>NC_134480.1:1725006-2010692 GCF_964194025.1 Convolutriloba macropyga
AGCTATTACTGAACTAAATTATTACTACACATGGTACTGACTGTTAATCTTTAAGCTACGTAAACCACGGAAACTAACTTCATGAATCTCGTATTGGCAAACTCAACCTTCTTTTTTATAACGCTGCACGCGTCAGTAAAACCGTGATTGATCACGAGTACTCAACCTATTGCTTTGAAACGTCCCTGATAACAAATTTGAACACGCTAGATTGTTATCAGAGCCTTCGCTATATTATCAATTCCTGCGATTCTTGCCAACAGTCTACCTCGAAACTACTCAGCGGCAAGTAAAAGCATTTCCGAACCAAACACCGCCACTTCACGATCTCTGACGAGAAAACGCTACGGAAACGATAAAGAGGTCCTTCACAGTGAGGATGTATATCTTGCCCTATTTAGGGACCATCAAGAAGTCAACCTAACTACTTACAACCGGTGCGTATTGTTCGCAAGAAATGCCATGTTGAAAAGTTACGACCGATCTGCCATAAGTTGTCATTCGTTGTCCACAATGTTAACCGTGGGTCGGTTTTCGCCAAACCGGACCTATGGTTTGCCTTATTACGCAACTGGTTGTGCTACTATGTTAGCAGCTTGCTCTGCCATCGCTTGGAACTAATCTACTCTCTCGGGTACCAGTCGTAAATTCTAATTCCAATTCATCTCCGATTCCCTTGACATTACCCAATTTCATAATGATACATTAAGCACTGGTCATCATACTTATAACTGCGTGTTTCCAGCCTTATCGGCGGTGCTCTCTGACAAATGAGCTTCAGGAGAGTTTATCGAAATCTTGAAAAAACGCCTTTTTGGGTCGGGAAGGATTCGCTACTTATTCATACTTCCAGATAGGGTACGTTCCAGTGACTCAACTGAAGATGTCTCCGATCTTAGATTTGCCGACTTACAAATGATCGGCCGAGGTTTCTATTCATGTATATGTCATTCCATCTGAACGATCACCTGGCCTAGCGGCTCCCGCCATTTATTAGCTTTCTTCGTAAACGATGAGGGACTAGGCGACTTTAATCTAGATTTGAAAGTCGAGCCAAAGGCACAATAAATTGATTTACTATAAACAAAAAAATAAACATAGATATTTGATGATAATGATGACGATGACGATTTTGATGATTTTAAGTCTGACTTTTTAACTAACGAACTATTTGTGTTTGTCGTCAACAACTTCATCGTCTTCAATACGATTAGTTCAATTCATACCTATCATATATCTTTGCATGATACTTGTCTCATCCGAAGGAAATCGTACGGCTCACGTACGATCCTGCACGAGTAATAAAAAAACTGTGCAACAAAGATCACATCAAACAGTATGACGTTATGACGTTACTAGGAAAACGTACAATGACCAACCTAACTATGTTGTCTAGTTGTATTTTATATATATATATATATATATATATATATATATATATATATATATATATATATATACAACTTCATCGACTATAAATATATATGTGTCCAGCCTTATCGTATCCGTCCAGCCTTATATATGTCTGGCTTGTGTTAGTTTATGAAAAAATAATGAAGGAGGTTGAGAAAGTAAGTTCAACTGTAGCGAACATTTTTGCCCATGAGGTGCAAATAATTACACAGTGTCATTTTAAAGTCCATCCAATACGGTCTGATAGTGATTGTTTTTGAAACGGAGCTCAAAAAGATACCTCATAGGCAATTGATTTTTCCTATGAAATTATTGACGCATATTCTTGCAAAGTTCTTACGACTTGACACGATTGTTTATAGGCTTCGTTTTAAAGCATATTCAACATTATCTGGACTGATTTTGTCTTTAACTGCTAAAGACACGATAAGGTTTTTCTTTTGCAAAACTGTGCTATTGAAACTGTTATTTTTTTTTAGTTTTTTCAGTTCCCTATCATGAAACGTTTTTTTTCCGACTCAAAAACAGTTTTTGTGGAAAAACGCCTGCATTTTTTGTAGGTAAAACCTATTAATATTTTTTTTACAAAACCACCTCAGTTGCAACCAATAATACCCTGATTATAAGTTATTTGGAGCTATTCTTTGTCAGGTTGAATTAATCATTTTTGTGACCAGTAAGCCACTCAGAGATCTAAAATTAGTTTTTTCAATGCGGCAAAATTATGTAATAACGTTATAATTTCAAATGTTGAGATTTTACTTTGTGTATCGCAGCCGAGAACTTTCCTATATAAATTCACCACCTACGCTAAATTCTTACAATTTTTTCGATGAATAGCTCGAAAGCCGGAAATGTTCCATTTTGCTCTTTAAATGCCAATTATTCTGCAAGAATTTAACTGCGATCACTTTCAAAAATTTCAACCAAATAGATGTGTTAATTTTTCCTTTCATAAATTTCTAAACTTTGCTATTTTGACAGCTGTTTGCAGTAAAATTAATTTGAATCAGTTTCTAAAGAATAACAATTTTAGCCCCTCCCCCAAGTGTGAAATCCCTTCTCAACCATTTTGTCCAGCCTGTCTAGTAAAGGTTCATTCCCGCTCGGAAATAGTGTAAATCTTAACTGAAAAATTCTGTTTTTACAAAAGATTACTCAAGCTTAAGCGATTCTGACTTATTGAAACTTTACAGTCTATAAGACGTCGAAGTTAAAATATGTTACAAATTTGAACTTGAACGACAAATGGAGTTGTTTCAATTAAGTTAAGACTTACTTACGGTTTATTTTGGGTTCATATCAATAACAAATGAAATTTATACGTGATAATTTGCGACATATTATTTCATGCTGAATTTATGATCTAAATTTGAGGTGTCAGTTTTTTTCATGTAATATATATCAAAAGTTCAAATAAATAGCCCAACATTGCTATTTTCTGTGAGTGAAATTGACACAAAGTACATTTTGTTTTGCTTTAATAAATGACTCCAATTAGAAAGTCAGTATAATTCGATACAAAGTCTGTAAGCTAGAAAATTTCTAAATTTTAAAGACAGCTTTTTTCTTACAAGTGTCTTTTACTTTTCTGACGCTTTTTAACCTTGATTGAATTATCAGGCAAAAATCAAACCGTTTGAAAATTGAAAATTAATACAAGTTTATGTTCAAAATGCGGAACGTAGAGTATTAATTAAACGTGTCAATTGATTGGACGCATTCTGAAATGTAGTACATGTTAACTTCAAAATCATATCTTGAATTTATGCGCAATAATAGCTGCCATTAATATTTTTAATTATGAAACAATATTTTGGTAAATAAATATTCCAAAGGGCTCCAATTTTATAGTCATTTGAAATGTTTTGTCTGAAAATGAATTCATTTCGCTACAGAAAGAAAATTTCTAACTAAAGATCTCTTACTAAAATTAAGAAAACTTAGTAAGTTATAGCGAAAGTACTAATCTTATGATCTTTCTCAGATATTGTGATTTAAATTAAAATTAAAGAATAATGACTATGTAATGTGGGACTCTACTTGTTAAACAAATATTGATCTTTATACGTAATGGCATTGCTGACTTTGTCTTAACTGAACGGATGCAGAAATTTTGATTAAATTTAGATTTCTGAGATCATTTTAGAGGCTACTTGCTAAATTGATGATCAACCTATTTTGAGCATGTGATATTTTGGGACTTTTTTACGTGTGATAATACTAAAAATACATCTGGAACTTGAATATATCTCTATCATTTACTTTTCCGGAATATGTATGACACTTGATTTTTGTAATTTTTCAGTGTTTTTTTTAAATTCAACTTTATAAGTGAAGTGTATTCTTTATATTGGTAGGACGGAGACCACCTATCTAGATTTCGGCGCGTCTTTGATGTATTTTTCTTCGCAAGCATATGTAATTGAAAATATCTGGTGTACGTCAACTTTTCCTAAGTTTAGTTTCATGCCCGTCCATTTTTATTTGTGTGTTCGACAGCTCAGTAGATATTTAGAGGAAATAAAGTCTCCTAGAGGGCTTACTTAAACGAAAGCACTGCAAAAGAATTACATTCAAAAATGATAGAATGTAGAGGCTAAGACCCGAACCACCTAAGCTGAATTTTAAATTCTACAATTAGAGACTTTTTTCTTCAATAAATTTTGAAGATAAGGACATTCGATCAAAAAACTTCGAGCTGCAAGAGAACGTGCTGCTAAATTTTTGTTCAATGTTAATATTCTATGCAGTTTCATTTTGGGATTAGAAATGCAATGAAATATTTTAGTTTCTTTTAGGAATACTCTCATTTTTTTCCTTTTTGTTGCGTTAGTACAATTTTTGTCATTTTGCTCAACATCAAATAGCCGCTTTGCGTCAACTACTTGCACCTGTCAAAAATTTTAAAAAAACAATTTGTATACGTTGATTTCTTAGAAGCCAGCATACAACTGATATGAAAACTTGCCCTAAAAATATTTGGTCCTGAGACCTGAATTTTTTTGCAATTTTCAAAAATGGTAATGAAGATGAATCTAGCTTTTACCAAATGGCCAATTTTTGTTAGAATCTCCACTTAAATCAAAGGGAGCTAAAGAAACAACTTTGTCACGTGATTAAATTGGGACAATGTGTCAATGCTAATACCCGATTGTGTTTTAAGAAGCACATCAATCGAAGACATGATTTTGTCGGTACATTCGCAGATATCTAGCTCGCATCATGAGATTGGATGTTTGGAACGTTTTAAAATTAAAGAATAATTAAAATTAAAGAATAATTACTAACTAATGTGGGACTTTACAGACGGTTTGTTCAACAAATAATGATCTTTATAAGTAGTGGCTTTTCTGACTTTGTCTTAATTGAACGGATGCAGAAATTTTAATATAGTTTAGATTTCGGAGATCATTTTAGAGGCTACTTAATAAATTGATGATCAATCTGTTTTAGGCATGTGATTTTTTGGAACTTTTTTGCGTGTGATAAAAAGAAACATACATCTGGGACTTGAATAAATCTCTATCATTTACTTTTGTGGTGTTTATATAGCACTTGATTTTTTTTAAATTCAAATTTATAAGTGAAGTATATCCTTTATATTGGTCGTGCGGAGATTACCTATCTAGATTTCGGCGCGTTTTTGATGTCTTTTTCTGCGCAAGCATATGTAATTGAAAAAATAGCTGAGGCAAAAATGTGGCGGAAAGTCTTCCATTTCGACAACTTCAAAGTCCTTTTTACGGTCACAATTTGCACAAACAAACAAAAGTCTTCACAAAATGTGCGGACGCAACATTTGAATTAACGATAATGGCATTTATTTCGCCGAATTTTGTTTCATTCACGCATTCATGCAAATTTATTTCACACTAGTTTTTCTGTTTACTCTTTGAACTTCTGCGAAAAAATTTTTAATACGCCCAGATTTTAGCAAAAAAACTCCCATTTGTTTTTGTAGTTTTTTTCCTATTTCTCTTTGTACGTGTGAGAATTCTGGTGATTTTTAAATATCTGAAATTAATATTTTTGGGACTTGGTTTAACGGTTGCAATGATATTAATAAAATAAATGCTTGCATCATTTGTAATGAATTTTTTTCCGTTTCAAGTATGTTTAATTTGTTTAATTAATTTACTTGTTTTTAAAAACGAATTCTACGTTGCCAAAAAGCACGCTATAACTTGAAGTCTTTCACAAAGATGTTGAAATATTCTAGCAAGTCTTACTGTGTTTTCACTAGTTCGACAACGCGCATGCTGGAAATATTTTTACAATCTGATGAAAATATATGTAAATATATAGATTAGTATCAACACAACAATTCTAACGTTAATTTTTATTCATTTATTGGCACGTTAAGTGAGCAGTTTTGTCCAGATGCATTTAATATCAGCAAAGAAATAGACCTAAACTTTTAGCACGAATTGGGGAATAAAATATCTCGAGAAACGTGTGAAAATCGAGTTACTCCACTTTTTAACGTTTGAAATCTGACAAGATGCTAAAAACCCTATATGAAAGATTCGTTTTAGAAGTAACGCTTTCAAAGACCAGATTTAATTGAGTTTGTCATCTTGCTTATCAGTTATATAAAGTAAATGAACGCGTAAAATTCAGTCAAATACGCGCATCCGTTTCTCTAATTTAAAAAGCAATAAAAAAGAATAACTGATACAAACGACTCAATGGGAGTGCAGCTGAAACGGAACAAACTTGCAAAAATTTTGCTATATCCATTCATCTTGCAAGATGCTACAAGATAAAATTCTTTTGCAAAAAAATTTGCAAGATCTTATAAGATAACCATCCCGCCCCGCCACGGATTGTTACTCAAACACGGTATAAAACAGATTTATCAGAAATTCACATGCGATTTACTTGTTTAGAAACGCATATTTGTTCTAAGCCTTCAAATTTAAAAGGGAATTTGGCTGATCGATATAATTTGCAGAAGGATAAAAAACGAGGTATCAATGGAACATTTTTCCAAAACTCAATTAAAATTTGAAAATTGTACTCAAATTTTTAATATATTTTAACAAAAAAATAATATGAAACAAAATTTTGGTAAATAACCATTCCAAAGGGCTCAAATATCATTGTCACCTGAAATGTTTTGTCTGAAAACAAACTGATTTCGCCACAGAAAGGAAATTTTTAACTAAAGATCGCTTACTAAAATTAAGAAAAATTAGTAAGTTATAGCGAAAGTACTAAACTTATGATCGTTCTCAGATATTAAGATTTTAATTAAAATTAAAGAATAATGACTAAGTAATGTGGGACTTTACAGACGGTTTGTTCAACAAATAATGATCTTTATAAGTAGTGGCATTTCTGACTTTGTCTTAACTGAAAAATAACCCAAAAACCATCGAGTATATATTTGGATTTCCCCACAACTTTATTTCAAACATTTTTAGGTTGAGCAACGTTGTTTTGAAACACTGACTTCGAAAGAAAAATTTCATAAGAACAACTTTGTCATTTTTTGCGACGCAAAATCATTTTTTTTAATTCATTTTCTGAATTTTCCGGCTTGGAGTGTATCTGCGTAATTTGGTTGGTTTTAGAACAAAAACTTTGTTTGAAATATATCACCCGAGTGGCAGAGTTTGGAGAATTTTGGCGCGAATTTTGTCTGAATCTTTCCTCGTAAAAAATAGCTGAGGCAAAAATGTGGCGGAAAGTCTTCCCTTTAGACAACTTCAAAGTCCTTTTTACGGTCACAAGTTGCGCAAACAAACAAAAGCCTTCACAAAATGTGCGGACGCAACATTTGAATTAACGATAATGGCATTTATTTCTCCGAGTTTTGTTTCATTCACGCATTCATGCAAATTTATTTCACACTAGCTTTTCTGTTTACTCTTTGAACTCCTGCGAAAAAATTTTTAATACGCGAAAAAATTTTTAATATGTTTTTGTAGTTTTTTTCCTATTTCTCCTTGTACGTGTGAGAATTCTGGTGAATTTCAAATATCTGAAATTAATATTTTTGGGACTTGGTTTAACGGTTGCAATGATATTTATAAAATAAACGCTTGCATCATTGGTAATGAATTTTTTTCCGTTTCAAGTATGTTTAATTTGTTTAATTATTTTTCTTGTTTTTAAAAAAGAATTCTAGGTTGCCAAAAGGCACGCTATAACTTGGAGTCTTTCACAAAGATGTTAAAATTTTCTTGCAAATCTTACTGTGTTTTCACTAGTTTGACAATGCGCATGCTGGAAATATTTTTACAATCTGATGAAAAAATGTGTAAATATATAGATTAGTATCAACACTACAATTCTAACGTTATTTTTTATTCATATATTGGCACGTTAAGAGAGCAGTTTTGTCAAGATGCATTTAATATCAGCAAAGAAATAGACCTAAATTTTAGCACGAATTGGGGAATAAAATATCTCGAAAAACGTGTGAAGATCGAGTCACTCCACATTTTAACGTTAGAAATCTGACAAGATGCTAAAACCCTATATGAAAGATTCGATTTAGAAGTATCGCTTTCAAAAACCAGATTTAATTGTGGTTGTCATCTGGCTTATCAGTTATATAAAGTAAATGAATGCGTAAAAGTCAGTCAAATACGCGCATCCGTTTCTCTAATTTAAAAAGCAATAAAAAAAGAGTAACTGACACAAACGAGTCAATGGGAGTGCAGCTTAACCGGAACAAACTTGCAAAAGTTTTGCTATATTCATTCATCTTGCAAGATGCTACAAGATTAAAAATCTTTTGCAAAAAGTTTGCAAGATCTTATAAGATAACCATCCCGCCCCGCCACGGATTGTTACTCAAACACGGCATAAAACAGACTTATCAGATTTTCACATGCGATTTACTTGTTTAGAAACGCGTATTTGTTCTAAGCCTCCAAATTTAAAAGGGAATTTGGCTGATCGATATAATTTGCAGAAGGATAAAAAACGAGGTATCAATGGAACATTTTTCCAAAACTCAATTAAAATTTTAAAATTGTACTCAATTTTTAATATATTTTAACAAAAAAAGTGAAACAATATTTTGGTAAATAACTATTCCAAAGGGCGCAAATTTCTTGGTCACTTGAAATGTTTTGTCTGAAAACAAATTGATTTCGCTACAGAAAGGAAACTTTTAACTAAAGATCTCTTACTAAAATTAAGAAAACTTAGTAAGTTATAGCGAAAGTACTAATCTTATGATCGTTTTCAGAAATTGCGATTTCAATTAAAATTAAAGAATAATTACTAAGTAATGTGGGACTTTACAGACGGTTTGTTCAACAAATATTGATCTTTATAAGTAGTGGCATTTCTGACTTTGTCTTAACTGAACGGATGCAGAAATTTTAATATAGTTTAGATTTCGGAGATCATTTTAGAGGCTACTTGCTAAATTGATGATCAACTTATTTTGAGCATGTGATATTTTGGGACTTTTTTACGTGTGATAATACTAAAAATACATCTGGAACTTGAATATATCTCTATCATTTACTTTTCCGGAATATGTATGACACTTGATTTTTGTAATTTTTCAGTGTTTTTTTAAATTCAACTTTATAAGTGAAGTGTATTCTTTATATTGGTAGGACGGAGACCACCTATCTAGATTTCGGCGCGTCTTTGATGTATTTTTCTTCGCAAGCATATGTAATTGAAAATATCTGGTCTTAATTGAACGGATGCAGAAATTTTAATATAGTTTAGATTTCGGAGATCATTTTAGAGGCTACTTAATAAATTGATGATCAATCTGTTTTAGGCATGTGATTTTTTGGAACTTTTTTGCGTGTGATAAAAAGAAACATACATCTGGGACTTGAATAAATCTCTATCATTTACTTTTGTGGTGTTTATATAGCACTTGATTTTTTTTAAATTCAAATTTATAAGTGAAGTATATCCTTTATATTGGTCGTGCGGAGATTACCTATCTAGATTTCGGCGCGTTTTTGATGTCTTTTTCTGCGCAAGCATATGTAATTGAAAATATCTGGTGTACGTCAACTTTTCCTAAGTTTAGTTTCATGCCCGTCCATTTTTATTTGTGTGTTCGACAGCTCAGTAGATATTTAGAGGAAATAAAGTCTCCTAGAGGGCTTACTTAAACGAAAGCACTGCAAAAGAATTACATTCAAAAATGATAGAATGTAGAGGCTAAGACCCGAACCACCTAAGCTGAATTTTAAATTCTACAATTAGAGACTTTTTTCTTCAATAAATTTTGAAGATAAGGACATTCGATCAAAAAACTTCGAGCTGCAAGAGAACGTGCTGCTAAATTTTTGTTCAATGTTAATATTCTATGCAGTTTCATTTTGGGATTAGAAATGCAATGAAATATTTTAGTTTCTTTTAGGAATACTCTCATTTTTTTCCTTTTTGTTGCGTTAGTACAATTTTTGTCATTTTGCTCAACATCAAATAGCCG
The DNA here is from genome assembly GCF_964194025.1 of Convolutriloba macropyga. NCBI lineage: Eukaryota > Metazoa > Xenacoelomorpha > Acoela > Convolutidae > Convolutriloba > Convolutriloba macropyga. The sequence goes on from NC_134480.1 coordinate 1,734,848, forward strand.
CTTTGCGTCAACTACTTGCACCTGTCAAAAATTTTAAAAAAACAATTTGTATACGTTGATTTCTTAGAAGCCAGCATACAACTGATATGAAAACTTGCCCTAAAAATATTTGGTCCTGAGACCTGAATTTTTTTGCAATTTTCAAAAATGGTAATGAAGATGAATCTAGCTTTTACCAAATGGCCAATTTTTGTTAGAATCTCCACTTAAATCAAAGGGAGCTAAAGAAACGACTTTGTCACGTGATTAAATTGGGACAATGTGTCAATGCTAATACCCGATTGTGTTTTAAGAAGCACATCAATCGAAGACATGATTTTGTCGGTACATTCGCAGATATCTAGCTCGCATCATGAGATTGGATGTTTGGAACGTTTTAAAATTAAAGAATAATTAAAATTAAAGAATAATTACTAACTAATGTGGGACTTTACAGACGGTTTGTTCAACAAATAATGATCTTTATAAGTAGTGGCTTTTCTGACTTTGTCTTAATTGAACGGATGCAGAAATTTTAATATAGTTTAGATTTCGGAGATCATTTTAGAGGCTACTTAATAAATTGATGATCAATCTGTTTTAGGCATGTGATTTTTTGGAACTTTTTTGCGTGTGATAAAAAGAAACATACATCTGGGACTTGAATAAATCTCTATCATTTACTTTTGTGGTGTTTATATAGCACTTGATTTTTTTTAAATTCAAATTTATAAGTGAAGTATATCCTTTATATTGGTCGTGCGGAGATTACCTATCTAGATTTCGGCGCGTTTTTGATGTCTTTTTCTGCGCAAGCATATGTAATTGAAAATATCTGGTGTACGTCAACTTTTCCTAAGTTTAGTTTCATGCCCGTCCATTTTTATTTGTGTGTTCGACAGCTCAGTAGATATTTAGAGGAAATAAAGTCTCCCTGAGGGCTTACTTAAACGAAAGCACTGCAAAAGAATTACATTCAAAAAAAAAGATAGAATGTAGAGGCTAAGACCCGAACCACCTAAGCTGAATTTTTAATTCTACAATTAGAGACTTTTGTCTTCAATAAAGTTTCAAGATAAGGACATTCGATCAAAAAACTTCGAGCTGCAAGAGAACGTGCTGCTAAATTTTTGTCCAATGTTAATATTCTATGCAGTTTCATTTTGAGATTAGAAATGCAATGAAATATTTTATTTTGTTTTAGGAATACTCTCATTTTTTTCTTTTTTGTTGCCTTAGTACAATTTTTGACATTTTGTTCAACATCAAATAGCCGCTTTGCGTCAACTACTTGCACCTGTCAAAATTTAAAAAAAAACAATTTGTATATGTTGATTTCTTTACAAGCCAGCTTACGACTGATATGAAAACTTGCTTTAAAAATATTTGGTCTTGAGACCTGAATTTTTTTTGCAGTTTTCAAAAACGGTAATGAAGATGAATCTAGTTTTTAACAAATAGCCAATTTTTGTTAGAATCTTCACATAAATCAACGGGAGCTAAAGAAACGACATTGTCACGTGATTAAATTGGGACAATGTGTCATTGCTAATAACCGATTGTGTGTGTTTTAAGAAGCATATCAATCGAAGACATGATTTTTTCGGTACATCCACAGATATCTAGCTCGCATTATGAGATCGAATACTGACTGTCTTGGGCATGCCTATAAACGATTTCGTTTTTTATTAACCTTTATAACTTGGATTACCACGTTGAATATATTGAATATCAAAAAATCAACCATTTGTTTACCAACATCCGAAAGCTATTCTAGCTTCCTGGTGTAGTAGAGATCTGTCTTATTGTTCTTCTTTTCTCGCTGACAGTAATTTGAATCCTGTATTTTTTGTTTACATTCACAGTTCGTGTTTTTTTACATTAATCTATAACATTTTCAGTAAAACGGTTGCTTTTATTACTTTCATTCTATATAACGAGCTGAATAGCTCGTTTTTTAACATTAAAAAATAACCCAAAAAAATTAGCATAAAAAATAACCCAAAAACCACCGAGTAGATTTTTGAATTTCCCCACAACTTTATTTCAAATATTTTTAGTTTGAGCACCGTTGTTTTGAAGCACTGACTTTGAAAGAATTAATTCTTAAGAACAACTTTGTCAATTTTTGCGACGCAAAATCAATTTTTTAAAGTCAATTTCTGAATTTTCCGGCTTGGAGTGTATCTACAAAATTTGGTTGGGTTTAGAACAAAAACTTAGTTTGCAAATATATCCCCGGAGTGGCAGAATTTGGAGAATTTTGGTGCGAATTTTGTCTGAATCTTTCCTCGTAAAAAAATAGCTGAGGCAAAAATGTGGCGGAAAGTCTTCCATTTCGACAACTTCAAAGTCCTTTTTACGGTCACAATTTGCACAAACAAACAAAAGCCTTCACAAAATGTGCGGACACAACATTTGAATTAACGATAATGGCATTTATTTCTCCGAACTTTGTTTCATTCACGAATTCATGCAAATTTATTTCACACTAGTTTTTCTGTTTACTCTTTGAACTTCTGCGAAAAAATTTTTAATACGCCCAGATTTTAGCAAAAAAACTCCCATTTGTTTTTGTAGTTTTTTTCCTATTTCTCTTTGTACGTGTGAGAATTCTGGTGATTTTTAAATATCTGAAATTAATATTTTTGGGACTTGGTTTAACGGTTGCAATGATATTAATAAAATAAATGCTTGCATCATTCGTAATGAATTTTTTTCCGTTTCAAGTATGTTTAATTTGTTTAATTAATTTACTTGTTTTTAAAAACGAATTCTACGTTGCCAAAAAGCACGCTATAACTTGAAGTCTTTCACAAAGATGTTGAAATATTCTAGCAAGTCTTACTGTGTTTTCACTAGTTCGACAATGCGCATGCTGGAAATATTTTTACAATCTGATGAAAATATATGTAAATATATAGATTAGTATCAACACAACAATTCTAACGTTAATTTTTATTCATTTATTGGCACGTTAAGTGAGCAGTTTTGTCCAGATGCATTTAATATCAGCAAAGAAATAGACCTAAACTTTTAGCACGAATTGGGGAATAAAATATCTCGAGAAACGTGTGAAAATCGAGTTACTCCACTTTTTAACGTTTGAAATCTGACAAGATGCTAAAAACCCTATATGAAAGATTCGTTTTAGAAGTAACGCTTTCAAAGACCAGATTTAATTGAGTTTGTCATCTTGCTTATCAGTTATATAAAGTAAATGAACGCGTAAAATTCAGTCAAATACGCGCATCCGTTTCTCTAATTTAAAAAGCAATAAAAAAGAATAACTGATACAAACGACTCAATGGGAGTGCAGCTGAAACGGAACAAACTTGCAAAAATTTTGCTATATCCATTCATCTTGCAAGATGCTACAAGATAAAATTCTTTTGCAAAAAAATTTGCAAGATCTTATAAGATAACCATCCCGCCCCGCCACGGATTGTTACTCAAACACGGTATAAAACAGATTTATCAGAAATTCACATGCGATTTACTTGTTTAGAAACGCATATTTGTTCTAAGCCTTCAAATTTAAAAGGGAATTTGGCTGATCGATATAATTTGCAGAAGGATAAAAAACGAGGTATCAATGGAACATTTTTCCAAAACTCAATTAAAATTTGAAAATTGTACTCAAATTTTTAATATATTTTAACAAAAAAATAATATGAAACAAAATTTTGGTAAATAACCATTCCAAAGGGCTCAAATATCATTGTCACCTGAAATGTTTTGTCTGAAAACAAACTGATTTCGCCACAGAAAGGAAATTTTTAACTAAAGATCGCTTACTAAAATTAAGAAAAATTAGTAAGTTATAGCGAAAGTACTAAACTTATGATCGTTCTCAGATATTAAGATTTTAATTAAAATTAAAGAATAATGACTAAGTAATGTGGGACTTTACAGACGGTTTGTTCAACAAATAATGATCTTTATAAGTAGTGGCATTTCTGACTTTGTCTTAACTGAACGGATGGAGAAGAGAACGTGCTGCTAAATTTTTGTCCAATGTTTTTATTCTATGCAGTTTCATTTTGGGATTAGAAATGCAATGAAATATTTTAGTTTGTTTTAGGAATACTCTCATTTTTTTCCTTTTTGTTGCGTTAGTACAATTTTTGTCATTTTGTTCAACATCAAATAGCTGCTTTGCGTGAATTACTTGCACCTGTCAAATTTTTTTAAAAAAACAATTCGAATACGTTGATTTCTTTTGAAGCCAGCATACAACTGATATAAAAACTTGCCTAAAAATATTTGGTCCTGAAACCTGAATTTTTTCGCAGTTTTCAAAAATGATAATGAAGATGAACCTAGCTTTGATAAAATGGCAAATTTTTGTTAGAATCTCCACGTAAATCAACGGGAGCTAAAGAAACGACTTTGTCGCGTGATTAAATTGGGACAATTTGTCATTGCTAATACATGATTGTGTGTGTTTTAAGAAGCACATCAATCGACATGATTTTGTCGGTACATTCACAGATATCTAGCTCGCATCATGAGATCGGATATTTGGACTGTCTTGGGTATGCCTATAAACGATTTTGTTTTTTATTAACCTTTATTACTTGGGTTACCACGTTGAATATATTGAACATCGAAAAATCAACCATTTGTTTACCAACATCCGACAGCTATTCTAGCTTCCTGGTGTAGTAAAGATTTGTCTTATTGTTCTTCTTTTCTCGCTGACAGTAATTTGAATCCTGTATTTTTTGTTTACATTCTCAGTTCGTGTTTTTTTTACATTAATCTATAACATTTTCAGTAAAACGGTTGCTTTTATTACTTTCATTCTATATAACGAGCTGAATAGCTCGTTTTTTAACATTAAAAAATAACCCAAAAAAATTAGCATAAAAAATAACCCAAAAACCACCGAGTATATTTTTGGATTTCCCCACAACTTTATTTCAAACATTTTTAGGTTGAGCACCGTTGTTTTGAAGCACTGACTTTGAAAGAATTAATTCTTAAGAACAACTTTGTCATTTTTTGCGACGCAAAATCAATTTTTTTAAGTCAATTTCTGAATTTTCCGGCTTGGAGTGTATCTGCAAAATTTGGTTTGATTTAGAACAAACACTTTAAAATACACACAGCCAGAGTGGCAGAGTTTGAAGAACTGTGGAGAATTTGGTCTCAATCTTTCCTCGTAAAAGAATAGCTGAGGCAAAAATGTGGCGGAAAGTCTTCCATTTCGACAACTTCAAAGTCCTTTTTACGGTCACAAGTTGCACAAACAAACAAAAGTCTTCACAAAATGTGCGGACGCAACATTTGAATTAACGATAATGGCATTTATTTCGCCGAATTTTGTTTCATTCACGCATTCATGCAAATTTATTTCACACTAGTTTTTCTGTTTACTCTTTGAACTTCCGCGAAAAAAAATGTTAATACGCCCAGATTTTAGCAAAATAAACTCCCAATTGTTTTTGTAGTTTTTTTCCTATTTCTCCGTGTACGTGAAAGAATTCTGGTGAATTTTAAATATCTGAAATTAATATTTTTGGGACTTGGTTTAACGGTTGCAATGATTATAATAAAAATAAATGCTTGCATTATTAATATTTTTTTCCGTTTCAAGTATGTTTAATTTGTTTAACTAATTTACTTGTTTTTAAAAAAGAATTCTGGGTAGCCAAAAGGCACGCAATAGCTTGGAATATTGAAGTCTTTATAAAGATGTTGAAATATTCTAGCAAGTCTTACTGTGTTTTCACTAGTTTGACAAAACGCAGGCTGGAAATATTTTTAAAATCTGAAGAAAATATGTATAAATATATAGATTAGTTCCAACACTACAATTTTAACGTTAATTTTTATTCATTTATTGGTACGTTAAGTGAGCAATTTGGTCAAGATGCGTTTAATCTGAGCAGAAAAATAGACATAAACTTTTAGCACCAATTGGGGAATAGAAAATCTCGAAAAACGCGTGAAGATTCAGTCACTCCATTTTAATATTTGAGATCTTGCAAGATGCCGATAAGACATATGAGAAAGATTCGATTTAGAGGTAACGCGTTTGGAGATTAAATTTACCAATTACCATTTTAATGATAAGAATTTTAGGAGGGTGAAACCTTAAAAACCAATCTTTTTATGAATTTTTTTCAATTAAATAATAAAAGTAACGCAATATTATTAAAATAGGGTACAAAAAGGATTTATCAGAGATTCACCTACGATTTTCTCGTAAAGACACGCATCTTTGGTCTAAGCCTCCATATTTAATTGAGGGTTAGAAGCTGTATATCAGCAAAATAATTAGTTTGTTTAGGGATATTTGGCCTATCGATAAATTCGAATAAAGATACAGAAATGAGGTATCAATGGAGCACTCTTCAAAACTCAATAAAACTTTGAAAATTGTTCTCAAATTTTTAATATCTTGTAGCAAAAAATTGGGCTCGTAGTTTTCAGAATTGCTAGCATAATTCCTTAACGAAAAAGTCAGCTGGAAAAAAAATTGACTCCGTAACTGAATTGTCAGAAAACTTCACATTTTATTCACTTCAATGGCAAATATTATGAGTGGCTTGGTTAGGCAACTAATAAGATAATCATTTTTGCATTCTCAGGAACTGCTAGATGAGCTATTGCGTTAGTTTTTTACACTACAATTCAAACTAATAGTTTGTGAATTTTGTGTCTACTTTTTTATTTATACTTATCAACATCAGTTCCTGTAGCTTTATTGTACTTTTGGTAATTTTCCCGGTGTTACCGTCCGCTGCCATTTTTATACTGGTTGATTGTTAAATCACAGTGTTTTCCACTTGAAATACATAACGAGTCAAATTAATAAATACTGGTAACAATGTTGAAAATTCAAGTTTTCGTCTATATAACAAACTCGAATAATTTTGAAAAGATTTATTTAACTGCTATCAATAAATTTCCAGCTTGCTGATTATTACCGGGACAACAACCATGCTTTGCTTCAATTTGTTTGACTGAAGCATTAATTTTGTTGGTTACATGCAGTTGCGGAAAGCTATTGAAATTTCGCCTGAAAGCCACTGAAATCCAGCGTGATTCTGGAATTCCTATTTTGAATTTCGCAAATAAAAAATTCTCTATTTTTCCTTCGTATAAGGTTCGGACTCCACTTTCAAATACCTTATAAAACAGTTGATCCTACACGACATTTTTCTCTTTTGATAACTTGGATTGGAAGAAAAAATCTTCTAATAATTTATTAAGACCTTAAGACAAAGGTCTTGACTGTGGCGTTCAACTTCTATGGCGTAGTTGTACAAACCTAAAAAAAAAATTATTCGTCAGCACTTTGAATTTATTTCAACACCTGCTGTGATTTCACATGCCCGCATTTGCAAAAAATTTAAACTATAAGACTCACTTACAAAATGCAAGACAATACAACAATTAAAAGCTCAGGATTATGCTATGTAATCATTATCGTCATCTCATCTTAACAGTAAAAGTAATTTATGAAGAAACAATAATTTTAATCAGACATGACTTCAGGCTTCATCTTCACTAGATCATACGAAAAGAAACTACAAAGCCTTAAAGATTTTCATGGTCAATTATTGTCTGATATGCATAAGAGATTAGAAATATTGAAAAAAATCTTCAATCAATATCCTATCAGAAATAAAAATCTAGATTAATAATCTTGAGTCATTAACTTAGCAGAATCTGGTCATGAGAAAAATATCAATCAGCGAAGTATAAATACTTATCGAAGAAATCGTATGAAAAGATCTCATAATTTAATAACTTCACTATAACATTTCAAAAGTCACTGAGTTTTATGTCCTCTTAAACCTTCATTCTGGTTACATTTTGACTTTTTTTGAAGGTATGACCGGTGAGCTATGTGTTCTATTTAAAATGAGCTTTTGTATAGATTTGGTGTTGGTTTTATTTATAAGTTTAAAAGAATAACTAAATTGGTTTGATTTGCAATAATTTTATTGCTTCCACGTATATGTTTAATAAAACCAATCTTAGTTGTTATAAAAATGTCAGCTCAGCTTCTCTTCTAAAATAATTCAAAGTTTAGCAAAAATCTTGAAAGTATTGTGTCGAACCCCGGTAAAAATTCAGTTCGCAACTGTTGATGACATTGACTGCTGAGCAAAATTATCTAGTTTTTTATTTAAATGTGTGAAAAATGATAGCTTTTTTGTTACCTATAATATTTTGTGAAACTTGAAATTTTGACTGAGCTTTAGAAAAATGCCAGAAAATATCAATTGGTGAGTCATAATCTAACCGAGGAAGGATTCTAAGTTTACCAAAGCAATCTCTCGAGTGTATCGCAAAAATCTTCTTTCAAAATATCTCATGGAAGCATTTTTGGAGCCGTAGATTAGATTATTACACTTTGACAGCAGTTTTACTCTTACACTTTTAAAACTTTTTGACGACAGTCATTAACTGAAACTAGCTGAAATAAATCGCGAACGAACTAAACCGCTCTTTAGTGTAAAAAAAATAGAAGACTGGATGCAGACTGACAAAAAAAGCGTTTTTTTTTGCTGAAAAAAATTACGAGCATAATAGTTCAACCTAATTACTCTGATCAGTGTTATGTTTCATTGTTCTGATGTCAGAGTTCCAACTGAACCATTAAAATGCATCAGCGTAATTTCTCTGATCAGTGTTATTTCGTCTCTGTTACAGAGCTCAACACTATAGTACTTCAGCATGACTTCTCTGATCAGTGTGACGTAATCTCTGTTTCAGTGTTGAGATGTCAGAGTTCCCAGTGAAGATGAAGGTAGACCACACTGGGACAGTGACTTGGGACTCTGCGTATGTGCTGGCCACCAGTTGTCTCATCAACGTCAAGTACTTTCCATACGACAAACAGGCCTGTCACGTATTAATAGGTTAGCATGCGCGGTTAGTTAGATGAAATATCCCCCCCTCCCTGCCGTTAGGTTTTCAAAAACTTTTGTGAAGTTTTTGAAAATTTAGTTTGTACATGTGGGAAAAGATTGATTAGATAAATGAGGTAAATTGTGGCCTGGGTCAGTAGTAGGGCTCAAAAATATTTCAAAAACTAATTGAATATATCGGACGGAAAAGATTTCTATCTTGAAAATCCATGAAATACTGAACTAGAGATTTGTGTCAAATTATCGTTAAAGGACCGGGTCGAGGATTTTGTCAAAATTTATGTAAGAAGTGCGCTGACAACTGCTGAAAAAAAATCAGAGGAGAAATCTTTCATAATAATCCGCTTTTTCTGCTCAATTTTTAGCATCATTCTTACATAATTTCAGCACTTTCCAGCACATTAAGTGGTTATATATGTAAGATTTATCCGCTGAAAAAAATTTCAGCTGCTTTTAGCGCATTTCTTACATAAACTTCAGTAAATTTAGCACTCGCGTTCTTACGCGTTTTCAAAGTTTTCCTTATACAATTTGGAACATTGTTTTGAAATTTTTTCTGCTTTCGTACAAACAGAAACAGCACCGAAGCAAGACTAAACAGCATTGCACTAGAGCAGACCAACACAGTTAAAAATCTACCAAAATACTTGTCAACTCTTAAGATAAAGCAGTTGTCGCAGCTGAGGTATATAGCCAAAACACTTGATTGAGTGAAACCAGGTAGTTTAGGTATAATTGTTTTCTTTCAGTTAGATAAGATGCAAGTGTGACGTTTTTCAGATAATCTGTTTTTCAAAAATATGAATAATCATTAAAAAACAACGTAGATTTTCGATTGATCAATGGCTTTACGGAAATGAAAAAGAAGAAAGACAGTTCAGGCTTACTACGTTATAACCAATAGTGAGCAATAATGTTGCACGTAAAAATTATGCTGAATCAACTCAATATGAAATTTTCGCAAGGGCAGAAAGTATGTAAGAAAGGTGAGGTTTTGAAATAGTGAGAAGCTGGTAAAGTTTTGCAATAGAAATTGAAATTATGTAAGAAAGGCGTTGAATCCGCTGAACTGAATATGAAATCTTCACAAGTGAAGAGTGCATGTAAGAAAGGTACTGAATGAAAAGCTGATTTTAAGTCAGAAATATACTGGCATATTTCTTTTTCAATGTATTCGGTGCTCAATTTTCAGTTTTCACCGCAATCAGCACAAATCTTACATACTTGCCGCATATTCAGCGGATTTTTTTATCCGCTTACAGTTGCTGACTCTCGACCCGGGGGACGACATGGTTTTGTTTGGCCAATGGTTGCTTTTGTTTTGCCATGTTTTTTTATACCATATAAGAATTGATGTAAAGATAAAGATAGTTATTCATACCTGAGAGCAGATGAAAAGGAGTAACATTTTATTAATTGGTTCACCACTGACCACGAAAAATTTTTCTTTGTTAATTAGTTAGCCGAAGGCGGCATAAATAACAACAGAAAAAAGTTAATAGAGCAAAAAAGATTAAACTTATCCTATATGTATGTGTTAATTCTAAATCTAGAGCAATTTTGTTGCCTAATTCCTTTATTTTATTCCCAATCAAACAGAATTTTGAAATGTTATAGGTTAAAATTCTTTAGTCACTTTTAAGGTTGTTGGTTCACTTAAGATCAGTGTGTTTTTTATCGCCTTCTCTCTCTTTTTACGCTGAAAACTTAACTTTCATATGAACCATCCAAATTTTTGTGCATTTCGTTCTTACAAAAATTTTTAATGGTACATTTTCATGTTTTTACATATATTTCAAGTAATTATACCGAATGGTCGCATAGTTTGCCAAAAACTGCCATACAGTGTACTTGAACACCTCTGCCTCTGATGTGATTTTACATATTCAATTCAGTTAAGGATATTTTTATTGAAAAGATGCGTTGTCCCTACAAAAGGAAAACCAATTTACTGGAGCTCCATTTGTGTTTTTTTTCAGTGTCTCGTAGTTATTATGCTGACAAAAATTTTCTTAGATGAAATAACAACTCCGCTTTTTCATTTTACTGATTTTGTTAATACAAATAGTTTTTGGTTGTAAATTTACATAGTTTTATAACTATTTTCTAAGATACAAAGTGATAACAAGTAGTTGCATCATTTGCAAATAGCTAGAAAACAGTGTAATCATATTCTTTCTTGTAATTTACATCAGCAATTCAGTGAAGAACGTTTAATTGAAATATTCATTGTTTCGAAAGTATCAAAGAAAACCAATTTGATCATTCTGATTACTTTTTTACCATCTATGCCAACAAACATATTATTCCGCTCTATTTTGTTATATACTGCTGTTTTTGGGAACTTCATTTCACGAGTAGAATGGTGTTAATAATTACACCAGTCGACAACGAATGGCTATCTTGCAAGTTCTTGCAAGATTCTGGCAAAATCTTGCAAGACGATACATCGTCTTGCAAGATTTTCTTCCAAAATCTTGCAAGATTTTGCAAGATAACCCTTTGTCTTGCAAGAATCTTGCAAGATAACCATTCATCTTGCAAATATGCAAATAAATGGAACATGATCGAACAAGATCAAAATGAGACCTGAACATTGCTTCCCATCAATTTTTTTTACATTGTGATACATAATTTCAACCAAAATAGCATAAAGTTTGTTTTCTTCCGCTCAAACTAAAAATTGAATCAATTTAGAAAAAGAAAGTTAATTGTTTTCCATAGTAGCAAAACAAGAAATTTGAAGCACGAATTAAAGTAAATAAATGAGAGTAACCAGTATTTATACCAACGGCTGTAATAAAATACAGATATCTGGTATAAATTTTGTTTCAAATGATCTCTGAAAACTCATTCCACTATAATTTGGTAATAGTTTGCGCTAAATGAAAGATAATGCGTCTAAAACATCCAATGATAGCAGAGCTCGACCGGAACGAACTTGTAAGAATCTTGCAAGATAACCATTCTTCTTGCAAGATCTTTCAAGATAGCCATCGTCTTTCAAGATCTTGCAAGATAAACATTTTCTTGCAAGATCGTGCAAGATAGCCATTTTTTGCGAGAATCTTGGAAGATCTTGCAAGATAACCATCTGGTCTTGACTAGGGTATCATTTGATTTTTTTGAACTTTTTTAAACGGCTTATCGAGACTTTCTAGATACTTTAGTCATTTACGATTGAGAAATATTAAATTTTCTCAAATACAAAGCTAAATAACAAAAGTATAGTTTTTTTCACTTTTCCACTGCTGTTTTTCTGTGCATTACAGACATAAATATGTTTCATCACTGATTAGGATTTTTGTGGGCATGACATAAATTCAATTGTGTCTGTAAAAATTGTTAAATAAATGTTGAGCAACTTTGTTGTCTAAATTTCCACAAGTCAAAGTTATGTTTAAAATAAATTATTATAAGTTAAAGTTCCTTGGTTTGCTTTCAAAATTCCTAGTTAAAATACCTGCAGCATGCTTGAATGTGCGCACCAAATAGTCAGCTGCCACTTTTTTGCAATTTTTTGCGGTTTGGATTCACTCGAGATCTTTTTGTTTTGTTTAGTTTCTCTCAGTTTTTTACGCTGAGAAAATTGTTTTTACTGATTTTGTTTATACAAAAACTTTTTGATTGTAAACTTCCTTATTCTTATCAAAATTTTCCAAGTAATGATACAAAGTGGTCGCATAATTTGCTGACAGCTAGAATACAGTGTAGTTGGATACTCTGGTCTGATTTACTACTCAAATAAGTGAAGAAAATTTAATCGAAATGGCATTTTTCCAAAAGTAGGAAAAAAGCATTTTGATCACTCAGATTACCTTTTTTCTGTTTGTTATTGTTGTTCCTGGACAACCTAGTTCAAAATTAGATTGTCGGAAGCAAAGATCATTTTTTTGTTAAATTTTGCGTTGCATACCATTTTCAATTGCTTTTAGCGAAGACGCCTTTCAAAAAATGCATACTTTAGTCATTTATGACTGAGAAATACATCAACCCTTTTCCAGTTAGTTGTTTTCCTCTGAAAACTCCTCAAGTAGCGTTAGACAGCATAGTTGAGAACAAATATTTATCTTACAAGATCTGAGAAGAACAACTTTTCCGAGAAAAACTTTTGTATTCGACTAGTGCGAACACATTTTTAGCCTTTTCTAGGTTGTTTTCACCATCTAAGTTATTCTGAAAAGACTTCAGACCCAAATAAGACAATTTCGACTCAATTGATGTCAATATTAATTGGATATTCATTTGAGTCACCCTACCCTACTTCTTCACTTCGGCCCATCTCAGACCGCAGAGTGGCGTTTTGTGAAAAATTTTACCGCCCTTTTATTTCTCGCGCATACGCTAAAAAAAACTTTTGGTTCGTTAGGTTTACGCGTAGATCGCTATAGATCAGTTGGTTTTACTAGCCAAAGTTATGTTTTTTCTCCTTATTTGTTATAGTATTTCTGGATAATAACTTAAACAAAACTTATCTAAAAAAGTTTGGGTCTGTTCCATTGTAGCTTACAATCTTGGTGGTTATATAACGTATTGCCCTCCCCTCCCTCTGCCTCCATTACCTCTTATTTGCAATAATGGTCAGGCTGTAATTTCATGCCCGGGGGGCTGGGGGTTGGGGAGGGCTATAATTGGAAATACCCAATTCCTCTCAAGGGTAAAAATTGAGTTTTGTTTTATTTTATATTCTTCCACAATCACAAGTTTTATAATCTGAATTTACCTCTTCACGCTAAAAACTTCTCAAATATTTATGCATCACAGAGCACTAAAACCATTTATAACCACGTCATAACCAGAGAAGCTGAAACTACTGGTGTAAACTGTCCAACTTTAATTCCTGGAAAATAAAATTACCAAGAATAAAAGCATAACTTTTAACACTCTCTCAAATATTTCCAAAATTTCATTCGTCAGTTTCAAAATTATGATGACAGAAAACCCAAATAATGTTCAATTAATAAACAACAAATCAACTAGAAAACAATAACAAATGTCTGAGCCAGCCTCAAAAGAACTGAATACGCAACATTCCGATTCCCTGCAATTTGTTGTCACAAATAAATTGAAATTGGCAATTGACCTTGACTATATAAAGGTTCTACATGCGTTCCAAGCTTGCAGCCATATCATAGTTCTTTGTTTAAAACTGTGCCCGGGTCGAGATCGGATGATTAACATGTATCAACTGGAAAGTTTCTAACGCAAGCTTTAAAGTCGGTTTATTGGACTGCAATACTTTTCCGAATTTTCTAAACTGCTGAAAAAAATTTGAAAAAAAAAAACAGGAAAAACAGCTAACAGAAAAGCTGAAAAAACTACAGACATTTCTTGCAGTCTCTCTCAGTTTACCAAAAAATGTCTCAAAAATCTTTTGAAATTTGAGAATTTTATTATTCACACTAGAAAAGAAACATGAACTTTGTTGTCGCTTCAAGTTATCATGCATTTCTAATTTGAGAGATGAAGAATGTCGCATATATAATCAACATTTTGGTTACCTGATTTTTTTCGCAAGTAAATTTCTAGTTAACTAAAAAGTTAACGGGTAGCTGTTAAACTTAAGTTAACTGCATTTTTCAGGAAAATTTGGATAATCCCAATCTGGTGTTGACACGGGTGGTCGTAACACCAAAAAAGAATTCATCGTTTTTTTAGTTTTTTTAATGTTTTACTTACTCTTCAGAAACCTGCAAGAGCTCGAATGATGAATAGCAGCAAAATTTGTCCATTTATTGCCAATTGCAATCGTACTTCCCTGAAAAAGTATATTGGTCACTATAGCTTTTAAGAGCTAGGGTTTTAATTTTGGTTTTAATAGTTTTTATTATTATCTTATTAGTAGTAATATATAATGTTTTTAAATTTGAAAAAACATAAAACAGTTAATTTTTCTTCCTTAAGTAGAAAAACGAATGTGGGTTTTTATTGAATTATTGAATTACCAACACCACATAAAAGTATAGCAATTTTTTTCCAAATTTTTTAAATATAGATATTTTACTAAAAACCTGGTTCAAACTTGCGTTTTCAGTAAAAATCAATGTTTTGAATTAGGATTTATTAATAACCCTGCATACAGCTACATTACGTTGCAAATAGTATAGTTTACAAAATATATTTGCTCGCAATCACGATTAAAGATTAAGTGTGTTTGCAAAAGTGACACTGCACGAAACCAGTTCAGATTACTTTACAATTGGAGGTTTTCCTCATTGCTGTTCATCATGCCTGTTTTTGAGTAGGCGTGGACAACAAAAACAAGACATTGCCACGTTTATTATCCCCATCACTGTTCTCCACTCTTACAGTACAGTACCTTTTTTCCATGATACAATCGTGTCAAGTAGACCGAAATGAAATCAGGCCTAACTGAGAATCAATGGCAGAGAATTTCATCAAAGTGATAATATCGGATTAAAGTCCATTACCAGCTTTTCAGTTAAGGCCCACCCATGTTAAAGCCCATCGGAACATTGAAGCTCTAATCAAATAAATTCCAAGAGCGAAGTTTTAAGCTATTTGAAAAATTCTGCAAAAAATAAATGCTAAAAACCGTATAAAATTGATTGTTATCCCTAAAAACGAGTAACAAAGTCCATGCAATGTTCGTCATTGTTTTCCACAGTTAATGTCTTTTGATCCATCGTAGGAAATATTTACGCAAAATGAATACGTCTTTTAGTATGTTTCTCCCTCCAGAATCTGTCCTTTTTTGTATAGAAATTTATGATTTGCTTAAGCTGACTGCCTATTGAGGGCTGCTTTGTCCCCAACTTGCTGTTTTATACTACCGTCGGCAGTTAAAACTCAAATTGAGATAATGAATTGATTCAAGTAATCAAATACCACGCAATTGTTACACAAGAAACGTACAAGGTTACTGAAAGAAACCAAAAATCAAAAATGGTTTTTATTACAAAAGACGGTTCACAATTCTATCTTAGTAAACAATGTCACTTAGCTGCAAGCTAATCTTCCTTATCTATACAAAATTTCTCTACAAGTAAATCACAATTTAACCGACTGATCTAATCGCGGTTATCCGTTGCTCTGACTTTGCTAATTTGGATCAACTTCCTCATTTATGTTTTGTTTTAACAACTTCTGCACAGGTCAACTACCAAACTACTTCTCTGTTGTGGTAATGTGTTATGATCCTCCCCCTTAGTTAAGCTTCTATTCAAGCTAGTCAAACTAACACAAAAACAGTATCACATTTCTGACAACAAAATCAGTATCACCTATCATTAATAAACCGGTCAGCCACTCACCTCAAAAAATAGCCTTACTTGGAAGCGTAAAGTCCCCCACGGTATCTACAAAACAAAGTCAAAACTGACAACAAATAAACTTTCCTCAAACTATCTACTTATTCCCTGCCCACTTTGACCAGGCTAAGTTAAAGATCTGAAGATAAGTAATTTTTTTTTAAACTGGTTCCCCATCAGAAAATCAATATTGCACCCAACCAACTTCTAAAATCATTTTCATTCCATAAACATCTGGTTTGCCAAATGGCTTTGAATTGGAAGCCTACAACCTTACTAACACACTGAAGGAAAGCGGTTTTTGTAGTTCAATTTCTATCCTTCCCAATTGCGACACTTTGTGATAATGAGCTTACTCTCGAATTTAATTGCTGAAAACTGTTTATTTTTCTTTCGTTACACCTACCCTTGTTTAATGGTACCTATGTTTGGCTCAAACAAACAGTTTTCTTGTCATCAAGTAGTTGCGTGTCATGCCCATTTTACAAAGTCACTGTTACGTCATAGACACAACATACTACCCTTTTCCCCCTCTAGTTTATCATCAATCAGATACTTTTGTGAACCACCGCTTATTAATAAAGAGCATCATTAGTACATCAAACAACTACTACAGCGCAATTCAATTTACAGCAAGTAAATACGAATCTAAAAATCTAGGCAAAACTTTTAAAAACAATTATTCGAAATATAAACTCGTCCTTAATAGAATGAAATAAAGTACCTAACACACAAAAATAACGAAACAATTTGAAGTCAATTTTGGTATTTCTGAGCATCAAACTAGTTAGTTGAAGCAACAAAACTTTTCATCATTGTATTTCCTGACTATCTCATCAGAAGTTCCATATAAAAATACTCCGATAGCTCTAATTTCAACTACCTTGATTCAATTTACCTATCGCAGAGTATTACAAGATTAGCTTTATGAAAATAAATGACGGTGTTGTGCTGCGAGGTGCTCAAAATTAATAAGGAAACAAGTTCCTGTATACAAGCACTGGTACTCATTCACTTCAAAATCCGTCGGTTGAATCTGATTACAACAAAAAACTTTTAAAACTCAATTTTCTGTATCAAGATCGTTCATAAGCAAATCAGCTTAATAAAATTCTTTATGGTATACATAGGATCAGTGATTAAACACAGGAACTTGTACGAAACAGAGTTAAACGATACTAGAGTGGATTAAAGGAATTATTGATAAGCCTTTGAAATCAAGACTACTCATCAACTCAATTTTATCCGTCAACTCATGACATCCTTCGCCCTCCGGTGCCTGAAACGATGACCTCCAATCTCTTGACCAGACCACCAAATCACATCGGGTGGGTGGTCTTCTACTCCAGTTTCATCCCTCCATCCATTTTGGTGTGCATCATCTCTCCTTTCACCTCCTTTCCAGCCATCCTGTTCTATGCCAGAGACTCTTTTCAGAACGGCCAATTTTGTCAGCCTCACACAATCCAACATTCGCTGAGTGAACTTCTTCCCTCTAACAGTAGATTCCACTCCTCAAATCAACTGGCACGGACCGAAGTTGAAGATGCTACCACCTTTCGGTTTCCAAAGAAGGTCGACGATTCAAAGCACAATACACATTATCTTGGCCTTGAACTTCGACTCTCGTTGACAGAGTGAAGCGCTGCCGCCAGTTAAAACCTCTTATCACTGGGGTATTTTTTTCTCCATCCAGACATGCATGTCCCTGACACCTCCCGTCTTGATTTTCCCAACCTCAGCTTTCTGGGTAAATAGAATCCAATTTGGCCTTAGTACTGTCCTCAACGTCGTCCGAGTATTTCGAAAAATTCCAGGTTCACCCTCAAGGTCCCGTGGGTTGACACACAACTTGTTTACCAAGAATACCGTCTACCTACTTCTCCGTAGTCCAGCGATTTGTCGAGAATATGAAATTCTGTCCCTTCAGCTAGATCGGGAGTACCTGTTTTATTTAGATTCTCACACTTCTTCAAAATTTGTGTATAACGTCCTCCAAAATTCACACTTCGCCGTTTACTGTACTTCGAACATCGTTTACTCAATGATTTCTCCGCGATGTCGAGTACTTTCATCCCTGCTAGTCTTCAGCAAAGAACTAAGCCTCTGAACACTACCTGAAAATTGAATTGATAGTTTGGGCCTCCATTTAATTCTAAGCGAACTTGTACTACGCGGAAGTTTAGTCACAAGCTCCGACTCCTTTATCGGCTCTTCCAACCTCCTCTGTCTGCACAGTTTTACAAAATGGACTCGACACCAAAAGTCACTACTACTTCATTGTATTTATAAACCGTGTCTGTCGACGGACAAAACGATGCAAATACTCCTCCAAAATAAAAAAGTCTGAAGTAGCCTTCCGCACCACAATTGCGTCACAAGCTCTGACAAACACTTCTGCCCCTGTAAATTAAATACCTCGAACACATTTTCAGCCCATTTGTTCTCTTCACATGGAACTGCTGGTAGAATCCGTTCAAACATTAACCTTTCCGTAATTTCTGTTGGGATTTCTTCAACGCTTCATGAAAACATTTAAACCTAGTCATTGATAGAACTCTATCTGTGTCTTTACCTCAACATCTCTCAAGCTCCATCACCGGTACGCGGTTATCTGATTTGCCTATCCAATCAACCGTTTCCTTGGTTAGTTCAAGTGTTGGATTACGTCACAGCGTACATCACCTTCAAAACTTCTTGATATTTTTTCGATCTGTTCCCGTCTATTACCATGATCGATGATGACTATGCTCCTAAATTCATTACATGTTATGGTTTTAAGAGCTTTATCTTCTCTATCTGCACCAAACACTTGCCGTTTGACAAACCAAAGTGTACCTTCGTTGTGATTCCTGTCAGTTGGGTTTTTACTCCACAGAACGTGTCAAACAGGTTTATTATCCCTAACTAAATCTCGTTCTAATGGACCTGCAGATTGTGTCTTGGTAACAGCAAAACAACACAAGCATCAACTTTTTCAGCCGACCCATCAGTTCTTTCCAACAAACTTTTAGCCCTTATTAGGAATGAAAAAGTTCATCACCCCATTTTTACTTGTTCCAATTCTATCCTTTGACAGGCACTCCAGGAAAATTTTATCGATTGAGCAAACCTTCTTCATATCAATTTTCCCCACTTACAAATGACGAAACACCAGGATCCCAAAAAAGACGTCCTAAATGCCTGTCTCTTGAATGCATTCAACCCACTTAATGTGTCCTTAGGGAAACTTGGCTTCCTTGTCCTCATAATCTGAAACCTGGTATTCAAAATTACTCATGAGTTCAAATTTGATTCTTCGTCAGTCGCTGATGAGCGATCTGTATAGTATACAAGACCTTCAGGAGCAATTGTTTTCTCCAACTATGACAAGTTAATCCCCAATTGGCGTCCCACGCCTTTAATTGTTCTCAGCCTTCACTTGCAACCTGTAACAAATTTTCAAGGCGCTATCGTTCCTTTTGCTCATTTTTTTGACCAGACTTCTCCCAGAGCTTCGCCCCTTACCTTACAGTTGACGTTGGCTGCATGCCATCCATTATTTTTTGCCTCAATTGGTTGTATTGCAGTGGTTTGATCTATAAGTTCTTTCGTTCCCTCTTCCACTGTCATGTTCGCATCCGTGATCCGCCATACAGCTGGGAATACAATTACTTCCTGTCCAGTTGTCTCATCAACCCTATACTTTAACCCCACATCATACTCCACTTCAAATCTTCTGCTTGCTCATTGAATTGCAGTAACTCCACAAATTGCTCAAAAACTTTGGTCCCAGTGTACGTCTTGCGCACATGAAACTGTCTGCACTAACTCCGCTCCGACTTCACTGATCTGAAAATTTTCGTCTGAGTACTCACACCCAAATTTCTTCATTTAACCATCTACTATTTCACAGTTCTGCCTATGCAATAGTCCTCTTAAACCACGACTAGTACTTCTACTTTTCTTCAATCAATAACAATCCGCTTCAATTACTGCAGAACATAGATCGTCGAAGAAACTAAGGTTTTCTTCTGTAGTCTTTGCCGCCCTGCCCGATTTTTGATCTCAGGCAAGTCACATACTACAACATTCAACCTCTAAGTAGGCAAGGCGTTGACCCTGCTACTCAATCAATTGCAAAATATCCACAACTTCAGGATAATTCCTTTTCTCAGTCCTCCCAATTCGGGAATCTTTGACGCGAATAAGTTCATCAAATGTGAACGAACTTCAATCCATACTTCCTAACTTTTTCTCTCAATAATTTTTTTCTTCGTGTTCTTCAACAATACTCTCATCTATTGCTATTACTTGCCTTCTATGACTAAAAAAACTCATCAATCTCTAACTCCTGCTTTGCGTCTTTATTTCTCTTTCCCCAACTACAGACCTTCGTCGAATTTCACTGAATCTTTGCCGGCGATAGCTATCTGATAGCTGCTCTTGGACAAATACTTGCCTGTTCTCTGAACTTTTCTCTGCTCTCCTGCAAAATCAAGCTCTCAAACTCATGTTCCTCCAGCTTGAAAGAAAAACAAATCAGCGAAAATTATTCTCTTTCTCTCTCTTTTTTTCTCTCTCTCCCTCTCTCTGTCTTTCGCTCTCTCTCTCTCTCTTTCTCTCCCTCCCTCTCTCTGTCTCTCTCTCTCTCTCACTCTCTCTTTCTTTCTCTCTATTACACTCTACTTGCCGTACTCTCAAAACTATCACCTCGCAAATACCAGCTTAACAACATCATGTTGTAAGCTCTCGATACTCTCAACTGGCCTTCTTCTCATCAGAGAGTCAATTACTAACGCTGACAGTCCTTATCTAACTTAACCTTACCCAGCTTTTCTTCTTTCTCTACCTATGTCTAACTCTCACTACTCTCAACCTTCTCAACATTGCCTCACAAATCTCTTGGTCCTTGCCGAGGTCCTGTATTTTTCCACAAATAATGTGTTTTTTGTCCATCTTGGGAATTATTTACGGAAATTGAATACGTGTTTTAGTGTCTTCCCCTTCAAGTGTCTGCAATTATAGTATATAAAATTTTGCACTGCGCTTAGGCCGACTAGCGCCCAAATCTTTTAAAAATTGAAGGAGGGTTTGATGGCTCTGAGAGATCTGTTGGTGGGCTTTTTTGTCCCCAATTTGCCATTGAATACTCTTGTCGGCCGTTAGAATCTCAAGTAGTGGTAATGACTTGGTTCAATTATAGATATAAAATCCAATTGCTGAATAAGAAACGTAAAAACCAAAAACAACAAGAACTTTTATTGCAAAAGATGGTTCAAATTTCTTTCTTCCTAAACAATTTCACTAAGCTGACAGCTACTATTCTTTATCTATACAAAATTTCTCTACATGTAACTCTCAATTCAGCTGCCTGAACTAGTCACGGTTCTCAGGTGTTCTGGCTTTGCTGAATTGGATCAATTCCCTCAACAATATTTTGTTCTTACAACTTCTCTACAGGTCAACTACTAATCTACAGCTCTATTGTGGTAATGTTATGGTCCTCCCCCTTATTTAAGTATCAAGCAACAACGTAATAAGGGCCAAACAAAAGATCGTGTTCACATTGCAACTATGTATAATTTTATTTGGGCCTTGCTTGCGTAAACTTTGCTATGACTTGAAAAGAACATTCAAATGACCTGATCGCCTTCTCTACACATTGTTGACTTCTTTTCAAGCCGGTCAAACTAAAACAAAAACAGTATCAGACGTCTGACTCTACCAATTAATAAATCGGTCATTAACTCATCTCAACAAGTAGCTTCTTTTGAGGCTTAATGTCCTCCCACGGTATCTATAAAACAATTTCCCATAAGTGACATTGAAGAAACCTGCCCCAAGGTATGTACTTACTCACTGCCAGGTTTGATCAGGCTATGGTAAATACCTGACAATAACTGTTTTTTTGAAAATTTGAAATTTTCAAAATCATTTTTCCACCCGTTCAACTTCTAAGTTTGTTCCATAAACATCTGATTTGCGATATGGCTTTGAATTGCAAACCAACAATTTTACTAACAAAATGTAGGAAAGTGTTTTCGAAATTCAAGTTCTATCGATTGCGACAGTTTGTAACAAAGAGCCTGTTCTCCGTTTCTACATTTTTCAACTGAGAATAATGAGATGGTAACTACATAAAAGTTCGTTTATTGTTTGATTCAATTCTGGAAATCAATCATTAAATCTTTGTTGTTAAAATGAAAAGTTTCATAAAAGCTGTATATTGTTTTTGCCATTACAAAATCAATAACTATGGTCAATTCTGATTATTATCGCGAAGTATTTATTCGTACAATGCTATTTCCAAGTCTATTTCTGAATAAAAAATCTTGACCAAAAATGTTGGTCACTACGTTGAATTTACTTTTTTAATCAGGTAATATTATTCATTATTCCTAGTATTACTCACAAGTATGTTTCACGATTAACGCTGTACGCTTATTTGAAGAGCAGTGACAATTTTACTAATAGATAAACCCTGTAGGTATATTATATTCTAACTACACCCGTCTTCAAATAATAATAATAATACCACTGAACAAACCTATTAGGTATTAAAAGTAGGTATAAAACGATTTAGATCGATCCTATCAAAATTTACAGATGATATATTTAATTGCCTCGATTTATCTTTATTGTTGCCTCGAAAGAGAAATATAGTCAATTTGGTAGAAACATAGGATAGAGTTCAGTGAAATTATCCTTTAACTTTTCCTCATAACAGGCGCAATTAAACCCACCGACTTAAATCTTTGTTTTTTCTAGGTCTTTATCGGTTATAACCGCAATCTATCACCGTTTTGAGGGATTTTGAGATTAAATTTTATAACCAGATTTTCGTAAATAACTTTGCACCTCATTTCAAACCTAACCAAGCGGAAATTGCCGGATTAGTAAAACAATTTCTTACGATTACTCCTCTAAAATTGTATTTTGAGAGCAAAAGGCGTGAATAATCATGCGTTAAATTTCACTACGGCTGTTTTTTATCGTTTAGAGAAATTTGGTTAAACTAAATAGCTTAAAAGTTCAAGATAACTTTGATAATTTTTTACGCGGTGCACGGCCAATTTAACAAAAAAAACATGGTCGTTTCAATAAGGATTGTCAATTCTGATTATGATAGCGAATCTTTTATTCTTGCAAGACAATTATTG
The DNA here is from genome assembly GCF_964194025.1 of Convolutriloba macropyga. Lineage (NCBI taxonomy): Eukaryota > Metazoa > Xenacoelomorpha > Acoela > Convolutidae > Convolutriloba > Convolutriloba macropyga. The sequence continues at coordinate 1,758,131 of NC_134480.1, forward strand.
TGAGGTCTATTTTTTTAAGTCTTGATCAAAACTTTAGGTCATTACGTTGCAAATACTACATTTATTGAATAAATTTTTCGCAGAAGTCAATGTTATTACAGTCGTGAGCGTGTGTGAAAGACAGTGACAGAAAGCAAAATAAAATTTGCTTTAAAAAATGGCGCTTTTTGTCACATCTGACCAAGATGACTGATTTTGAGAAAGCGAGAACAACAGTGAGAGGATCTGGTCACTGTTGTCCAGACCATCACTGTTGTCATGATTACAATGTCTATTTCCGCGACGGTCATAGCGGCGGTCAAAGTGTCATATAAACAAATGAAAGGAGGCCTGATTGGCGAATAACTGCAGAAAAGGCCATGGCAGTATAAATTACGAATTAGAAGACAATAAGCAGCGTTTCAATTAACCATTTCATTGTCCACAAAAACAATTAAATCTCCGAACTAGGTCTCAAGAAATTAGCCAAAAATTGGAGCAAACTATGTTTCGGTTCATTGAAAAGTGTTGCGAACAAATTCTGAAAATTGTGGACAATGATTGAGTTATCCTTAAATGCCAGTGATTAACGCCATAGTTTTTTTCCGTCGCTGTTGGCCTCTTTAACGTACGCGGGCTCCTGTAGCGTAAAACAAATTTATATGAGGAGGTTTTGTTACTGTTGTCAAAGGGCTTAATAGTCAAGGGAGGGGCTCAATATATGTACTATTTGCTACGCAATGCTTAATTTCTGCGCAAAGATGTTTATATTATCAATGTCGAAAATAAGTTAGCTCCCTCTAGTTCTACAAAGTAAAAATTTATTTTTTCACTATTACTCAAACTTGCTGTCAAATTCCGGAAAAAAATTCACGATTGGTCGCCTACCCTAGTGCTCTAAGTATCTTCCTATGAAATGAAATTAAGATAAAAACGTAATGGTAACTCATCAGATAACACAATGTAAAGCTGACAAATTCCATCCAATTTTCATTAGAAAACAGTTGTATCAAAACCTGATGTTTGCGCTCGTTTATTCGATTATGATTGAACTTTCATTTGCGTTAAACAATAGAGAGAAAAAATATAAATAAATTGTAATTATGCGACAACACTTTTTGTGAAAATTGGATAGATTTTCTCAAATTTTCATTAGGTTATCTGGTAAGTTACCATTGCGTATAATCTCATTTTCATATAAGGATCATTCAGTGTAGGGATCAAAGACTGGTGTTAAATTGTTTTCTAAATTTGATTACAATTTGAATCAAAATTGCTTCAAAAATTAAATTTTTACCTCGTAAAGCTAGGGGGTGCTAACCTACTCTTGATGTTCAGTATATCCAAATCTCTAAATAAAAGTTGCCTAAGACAGTAACATATTATGCTTAATATACAAATGTGCTTCGTTTTTAATGCGTTCTTTTTTATAGTATTATTACTAAGAAAACTGTTCATTAATATTAAACTTTTCGCCATTGAAGAATTCAATAACATTGGACAGTTGACGGAACACGAAAGTAATATTATAGCATTGCTGTATGTTCTCACGTACTTGACATGTTCTCATGTCTTTCAGTTCTGCTATTTACGGTCAGAAGAATAAAAAAATCACACCTGTAAATTTAGTGTATATTGGAATCCTACTTAAAACACTCACGTGCACATTTTAAAATGCCGAAAGTCTGCATTGCCAGAAGTTAAAATGCCAGAAGTTGCTACTTAGCCAGAAGTTGACTTCCGTTGACTTCCGTCATCTTAAAAGGTGCGCGTTTCGTGTTTTAAGCATGGTTAAGTGGCTCTGCAGAAGTCAATTCGAAATTCTGACTTAATATCTTGAACCACTTCGCGGTTCTCGATAAACGCCAGAAGTTCTCAGTGACTTCAAGCAGATTCACTTAACCATTGCTTCCTAGCGTAGGGAGAATTTAATACGTTGAAACGGGGCAAGTTAATTGGTAGAACCAAAAATCACGCGTGCGAAAAACAGTAGCTCAATGTACTGAATTGCAAATGCTTTCAAGTAATGGTGACATTGTTTTTGTTTTTTATTGTTCTTATGATATTGTTAATGTTTTGTAGGTTCCTGGACATTTCCGGAGAACGAGTTATTTCTCACAAACAACAATGACAAGATAGACCTCAAGTACTTCGACATCAATGACGAATGGGCTCTCTCTCAAGTCACTGTCGTGTCAACTAGACAACTCTACCCAGGGTGAGTGAACCAAATCTTTCACAGTATAGCCCCCAAGAAGTTAAACCACCATATAAGGTATATTTGCGACTAATTTTTATTTTGGGGGCTATTGTTGTACATACTATGATCACTAACCGACGGGGGCTATAATTGGAACAAGGCGGCTCGGTAATGTGCGATCGCAGATAAGGTTCCGAACCCGCTCATCCAAAATTTTGGCATAATTGTCTACCAAATGAGGAACAGATGGAAAAACACAAAAAACTCAAGTAATTTTCAAAAAAAACTGGTGTATGAACGAAAAGATAGGCTCCAAAGCAAAAACCTCAGTGGAGTAAAAAATGATGCATTAGATTGATGAGATATGCCGATATTAAGAAAGCGAGCGAAGACGAACGGCAAAATCAAACAACAACAACAAACATTAATTACATCAAAAAATTTATGTCCGTTTTAAAAAACAAAACTTAATAACAAAGTCAAAATAGCGTCAGATAAAACTCAAAATAAACAATATAACTTGTAATTCACCATAAAGAAATGTTTATTCAGCAGTTCATAATAAAGCTTGGTAACAATTAGACAAAAAGGAACAGAAACTTTTAAGTTAGAAAATTCGCTGATTTTAAAAAAAAAAACAATTAATTTCAAAATACTGAAACCATTAGTAATCAACTAAAATATCCCATAGGGGTACTATTACCAATGCTTCTATGGAAGGGAATTAAGAACTCTTGGTATTCAATTTTTTATGCAGTTACAAAAAGAACAACAAATAGACAACAAACTAAAAATCAATTAAAACTTGCCAGAAAATGCTTTGGAAGCCGTAAAGCCATACTTTGGCCCCCAAAATATATTTGATTGCACCTTCGTCGAACACCATGTATTATGTGGCCGCTCATTAAAAAAATAAGCAACAATTAGACAAAAAAGAAAAAAAAATTAAATATTATGTAATACTTGTTTTTTTTCGAAAAAAATTTATTTCCAAAGACATGAAAGCCATTAATTACAAAATGAAAAATTGAATAGGTTCCTTTATTCTTCCAAAGTAAGCCCTCGAGACCTGCAATTATCCAGAATATGTCTTACGTCTACATAAAGAACGTCAAATGTGACAAAAATTAAAAATTCACTTACTTTTTTTTGTGAAAAACCCGTGTTGAAGCCAGTAAAGTCATAAAGAATTCTCTTAAAACATTAAATTTTTTGACACCAATCCCTTTTGACACCTCCCTTGAAATGTAATATGAGACCTCTCATTAATGAAACCAGGTAACGTTTAGACCAAAAAGAAAAAAGCAAGATTATAATACTTGTTTTTATCGAAAAAACTTTATTTCCAAAGACATGAAAGGCATTAATTACAAAATGAAAAAACTGAATAGGTTCATTGATTCTTCCAAAAAAAGTCTTAGAGACCTGCAATTATCCAGAATATGTCTTACGTCTACAAAAAGAACGTCAAATGTGACAAAAATTAAAAATTCACTTACTTTTTTTTGTGAAAAACCCGTGTGGAAGCCAGTAAAGTCATAAAGAATTCTCTTAAAACATTAAATTTTTTGACACCATTCCCTTTTGACACCTCCCTTGAAATGTAATATGTGACCTCTCATTAATGAAACCAGGTAACGTTTAGACCAAAAAGAAAAAAGCAAGATTATGTAATACTTGTTTTTATCGAAAAAAATTTATTTCCAAAGACATGAAAGGCATTAATTACAAAATGAAAAAACTGAATAGGTTCATTGATTTTTCCAAAGGAAGTCCTAAAGGCCTGCAATTATCCAGAATATGTCTTACGTCTACAAAAAGAACGTCAAATGTGACAAAAATTAAAAATTCACTTACTTTTTTTTTGTGAAAAACCCGTGTGGAAGCCAGTAAAGTCATTAAGAATTCTCTTAAAAAATTAAATTTTTTGACACCAATCCCCTTTGACACCTCCCTTGAATTGTGATATGTGACCTCTCATTAATGAAACCAGGTAACGTTTAGACCAAAAAGAAAAAAGCAAGATTATGTAATACTTGTTTTTATCGAAAAAAATTTATTTCCAAAGACATGAAAGGCATTAATTACGAAATGAAAAACTGAATAGGTTCATTGATTCTTCCAAAGGAAGTCCTAGAGACCTGCAATTATCCAGAATATGTCTTACGTCTACAAAAAGAACGTCAAATGTGACAAAAATTAAAAATTCATTTACTTTTTTTTGAAAAACCCGTGTCGAAGCCAGTAAAGTCATAACGAATTCTTTAAAAACATTAGATTTTGTTACACCAATCCCTTTTCACACCTTGCTTTGACAAAATTAATGTAGTCCTTAACCTTTAATTAACGAGACCAGGTAACAAACAGACAATAAAGGGAACAAAATTGCGAAGTTGAAATGTTTTTTTTTTATTTTGGAAAACAATTGTTTTCAAAGTCATGAAAGCCATTATCTATCTTCTAATATCAGAACATAGGCTCATCTACTCTTCCAGGAAAAGGCAGCCAAATCGGGTCCTTGTACAGGAAATTAAATACGACTAAAAAGACAAAGTAAAAACGACAGTTAAAAAGACAAAATTAAAAAATTCAATTAAGTTCTTCGAGAAAGTACTGTCGGAGCGGTAAAGAACCACAATCTATATCTTAAAAGATTTACATATTATCAATATTGCGTTATTTTGAACGCGAAAAATGTGATATATGAACTGACAATAACGTGATAACTTGACAAAACTAGAAAACATGAAAAATGGGCAAATACCTAATAATTAAAAACAAATTGTGAAATCTAGTAGTATCAAAGCCAGAAAACCATAATATAAGCCGTAAAACAGCAATAAAGACTAAATTTGAATTCAGCAGAAAGAAGGAGCACTCTTTGTTTGCTGACACAAAGCTACAAGTTGACCAAATTAAGAGAAAAATGGAGGCAAAGTTCAATAAGCCATTTTTTCTTTAAAAATCAAATATTTTAAAAGTCAAAACGACCATAAGCTTTCAAGCAATCAACTAGATAAATAACTTCAAGGTAATTAGGAAGCTAATAGGACCTATCACTAGTGAGCTTTGATTCGAAATATTCTGTTATTTAATTTAAACAAAAAAAGTTCGATTTTTTTTTTAAAAAACCGACTGACGACAATCCGAATTATTTTTGGATTGTCACTGTCCAAGATTGTTACTGAACTAATCCTGCTAATGTTGATTTTCTATTAGGAATATTCAATTTTCGGAAAGTCATTGATATCGATATTTTGTTAGTTAAAGATCAAAAATAAATGCTGCGTTTTTGATAATCAACGAATAAAGTTATCAAAAACGGCAAAGTTTCATTTACAGAGCACTCTCAACGGAAGTTGAAGTGGAATTAGCACCATTTCCAGTCTACAAAGATTGTGTTAGTGTTGTTTGGTTGTGCACTTCCTGCAAATTTAATCAGAATGGACTAAAGAAACTTATTTCGTACTGTTTTTGATGAAAAAGTCTGAATTTTGTGAAATATTTAGCCGGAATTTGTGACAAAAAAATTCAATGAAATTAGCCGACAATATACTTTGTCTTCAAACGTAAAATCAACAACATTTTCCTGAAAAAGTTCGTCCAATTTTATCAAAATTGGCAAATTTTTAGTCCAAAATTTCGAAAAAAAATGAATGAAATCAACGGAATTCACTCTATTTTGTCGAAAGTTTAAACCTCGATAACTCCCTGTAAAAAACGAAAATCAAAAAAATCTTTTTATTTCCATATTCTACGCTGGAAAAGCTTTCTAATGATTTCAGTCTCAACTCTCTACGATGAATATATCGATCGGCCATAATTGACTGAACAAAAAAAAACCCATTTGAGTATATAGTTCCTCCCCCCCTCAAGAGGGGTCGGAACAAAAACCCCAAACCAGTATCTCATTTGGCAATTTGCTGTGCTGTCTCTTAAACCAACTGGTCTTAAATTTGATGATGATGGTCATCCCGGGTCGAGGTTTAGTAAAAAAAAAAATAATGTAAGATTAGCGCTGAATAACTTTTTTAACCGCAAAGAGCCCGCATCTTTTAGCGTTGAATGCAGTGAATTTTTGCGGTTTTCAGCGGCGAAATTTTTTTTCACCATATTCACCGGATTTCTAACAAAAAAGAAACTGGCGGACACGAGTTCGAACCTCGCTTCTCCTGTATGTCGTCAACTTCTTGTTCCACTGCCTGTAATATTCGTGCGAGTCATTTTTAACTTGTAATTTTCATTACCGGAATATGTTGGAAGAACTGTATATCATCCTTACTACACCGTCACAATTGTTGTAATGTAGCACAAGATAACTGTCCACAGTTCATCAGGATTCTGGCTACTTATCTCTTCTCAGATTTATCTCCCATGTCAACATTATCTCTCATCAAGCCTTCTTCTCTGGTTCATCAGGCCTAAATGATCTCTGGTACATTACAAGTATCTACTGGTACCAAATTTTGGAGCAATGTTACATTGAAAGCGTCTGCTGGTAACTAAACCTGGTTAAACACAAGGTGGATGCGACTCAAAAACCAACTATTCGTTTGGCTAAATATGATTTACTCTATGGCCTATAAGACATGAATTGGGATTTTGTCGACTTCAGCAACTTTCTATAACTCAACAAGTAAAAATATTAAATATGATTCAGCAGCCTGAGTGCAACTCTTTTTTTATCATTTGACGTTTTTCTGTTTCTTTTTAACTCAAGTGATTTTCGGCTTTCTGCATTGAAGGCTGGCACTTGAGGGCGGGGGGGGGGGGGGGGGGGGGGTAACTCTGGAGAAAGAGTGCTATAACACACACCTTTTAGGTATTAGTTCTTTTCACTAAAGCTGAAAAGAAAAATCGTTCATCAGGTCCATTGATATAAAGTGTTAGATCGTCCATTTTCGGACTTTCCAGCTATTTTTCCATGTTTCCAGACTACGTAATTTTTGACGGACGACGCTTTGTTTGGACTGGACATCCTTGATTCCGTCTGGGATCTCAACCTGGAATGCTAAAAGTTGATAAAAAAATATGCTGTAAACTGTAAAAAATGCTAAAAATGCCGTAAATTTTTTGCAATAATTGCGGTTGAAAAGTGATTAACGCAGTGAACTATCAATATTTTCGGTCCACAAGTTGCAATTCTTTTTAAAAAATTGCTACTAATTTTGCCCCATTTCCTTTGAACCCTTTGAAAACTTGACAGTTCAGGCAAGATTTTGTAATGCAATTTTTTTCATCGCAATTCTTGCTGTTTTCTCCCGGTAAAAACTCAAACGGTGAATTCAAACTTTATCATACAACCCAAGTTGACGCCCCAGACCGAAGTGATCGTCGTTCCGGGCGTCTGTCTACAAGCGTATACCTGCAGATCATATACTGGAATACAATACTCTAGAGAAATCTCGGGCGATATAAATTATGGAAAATGTTAGGAATTTTTTTCTGAAATTACAAACAACTAACAATAATCTATCAGATAAACTAGTGATTTTTAAATTAAATAAAAGGATCAAATACAAGGAAGCGGAGTTCACCCGGGTAAACCAAAAGTTGTTATCCTATAAATTTCCTCTTATGGATCTTTACTGTCATAGACGAAGAAAAATGTACGAAATTGGTAGGGTTACAACTTTCCCATAAAGGAAAGTTCTGTGGTTATAACTTTATCATAAAGGAAGGTTCTACGATTACAACTTTATCCTAATAGGAAAGTTCTATGATTAAAACCTCTCATAAAATGGAAAGTTCTAGGATAACACATTTTTCATAAATGAAAGTTCTAAGACTACTTATTTTTCATGTTCAATAGTTGCAACCTGATAATGACACCACAGTCATAAAAACTTTTCATAGACTACATAATAGGAAGTTGTAATTTTACAACTTTTTCAACTATGAATTCAACTCGGGCACTTTCACAATGTATTGAGATACAAAAAAGAAACGACTAAACAAATTTGAGCGTTACAAGCGCTTACACATAAAGAACTTTATAGTAAATTAACTCACTTTTATGGCTGTTTTTAGCAGCTTTTTTATTCTAATGCATTGTAAATGGGCTCTGCTTGCTTCTACATCAACCGAATCTCGTCAACAATGTCCTCGCCTTTGATACTTTATGAAATATCCCCCATCATTCATCACTAACCCAATAATATTGTTCACATGCTGCAAAAAATGTTTATTTTAAGAAAATCTATGTTAGTTTGGGCACTACAGCCACCCGCTGTCCACAGTGATTACATCAAAACACATTGGAATGGCTTCTGGCAATTTTGAGTCCATTACCCTTCCAAGTTGATTTTGACCATTTTTATTTGAATATTTTGCTTTTCTAAGACTAATCGTGAGCAAAAATATGAACCCGTTCTGACGTAAAGATAACAAAAATTAATTAATTAAGGAAAAATTATTCAGCATCAGGTTTCCATTCTTTTATTGTAACATTTTAAAGTATTATGCTGCTATTGTCTTGCTAACGTTATGTTGCCCGAAAGCATCTATTAAAAGCATCTGTTGCCCAAAAATTTGAGTTAACGTCTTTTTAAATGTTGTTTACATTGATAATTGAACTCTACGAAAGCTCAGAAAAGTAGTAAAAATCTGCGCAGTGTAAACATTTTTCAATCTTTCCAAGTCGAAAGATCTTCACTGACATTTTTGATGTATTTCTTTAAAATGTTCATTAAAAGCTATAAGAGCTCTTTTTTGTTCCTCTTTCAACTTTTGTTTTTTAATACTGGCTGTTTATCTCCAGAGTTCAGTTTCTGAATTATTAAACTTTGGATCAAATTTTCAAGCTCAAACTTTTTTTTTCAAAAAATGAATGTTCATATTATGTTTAAACTAACTATCACTCACAGTTTTACGAAAACTAAAAGCTTCAGGCAAGTAAGATCAGTGTTCGTTCAACCAGTCAAAAAAAGTTGTTAACCAAATATTGCAAAATCAGTTTGGAATGATAATTTGGTAGCCTTCTAGAACGCTTTTTAATAACCCGGAGGTTGGTGGCAGAGTAAATCAGCTCTGAATCAGTTTATAGACATTCTGTTTTTTAGGATGGCCAGTATTCTGTTCATATCACAATTAACACTGGCCAGTCTGATTTTTGAGTAAAATTTTTGTCATGAAAAATAAAATTCTCAGCTTAACTCCCACCAACAAGGTTTGCTTTATATGCGATTCGAACTTCCTCGTGGGTGTTTGTGACATTTAATTTGCGTAGCAAGTCGTAACCACTGAGCTAAATGGGTTTTGTGGTACTTGACTACAAACCAACTTATGTATAAATAGCGTGCATACTACTATGGTAATTACCAGTTCTAAGCTACAAAACTATTTCTGCTCAGACTTATTTTTGGGGTATGAGTAATTTTCAGACTATACAAGATAAATTTAGCCTGGGTGATCTCTATGACCTCAATATAATCATAATGAAGAAATACTGCACATAGAGAAGCTTAAAATTTTCTGGGTATGCAACGTTTCAGAACCGAAATAAGTTTTTCCACTTAAAATGTGCTGGTTCAGCGCTGAAAAGCTCTGAGACTCAAGTCCGGGAACGTTTTTATTTCGTCTTTTAGCATTAAAGTATAATTTTGATGCTAAACGGAAAATTACAAGGAAACAGGCTGCTGGGTCATCAATAGCTAGAAATTGGAACTAAAATGCTTTTCGAGGTAGTTTGAAAACAAATAATCATTTTGAACTATAGAAATAGTATTTTAAACTTTCAAATTTTTTTGCGTGAATTGAAAACTGTTAAAATATGTGAAAATTTAAATAGTTTTAACAGGTTTGGTATAAGCTTATTTTTTTCATTTTAGTTTTCTTCCAATTGTATCAATTTGTATCCTCGATTGGTTTTTTTTAACTTTTGGCAGTCTTTTTCTGTACTTTTCTTTGGCGTTGTCTCCGTAAATTTTTACCATCGAGTTTCACTGATGTTTTATTAGCTCAAACTTTATTATTGTAAATTGTGCTATTGCGTTTATCTCGTCTTTCTTTTCAATCAGTAATAATTAATAATTTGAAAAATTGTTTTTTTTTGTGTTTTAATTATGCGAAATTTTTGAAAAAGCAAGGTCTGCGTACTCAAGTTTTGTGTGATCAAAAAACAAAGAACTAAAAAGAAATGCTAACTTCGAAACCCAAGTTTCTCCAGGAAAACATTTTGTTTTTACTGACATTTTAAAGCAAAAATCTTAGACAACCCTTTGTTGTTAGGAAAGGCCTGATATTAGTATTTGAATTTAAAGTTAGTACAGGAACAAAAAAAACTGTGAAGTGAATCATGAAATAATTTGGTGAGATTTTAAACAGACTTTTGTTTAATTGTGAAATTCGTTGCTACTTTATCTGGTACTGTGTTTGATTCCGCGCTGGTCATTTGTAATTTCTGACAAACTTAAGATCATTGATATTTGGTTCGCTTGAATATTTTTCCATTCTATTCGAAAAACGGAGGAATCCGTAAGAATTGCTGTGAAAAATTTGCACCGCCAAAATTGTCTCTTAGCGGCCAACAATGCGTTAAATGCGCTAAGTTTTCAAAAGAGATGGGGTGAAATTTGTGGAATTTTGTAAATAGAGAATCGCAAATTGTAGCGTTAAAATATTGACAATTCACCACTTTAACTTCTCTAACTCTTGCAAAAAAATTCAGAGCATTTACAATATATCTTTATCATTTTTTAGCAATGTCACTTCAACCCGGGACCCAAAAACGATTTCTTGTTTTTGTTGGCAGTCTAAAAGGGAAAAACTGTTCAGAGAGAAAAGGAAAGAAATTAGTAATGCAGTTTTAGTATTATTGTTTGTGTTTACTTACGACGTCCCTAAACTGATCCAAACATTATTTGTTCTGGCAGATTGTATACGTATTCTGTCAGTTGCGACTGTATATACTTTTGGTCACATTTTGATGCCAGAGAGATAATTGTACCTAAGGCTCAGTGACAATCAGCTTTGATTCAGAACAATTTGAGAGAATTTTTAAAATCCAGTACAGATTCAGAAGGATTTCAGAACCAACTGTGAAGTGATTTCTGAATTTCTCTGAATCAGAGCAAAATTCAGAGAAAATAGTCAGTCTTCTTCTGAATCAGAAGATAATTCATAATGAATCTCTGAATTAGCTCTGAATTAGACAAATTCAGTCCAAAATGTGACCTGAAATAGACCGAGTTAGGTACGGGTACATAAGAGCAAAAATCAGCAAAAATCATTTTTTTCTGAAACAGAAGATGATTCAGGGTGAATCATTGATTTAGCTCTGAATCAGGCAAATTCAGTGCAAATTGTGACCTGAATTAGACTGAATTTTCAAGAAAGCACTGATGTGTGTTTGTGTTTAGTTACGACGTGCCTCTGATAGAGTTGTGTCTGAGGATTATCTGGGAGAGAAGACCCAAGTTCTACTTCCTCAACATCATATTCCCATCCACTCTCATATATGTCTGTGTCCTGTCTGTATTTCTGCTTCCCTGTGAAAGGTAAACTGCCGTCATCATTTTCTCTCTCTCTCTCTCTCTCTCTCTCCATTGTGTCACTCGCAAAATTGAGCAAATTAACAAATCGGAAAGTTGCTAAATTTTAATCAGAAAATTTCTAATTTGATTTTTTTTCAAAATTGTTCAACAATCATATTGAAAGTTTTTTTTCTACTATACTTAACACAGAAACTACAATATGAATTAAAATATTTTACTATTAAAATTGGTGTTTTTGTTATCCAAAAGACTGAAACCTAAAATATATTATTATAGCATCTTGGCAAGAAAATTTCGTCCCTCTTCATGAAAATTGATTTTGCAAAGATTTTGTAACAGTTATTTAAAATGTGATCGAAGAAGATGAAAATAAAGGGTGCTCTACTTGCTTAGAGAAACTAATTTTGAAATATCTTACTAAGATCTTGATACAATTCTTTCTAACAAAACTAAAACAAGATAATTTCAAATTTGCGCAAGAAGATCTTGATAAATACCACTCTATTTTCTAAGTCGAGATCTCTATCAAGTTCCGTTTTTGTTTTGTATTACACTACTACTTTTCATGAACCAGTTTTGAGGCCATAAATTTAAAACAAATATCAACTAATTAAACAAAAAAATATGTGACATATAATATAATTATATGCTTCCTCTCATTTATTCTAAAGTTGTAAAATATTATGCTGCCCAGTCTTGCAAATGTTATGTTGCTGAATCATTAATTTTAATTTTTGAACTATTGTTTTCTATAGAGCTACTTTGTAGCATCGTTTGATGAGTCTCGATTGTTTGAATTTTTTGCGAAAGTTTAAAAAATCTGTAGACATATGTGCAGGGTGATTTTTTGGAAGCATAGTTATTAAAAATGTTGTCGCGGAGCCTTTTTTCATATTCAACTTTTGGTATATTTTATTTTATTCAACTTAACTTAAAAATAATCAACCAAAAAACAAGATGAAATTTTTGTAGTCACTTGTATAATTTTATTAGTCTTATATGTTTTGACGGCAAGAATTGCGTTGTCAATATGACCACATAAGCAAAACCTATAATATAATTTATTTCCGGATTTATGAAGATTTTTTCCCTGTACAAAGTTATAAGAATTTCATAGAAGTGCCTGATTTTCTAGCAAAATTAATAAAACTAATGTATAGATTCGTACATTCTGCAGCGAATTGCTTGAGTGGCCATAATTTGTACAACGAGGAGTTTCAAAGAGCAATTAATTTTCCAATATAATTTCACAATCTTCGAGAAAGCATTTGATTTTTTTTTGTCTTTCGGCAATAAAAAAATTCTGATGTTAAGAAACGATAGCAGAAGACGTACGCTGATGCATAGTTCGAGCTTGGAGCCAAATGGCTTTTTGGGGAAGTTGAAAACATTATCACTTTGAAACAGAAAACTAGTAGCGCTGTAAGCTTTCTCACTACCTCCAATTTTAGAGAGAATTAAGAGATAATGCGAGTTTTAAACGGTTTTAACGGGATTGGTATGAACATATTTCTTTATTTTAGTTTTTTTCCAAATTGTTTACCCATCTTCACCCTCTACCATTTGCTTTTTGCAAGTTTTTGTATTCTTTTTCCTCGGCCTTTTTGTTTTTATATTTTCCTATAAAAAGGAAGTTTTCTTACTCATATTTTAATAGTTTATACTATTTTTGATTGTAAAGTGTGTTTTACTGTTGATGTCGCCTTTTTTTCTTATGCCTTTTTTTGTTTAATAAGAAAATCTTCTTCTCTTCTGTTTTAATCATTGGAAAATGAGAATCTTCCAACAGAGCAGGACCTGTGCCATCTAGTTATGTGGGTTTAAAAACTTCATAGGCTCAAAAAACAGAGAACTGGAAAAATTGCTGAGATCGAATATGCACCCTGTTTTCGTTTGTATTCTGAAGCGCATTTCTTAGAAAACCCCTCAAAGAAAACACCAATGATTGGGTTTCGTTATAGCAAATTAGTACAGGAACAGAAAAACTGTTAGGCGAATCAGGAAATAATTTGATAAGATCTCAATTTTGTCTATTTTTGCCAGGATACAATCCACTTGCTGGCAATTCAAGCCCAGCAGCAGAGCTGTAGTCGCAAATAACTACAAGTTCAGCTGAGCTCAGCGACTGAACGCTTAGCGATGTTTCACGAGCCTTAAAAACTAATGCTTAGCTTATTTGCGTACATCAGTAATACATACAATTCAATTATGAGGAAAATTAGATAGTGATGACTGTAAATAAGTTCTTGTATTCAATACAAGATCTCATTATCCACGTCAATTTTCACTCAAAAGCACGATCTGCTCAAAGTTGTAAGGTGTTTTCATATAATTGATTAAAAAATCAATTTCTAGCCATTTTTTTCGAAAAATATTTGTAACTTAACTGAAAAGGACATTTTGATAAAGCATTCCAAATTTTATACCGAAAAATGGGATCATACTTGTCTTGGCAAGTTACATCAAGTTTTGCTTCACACAACAGTCAGTTATGAAAAAAATTAATTTGTTTGATTTTTTAAATTTGAATTTGATTTTTTAAAATTGAATTTGATTTTTTTTAATTGTTGTTTTAATCAACTGTTGTTTACCTGTTTGTTGCTGTTTAAGTGGTGAGAAGATAGCCCTGAATATCACAATTCTGCTCTCGTTGGCTGTCAACAATGTCCGTATCTCAGAGTCCATGCCTCCCAGCTCCAAAAACTCACCTGTTCTCGGTTAGTAGTTATAACATGTAATTACTTACTAAATAGAAAGAGTTGGAATAATTTATTAAGAGTTATTTTGAATTTTGCGATAATTATGCAGAGTAAAAAAGCAGCATTACAAGCCTGCATCCCTACTGACTAAAGTGAACTATTTGGTTCATTTGACTTCTTCAATTCCACAAAATTTATCTTAATACATGTAAAAAGGGCCTTACAGCGTTGGACATGTTGACAAAGAAATGATTAAACTAATTGTTAATCAGACTATATCTATGTCATCGGTCGCCAAATTCCATAAATTAGCGCAATATTAATTAAAAGGTAGGGACGCTGGCTTGTAATGAGTGAAAGTATGAAAGAATCGTTCCGAATTCTGAGTGCCTTGCTCTGTTGTTGTGATGATTCGAAATTTGTTTTGCTTTGTTTATTTGGCAGGTCTCTTCTTCATCGCCCAGATCAGTATGGTGACTCTGTCTATCTTCTGCAATGCACTGGTTCTGTCTGTGTTCCACAGGTCCAGCTACCACACCCCAATGCCACACTACCTCAGGCGAATACTCTGTCTATGCTGCAAACCCAAACAGGTACCCCCACCCCCACCCCCCCCCCCACACACACACACACACACACACACACATATATATATATATATATATATATATATATATATATATATATATATATATATATATACATATACATACATATATATATATATATATATATATATATATATATATATATATATATATATATATATACATAAACACACACATATTAAAACACAATGGAGGGTCCCTGTCATAATAACCAACCCCCCCCCCCCACCACCACCACCACCACCACCACCACCACCACCACCACCACCACCACCACCACCACCACCACCACCACCACCACCACCACCACCACCACCGCCACCACCACCACCACCACCACCACCACCACCACCACCACCACCACCACCACCACCACCACCACCACCACCACCACCACCACCACCACTACCACCACTGATCAGACCCCAAGTGACCTCTGATCAGACCCCAAGTCTAGTGCACACGGCGCGTTTCCAGGCCAAAATTACAGGGTCTGGAAATGGGTTGAAACGCACAAAATCCTGAACAATGGTTCCATTTGCGTCTGATCAGAGGTTTCTTTTGTCATCAGGAACGGTCTCATCAGAGGTCATTTTAGTCTGGGACCGGAAAGAGCCAGTCTATTCTTCATGGGGAAATCCCATCTTGTGGACATAAATAATCCTTTTTTATCTACCCCAAAACATTCTCCACAGCATAGCCACTCTGTTAATGAATCCCATATAGAACATTTTAAACCAAACAATTATCCGGAACTTTTTTATAATCAAAGTTTTTGATCTAATTTTTGCTGTTTTAATTTGCTCTCAAACATGAAGATAAAAATTTAAAACTCTTTTTGTCTGTTTTTTAGTATTTTTTTAATGTTGAGATAGAGGGAAAGAGGAAAGAAAAAGAAAAAAATAGATAGAATACCTCATTCTCTAACTCTAATCAGAAGAACAATTGTAGGCTTTTAGATTTTTCCGCGTTGCATGCTTTTTTAATCTGAGAATCTGATATGCCTGTTTGCATTAATTGTCAATCAACTTTTAAAAAGTTGTAATTTTTATTTACGTTTCAGAACGACAACAGTCATCGTCACCCGAAAGGTCATCCTCTAAAAGTTAAACAACACTCGGCCAAAATTGTTTACAATTCTGTGGATCAGTACGGGTTTGTGGGCGAAAATGGCGCCGCAATAATGTCAATAGCCCAAAATGGGTCATCAGAACCCTACGCGAAGATACCAATAAGTGAGCGAAATGTTTTTGCAGCCGATGATTTCAAACCTTCTGCTTCGGGGTCGTTGAACAAATCCGAAACAGGGCCCAATTTCTGTTCACAACTTTCGCCTATTGTGAAAAACTTGAATGACGTCACGAAATTTCTGAAGAAATTTGAGGAATTGCAATATTATGAGTATGAATGGAAACATTTAGCGCATATTGTTGACAAAATGTTTGCAGTTTTTTTCACAGTATGTGCTCTGGGAATGGCTCTGATATTTAAATTTGTATTTATAGCACAGGCTGATTCACCAGAAGTACTCTCCGAACTGCATAACTTGTGTCAAGATAATTTATGAATAATGTTAGGGATTGAATTTGTTTCCTCAAAAACGCACTGCCATTTTTTAAAAAAAAATCAGGTTTATTGTTTTAAAACGTGTCAAATGACAGACGTCTGAAAATTAGCCGGCAGACAATTTTATCTATATTTTTCAAAGAATATTTATTGCGTATGGCCATGCCTTTTTAAATTAGCGATGAGGCCTTGCAGCGTATGACGGTCTGAATCCTGAGCAAAGAATGAAAATTGGAAACAGATTCCAAAAATTTTCGTATTTTTATAAAAGCGACATTTGGGGAAAATGAATAAAATTGTAGTGTTTAAAATGACAGTTTTTCTGGCCAGTGAAATAAGATATGTTAGAATATTTGTCCATCAGACCTTTGCTTAAGCCAAGATAATTGCAGAGAAAACTAGTTAATTCAAAAGACAAACACAAATTCTTAAAACAATCAACTTGTTGAATGTTTGTTTTCAAGTAAATTTTTTCGAATACAGACCTCTGCAGCGCCAGCCTTCCTATATAAAAAGCCAGACTTTAAGACTGGCTATGTGATTGTTTGTTTCGATCCATATTACGCGACTCAGCTCACAACACTTTAAATTTTGACGTACATCTTGTGTGGAGACCAACAGCATATCAGAAAAATTAAAATTGGGATCGAAAACAAACTTCGTTGTTATCGGATCTATCAATATTTCTTTCTGCATGTCTTACAAAACAATAGCATATTTGCTGATTACTCACGAGCCTTTTCCATACCATAGCGGACTCTGGGACTCTATATGAATCGAGAGAATCCAGACGTATTATCCCAACCAAAATTTTGAGTACTCAAATCTAATTGGCAAAAACAATTTTTGGATATTCACATTTACGGTCTTTCGTCACAATGTTTGCGCTCAATCTTTTGTCCTAGCTCCATCTAGAACCACTGTTCAGTTCTCAAGGAAAACATCCCAAATCAAAGTTCTTTTTTGAATAACGGGACATTAGTTAAACACTTTTGCAAACAAGTTTCAACAAATAATCAAAAGTGATAAAACAAGCAAAATGGAAATAGAAGTTTTGAATCGAAAAAGTTGTATCAAGAATTTGCCTACAAAAATCAGCATTGAAGCGAGACTCATATGCTTGAATAGCAACATAGAACAAATTACTTTACCGTTTTAAATGGAATATCAATTTCATGTCCCTCATTTATTAGACACAAATTCAATTTGTTAAATCGTAATTTACTTGAAATATGGTTCTCTGGTTCTGACTAAAATTTCTATGCTGAAGAAAGGGCTGGTAATTCCAAGGTCATACTCAATGCGGTACATATTACCAAAAGACAACTGTATGGTTCTGACGTCGTCAAAGCAAGAATATAAGAAGGACTATTAAATATAAGAAGGACTATTAGGATATAAGAAGGACTATTAAATTTCCCTAAGAAAAAAAAGATCTCAATGCAATCTCCTAGATGCACCTCTCTTTTTTCTCTGAGTACAGTAGCAACGACATAAATGAGGCGGCCTCTCGAAGAAGAGAGGCACAGGAACCTGAGAGCACAGGAAGGGGACGAGGCTAAGCAGAGAGGCTTAATCTTGGGAACGTGTTCGAGTAAGTGATTTGCAATCTAAAACATTGGAGTGGCAGTATGCATTGAAATTAGTATGTAGAATTTTAAACGTTTTGAAACATCATTTTTGGTGGGTTGTAGATTATCAACAACCGGACCGGGGGGTATTGCTTCAGTTCCTCGATTTGGAGTCAAATTGTTTTTTGCTTTTGAGCGTTTAGTAGTATTACTGAGGTCATTTCAAAATTGTTTGCTGTATGTGGGGGGTTAAAATTTGGTTAATGAAACGGAATATTAAATAGCTTACAAAAACAATGTCAATTAGTATTTCAATCGGAGAGGGTCTAAGCAACTAGTACTAAAATTTGAGCCAACACTGTAATTAAAACAGTAATAGTGGTTCGCTAGGCCTACTCGAAGCACTTTGTTCTTACTTTCAGAGCTATCAAGCCGAAAATTACACAAAATTTTTTAAGCATTCGATTTTAGGCATCGTCCGTGAACCAATGTCTCTTTTTTCAATCTCCTCAAGGTTGCATCTTTGAGGCCAAATTTACGGAAAAATGAAAACTTCTTGAAAAGTTCTGTCATTTTTTTCTTATGCACAACTTGGGTCTCATTCTTGTCCTCTAATATCCCGCTCCCGGCCCTGATTTTGTGACATGCACATTTATAAGAAACAATGTTTCAATATAAGTTCGTAGTTACACCCCACCCTAAAAAATTGCTATATCTATTCTTACTCTATTGCTAATCTTTTTTTATCTCTTGGAGATAGCAATTATATGTTATTTTGTTTCTTTTTTCTTTACTAGTGTTCTTTTTAATAAAAATTGTAAACATAACTTTGAATTCATCTGCTGTTTAACTTATTCCATTTTCAATGCGCTTTAAGTTGTTCAAAAACTCACGTTTTGTTTAGAATTGGATAGTTTGCTTTTTT
The DNA here is from genome assembly GCF_964194025.1 of Convolutriloba macropyga. Taxonomy (NCBI): domain Eukaryota; kingdom Metazoa; phylum Xenacoelomorpha; order Acoela; family Convolutidae; genus Convolutriloba; species Convolutriloba macropyga. The sequence goes on from NC_134480.1 coordinate 1,777,173, forward strand.
CTCACTGATTAACTGTGGTACTATTGGATATTTCATGTTTTACATACAGATCAGATGTGTGGTGTCGTTAAAAAAGCTACATAGAGTCGCAACTACTCATTAATCAAATATATTTATGAGAAATTTTACAAAACAATTCACATTATTTCAATTTTTCCTATAAACAAGAAAACTCCATAAAAAACGTTGCCCAGCAAACGTTTGTTTTAAAAAAATGCAGCGAAAAATTTTAATTATTTTCTAAATGAGTTTGTTCAAAAATAATTTCACTCGTGCCAATAAAGCCAAAAAATATGAATGAAAATGGAATTTTATTAGATTCTCTGGCTTTCGCAATGATTCACAAAAAAATTTAGTAAAGCATTGACTTTTCAACCTTTTAGGAATTTCCATTAAAAAACAAAGATTTTTAAAGTTTTATCCTGACGCACAGGCATAATTTCCAAGCCGTTGCCCAATTTAGAAAGCGTTTTTTGCAATCTTGGATTTCAACATTTAAAACTTTTATTTCTTTTTCAATTTTAAAATTGCTATATCGGCAGGCGTTTGCTCTTTTTGACAGATACTTTTGAGGTTTTCACAAAATAACAGGAAAAGAGATGAATCGAAGTTAAGAGACTGAAAAAAAACAACGCAAAACTTATATTAATCCGATTTTTGTAGTTCATATAGATCCCTGCCAACTTTGCTTTTGCTTTCCGCTCCTCGATAAATATCTGATAGACTCTTACATCTCCTATTAAATTACACAAAACAACAAAAAAATGGTCAGTTCATAAATGCTTTTTCAAAAAATTATTTATTTTTATTGAACAAACAGAAATTTGCAGTATCAGATTTGTGGGAACTTTGTTTGGCGAGTTTTTTAGAGAAAGTAAAACTAAAGAATGCTTACCCGGTTTTTCTCGTTATTCTTCACCACAAAGTTATACGATTCAATTGAAAAGGTCTAGATTATGACTTTATGAGAATCACATATTCCGAAAATTGAAAATTTTTTCAGCGCTATTTATTTTTTATAGCTTGCATGATGGGGCTTCTCGGAGATGGTTTCTTGGAGATTTTTGTTGCCAGAAAGAAGACTTTAGGTATCGTTTACAACTTCTCTGGTTCCTTCATTTGCATTTTCTCTATTTTGTTTTGTTAAAAAAAGAAATTAAATGTATAGTATTGTCTCTCAAACTTCTAAATTTGCATCCAGTTCAAATTTGTGTAACTGTTTGGTTCTATGGTTTCAAGTTGTTACCGTCAGTGCTTTATTTGTATTTTTAAAAAGTGAGCAAGTGTTGCGAATGGGGGCGGGGGGGTCGGGAAAACATATGCTAACACAGCACGCAACACTAACTGCGGGTCTGGCGCCTTTTTTCTTTGTAAGATGCGTTTTTTTTCAGGTTTTTGTTGGGATGCATGACGAGAGGGGGATGCATTTGTTGGGATACATGACGGGAGGGGGGGGGGGGGGTAGTAACTGGAACAATCTTTTCATGAAGCCACGCGTTTATAATATCAATTTTTCATCCCGTAATTAGTTCAGCTATCCTTTATAAACTAAACATTTATTTTAATTTTTCCCGTATAACCATTTCAACAAATCCACTATTTAATAATAGTATATATAGGTGAGCTATTATGAGAAAAACTAAGACGGATTTCAATCCCCGTTTTACCAAAAAACAACAATGTTGTGTAGAGATTTAATAGAAGTTTTATTTCCCCTTTTGTTCCTTTAATTTTTGTAAAATTGTCTTTTCTTTATTGTTATATATGCTCAATGTTTTACTAAAAATGTTCCAACGAAATCTGCCATGCGCATTTTTTCCACAAAAACGATGTAATAAATTGACAGAAAATCAAAGTTGCAAATCACTTTAAGCCAAATAATTTTCAAGGGAAATTGATCAAACCTTATTTATTAATTCACGAAAGATATCGATTAAATTTTCCTATTACTCACTTTTGATTTTCGCTTAATATCGATATTGAGCAAAAATAATTCCATAATTTCCCGTATGAAGCCGAAAGTTTTACCTCGACTTCTAACTATTATTGTTGTACCATTTATTTTATTTTCACTCCTAAATTATATAATTATCAATCAAAGTGAACAAAACAAACAAAATAGACACGGCCAAAGACTACATAAACAAAAATCGGACACTTTTAAACGCGATCAAACTTCTAACGACACAAAATCAGTTACAAAATTTCGTTACATAGAAACTCGCCACTCAAATTTGATACGCTCCGAAAAATATACTTTAAAATTTCACACCGGTCAAAAATTCGCCTACTGGGCGGGTAAAAACGGGTTCAAACCCTTGCCCGATTTCGTTGCGAAGAACCCAAAAACTTATGTTTATTTCATCGGACCAAGTCGAAGTTCGCACAGCATTATTGGTTCGTTTATTGACGCACACGAAAAGGCAATAATTGCAGAGGAGTTTGACTTTTTCAAACAGGCGATTTCAAAGCCGAATCTGTTCAGATCGAAGTCGGATATAGCCCAAGCCCTGTGGGAGGGTTCTTGGTTGGCAGTGAACGGGGGCACCCGAAACGAAACTTTTAAAGGATATTCTCTTAATATTCCCAATTTATACAACGGATGCTTCAAAAAAACCATCGATTTAATCGGAGATAAAGAGGCGGACTTGACACTTTTGCAGTACAGCACAAAACCAGCTAAGTTTCGAAACGTTTTAGAAAAACTTCAAAACTGGTTTCAAGTGAAAGTCATTTTCGTAGTCAGAAATCCTTTCGATAATGTAGCCACTAAAGCTATGTACGAATATATTGATAAAATATTACAGGTAACAACGAGAGGAACTGACCATATTAGGAAGTTGAAAAGGGTAAATGCATGTGAACAAAACTCAACCGAAACTGGGCTTAATACTGGCAGAATTTTAGACCGGGTACTCAAAATCTATATAAACGACATTGAAAAAGCAATGCAACTAATTCGCGAAATTGAGCCAGATTTAAAAGTTGTCTATGTGGATAAATTTATCAAAAACCCTCAAAATGAAATGCAAAACTTGTGCGAATTTTTAAATTTAGATTGTTCTCTGGAATATCTGGAAAAAGTTGCCCAAAAGACTTTTTCAAGCGAGAGTAAGTCACGGTGCAGCATATTCTGGCCACTGAAACAAAAGTTAAAGCTTGAAAATTTCTTACAGAAGTACCCACAGTATTTTCGCGATTTAAATTTTAATGATTAAAATTTTTTCAAAATGTGCCTTTTGATTGTATTGGTGCTCATATTAGTAAGTTATTATTTAATATTAGTAGTTATTATTTGATAAATAAAAACCATTTTCAATAACTATTACTTAATAGCTCTTTTTGGACAAGGGAAAAAGAGATATTCTTTTAAATATTTCAACTCATCGTTCAATTAACTCTTTTGTTCATTAAGTTTTCATCGTCCTGAAATAATTTATTTGCAATTGATTTATGCTAAAGTGAAGCTCAGTGATTGGCCTCTTATCAAACCCCCCCCCCCCCCCCCTCCTCCCCTTACCCCTCCCCCTCCCAGGTCACTTACGGCAAACCATTTGCATACACGCCATCAATTGATTTCGCTTTTCACGAAAATCTTTGTTCTGTTTCTTCAACTATTTTGCGAACATGCAAATTCAAGAAATATAATAAGATGATAAAATGTTTTCACGTTCTCCAATAAATTGAATGTATCAATTTAAACAAAAACTGTAAATATAATAGCACATTTAAAGAAAAATTGTTCCATCATATTTCAAGTTATTTTAACCAAAGGTGAATTAATTTCCAGACGTTGTGATCAGTTGTAAGTGAATACTGAAATTTATTGTAAGTACTCTAATTCTCAAATAACTCAACTAATAAACCATAGTTATCTGACCCAGGATCATTCTCAAATCACAAGAGAATTGTCGATTGGAGATTAAGTTTGCGCGGCTATGTTTTGAATATTTGCAACCACTCCTCGACTTCGATTATCCTTTTCCTTTTCTTTTGTGACTTGTCATCGCTTATATCGGGATTGAGGTTGAGAAGAGGTATCTAACTCGTGGTGAGGAGGTAGATATGCCTGGAGAACCTGGCGGAGCTGCTGCGATTGGTTTATTGAGGCCTCACGTTCAAAAATTGGTGGCGATGACTGTAGTTTTTTACTCTGACGGGAAGATTGAATTGTATTGGACACTTTGTGTTCAGGCTTCTGAAGTGAATGAAGTAAATTCTGATATGCAGTTTCAAGACTAGAATTTTCTCTGCAACTTCGAGAGGTGATTGATTGTAATTTTTTTGGTCTTAGTGGTGAGCGTACTGTTATCTTTTCTTTAGTCTGATCCGCTTTCAGAGACAACGACTGGTTTTCAAGAGTTTATTTTGCTGTATGTTATTCTATAAGCTTGTATGCTTGTTAAATAATAGCTTACAAAGGTGTGGTTTATACCCGCATTTACTATCAAAGTTAAGTGTGGCACGATGAAACTCATGTATGATAATGAGTAAAAAGGTTTGGCATTGAAAGTCATGAAAAATCAAAGTTAAAGATATGACTTTTACAGCGATTATGAATATGAACTCAACAAATTTGAACTAAATAACAAGGGGAAGGATTGGGGGGCTAAACGGTTACGGACCGTTTACACTCCGGCAAGCAACAACAAAACTTAGCAAATAAATTTATCAGAAAAGAACAAAATAATTGACATCAGAAATTCAAATTTACTGCCTCAATAGTTTCCGCTTAAGTGAGTTTTATGCATCAATTTGACATCATTGAAGGAGTCACTGGTGCACGCGATAAGCTGCAGGCAAGACATAATTGAACGAGTTGAGGATGCACAGCTGTCTGTTATACGTCGATGCTTGGATCCAGCGTTACCGCGTATGGTTGAAATCAGATGTCTCCAACGTGTTTCCAAATCTCTTTGATTGTTGTTTTATGTTTGCAAGTTGTTGGCCGTCGTTTACTTAGAAAGGGTTGTAATATTTTCAGTTTTTATCGTGAGTTCTACTTTACCCGTTCACGAATTTTCTGTTTATATTGTTCTGTATTAACAATGAAAGAACAGGGACTTCATATGGTCCCATAAGACTCCTCTTCGATCAACAACTCTACAGTTTTTTCTTCGTCAGTTTCAGCTCAGGAAATTTTCCTTTGCGAGCCACTGGGAGATCAGAATGTGGAATGACAATTAGTTGACAATTGACATTGCGGATCAATGTTTTCCTTCTATTGGCATTTCCGCACTCTTTATCTCAGTCTCGTCCTTTTCCCGCTTTTGTCAGATTTTAGCTAGCCCTACAGTACTGTTTGCAAATATAAATTTTTAGTTACAATGTACTTGTAAGTTAGATTGTCAGTATCGCTATCAGTACTTTTGACGGCCGCCGTATTGGCCGACAGGGCGTTTAGTCGGCAACCAAAAAATGAGAAATTTAACCGACAATTTAAGTAAAATGAGCAATAAAACTTATTCTGAAGCTGTGATTGGCCAATTTAAAACACTATTTCGTAAGTGGACAAATATACCGCAGTTTTTTCATCAACTAGCGTAACGAAGGTTTATCAACTAGTGTAACGAGGGTATTTAACCGCATCTGGCCATGCCTCGCGGGCCATGGCCATGCCTCAGCGGCCCGTGGGACTTGATATGAATCTATCACAACCGAACTACTGATTTATGGACCAATGAGACTTTTATGACCAATTATGATAAAACTGTCGGCTAAATTTCCCATTTTTTCCTTGTCGGCTAAACGCCCTGTCGGCCAATTTTCCTATCACCAGTACTTTTATTAGTAAATATCGTATCTGGCTTTCGTTGCAAATGTGCATCAAGTATTGGCATAATAATTGCATTAGGTCAATATATTATAGGTTGATGAACTGAGTTTTGTTTTTCAAAACTAATTTTATCTTGACCTGTTTCTTTTATTCATGCTAAACGTCTTTTCAAGAGTGTGTTTTAGCCCTTCATCTGATACTTTTGCTCCATGTCGGCTATTAATGTCCAATATTTCAATTTTTGTATTTGCAAAATGATTACACTGTTTTCTGATTTTGGTGCACGTTTGGTTTAATCTTCTTGCCCACGAACGCCGGGCAAATTACTAGTTTTGGAGAAACTTAAAAGTATATTCATTCCCTTAGCTTGTCCCAGAATTACTGATTTTAAGAATCTTGAGAAATTGTTTTTACAAAGAAGAGCAGTAGTTCTTGGTCTAATTCTTATTACACTGTTTGTTCTGTTATGTCTGAAAGTAGACAAAAATTTGAAAATCGCCATTTATTAGCTGGTATGATAGCTTTAAAATTTAATTTTTTCTGTGCACTTTGTTCTACTCTATGATTATATCCGTTCAGTGGAGTCTTTTTAGGTGGGGGGAACTGGCGCTGAGCGTCTTTTTGAAAATCTTTCACTTGACGAAACTGAAGGAGTCTAGTATCATTCGTCTGAAAAGTTCCGTTTTGATTCGGGTGTCCTGGTAGCGCTGTTTTTAGCTGCCCATGCATTGAGAATTTTGGAATTGGAATTACTGCCTCGGCTTCAAATTGATTTCATGAATGGTGTTTTCTTCTTCATCTTATGAGGGGTTTTGTTGTCGGAGTTTGTAATTCTTAATATATAGGCAAAACTAAAGATCAGGTTTCAAATATTACCGCGGTATGCGACGGTAATGCTAAAGTTTATTCTTAGTCTCACCGGTGGTTGCTATCTTGTGTTTGAACTCTTGAAAAAATAGTTGGTGAGATTTTGTCCAGACAAACGTTTTATCGTGAATTCTACTTTAACCCGTTCACGAATTTTCTGTTTATATTGTTCTGTAGTAACAATGAAAGGACAGGGACTTCATAAGGTCCGACAAAACTCCTATTTGATCATCAACATCTCTACAGTTTTTTTCTTCGTGTATTTCACCTCAGGAAATTTTCCTTCGCGAGCCACTGGGAGATCAGAATGTGGAATGACAATTAGTTGACAATTGACATTGCGGATCAATGTTTTTCTTCTATTTTCATTTCCGCACTCATTATCTCAGTCTCGTCCTTTTCGCGCTTTTGTCAGATTTTAGCTAGCCCTACAGTACTGTTTGCAAATGTAAATTTTTAATTACAATGTACTTGTAAGTTAGATTGTCAGTATCGCTATCAGTACTTTTATTAGTCAATATCGTATCTGGCTTTCGTTGCAAATGTGCATCAAGTATTGGCATAATAATTGCATTAGGTCAATATATTATGGGTTGATGAACTGAGTTTTATTTTTCAAAATTTATTTTGACGAGCTGTTTCTTTTCTTCATGCTGAACGTCTTTTCAATAGTGTGTTTTAGCCCTTCATCTGATACTATTGCTCCATGTCGGCTATTAATGTCCAATATTTCAATTTTTGTATTTGCAAAATGATTACATTGTTTTCTGATTTTGGGGCGCGTTTGGTTTAATCTTCTGGCTCTCGAACGCCGAGCAAATTACTAGTTTTAGAGAAACTTAAAAGTATTCATTCCGTTAGCTTGTTCCAGAATTACCGATTTTGAGAATCTTGAGAAATTGTTTTTGCAAAGAAGAGCAGTAGTTCTTGATCTAATTCTTATTACACTGTTTGTTCTGTTATGTCTAAACGTAGACAAAAATTTGAAAATCGCCATTTATTAGCTGGTATGATAGCTTTAAAATTTAATTTTTTCTGTGCACCTGGTGCTACTCTATGATTATATCCGTTCAATGGAGCCTCTTTAGGTGGGGGAACTGGCGTTGAGCGTTTTTTTTGAAGATCTTTCAATTGACGAAACTGAAGGAGTCTAGTATCATTCGTCAGAAAAGTTCCGTTTTAATTCGGGTGTCCTGGTAAGACTGTTTTTAGCTGCCCATGCATTGAGAATTTTGGAATTGGATTTACTGTGTAGTGACACTACAAACATGCTCACGAAATTTTTAATGCGGAAGTTTTCGAAAATTACATTTTAAAGGCTGCAAACAAAAAAACACTTGAAAATGACACAGCTAAACAAGCTGATTTATGGCTCATTATTTATGAGACAGTATCTCTAACCAATTGTCATAAAGATTTATGGTTTAAACATTAGAACCGAGATTGTGTCAAAGAATAAATATGTTGTTCAACGCTATCGTTGGGACCAAACACTGCGTTTGGGAAAAACAAACAGAGCAAGGACTCTGGGACACCAAGTTATCTTGGTGAACACCAATATAGATAAACCGGGGTCTAAACGGTTAAATTCGAGTATCACGATTCATAATAACTTTTAACGCAAATTTTGAAGCTGCCTTCCCTACTTTACACTTTTATAAAAATTAATTTGTTTTAATTCTTCTTTGAGCTGAAATTTGCTTTTAATTTCTGAATTCAATTAGTTCCGCCAATTCGAATTTTTCACAAGAATTCGGAGGACACCTTAGAATCCAAGTTATTCCGAAGGGATTCTACATTGGCAACAGAGATATAGAACCCAGAACAAAAACCCAGTGTTTCGATTATCGGCACGGCCAGTGATTGTGTGGAACAGGTAACACAAGTGTTGTCAACACGGCAATCGTTGCTGCGAGAAAGGAAACACTTTCTCGGCTCAAGGATTCGACTGAAAGAGGCAAGTTCAGCGGCAGTGACACAATAGGACATTGCAGATAAAACACAGAATTACAGTGAGTGCCGGGAATGAACAATTTTTCAAGAGAAGGGAAGTCACAGCAAGTCACTGGGAGTGTCTGAGCAGTCAGTAGACTTTCTTTGGTCAGTGATAGTGGGCTGCTTCTTTTGGGTGAAAGATCTAGAAGAAGCGAATCCGCAGATTTTCAAGGGAGGAGAGCTGCACTGAATTACCACAAACAACAGGTTAGTTCACAACAAAGGTGCTATTTGTGCCATTATTATTTGTTTTAATGTAAAAACCGGAAACTGGGGCAAAGATTTGCATTCCTGAACGAAATAAGGTGAGTATCAAAACTTATTACAGTTTCCGGTTCAGATGACTTAGGAACCCATTAGGATTTGCACTTTTCAATTTCGTAAATATATTATTGTAGTAACAGGAAACTGGGGCAAAGATTTGCATTTCTGAACAAAAAAAAAGTAAGTATCAAAAATTATTACAGTTTCCGGTTCAAATGATTTAGCGAAATATTAATATTTGCAATTTCCAGTTTCGTACGTATTAAATTGTGTTATTCGGCTACCTCAAACATTAAAACGAAATTTTACCCAGTAAAACGGATAAATTCTTAGAATTTAAAATTGCTCCGACCTTAAAAAAGGTATAAGTTTATATATAAATATATAACAGTACTGAGACATAACTGTAAATTAAAGGAAGTATCCTAATAATTTGAGTCAAAATAGCAGCGGGTTCCGTATCAAAAATGTTATTGCCGGAGGCTTTCACCGGTTCAAATGATTTCGAGAGCTACTTGGCACATTTTGAGCAATTGGCGGAGCTGCAAAAATGGAAAAATACAGAACCTGCAAGCTCTAGCGGAGCAGCTCGCGAAATAGATGAGCGGCCTCACTATTTTGCCCTCCGCTTACAGAAAGACAGCAATTGAGTTCTATCGAACCTTACCGCAGAACGTGAGAGATAGCTACGATGAAACTGTTAAGGCTTTTCGAAATCACTACAGCGAAAAACCGGTTGTTTTCCGGGGACGGCTAGCGCGTCGTGTTCAGCACCCAGGTGAAAAACTAACGGATTTTCTGGGGGATTTAAAGCACTTAGCTCACAAAGCATACCCAGAGGAGTCACACGATATCCGTGACCACTTGGTGCTCCGGGGTTTTCTGGAGGGAATACATCACAGTCAGGCTAGGTTAGACCTAAGAAAAACATTAGAAGATAAAGATATGACTGTGGACAAAGCGCTAGAAAAAGCGTAACATCTGGAAGCCGTGACAAGAATAGAAGAAGAGGAACAAGTTTCTCAAATTGCTGCCATTAGACAAGATGACTCAAACAAATCTCTAATCGAGGCGGTTAATGGTTTGGTTCAGAAGTTATCGGGAACTGCTGATGGCAATTCCAGGGAAAGTGGTGGTAACAGCCAAGACTGGGTTAACACACGACGCGGGTATCAGGGACAGAATAACTTCAGCCGAAACCAGTGCAGACCCAATTTGCTAGAAAACGAAAAAAGTGGATTCCCAAATAAAGATAAAAACTTTAAAAGAAGCTTCACGGATACATGTACTGGATGCGGACAAAAAGGGCATAGAATTAAACAATGTCGGAACTGTTTTCATTGCGGGAGTTCCCAACACACAAAACGGTACTGTCCTAACAGAAAACCCAAGCAAACAACACAATTGGCAAATGTTATCAAAGTCTGTTCAACCAGCACAACAAAATGCTTCACTATACAAATACTCATACAAGGGCAAATGAAAGTGGGGCTGGTTGATAGCGACTGTAGTGTATCCCTCATCAGCGTCGAACTGCTGAAAGCCATAGGAGACACAAAACTAATCGACCCATACAATAACAGAGTCTTAGCTGCTAATAATACCTCAGTGAAAATTTTAGGAAAAGTTGAACTTTTGGTTCAAATGAAACCCAAACAACCCGAATTTTTGCATGAGTTTTTGGTCACTCAAGAAAATCATATCCCGCTTTTACTAGGTTTGGACATCCTTACTGATCAAAAGTGTGTACTGGATTTAAACAAAAAGATATTACTTTGTGGTCGAGACAAATCCTCTGTTCCGCTTATTAATCAGAACGTAAACAACGTTAATTCATTTGCTCTTCTGTTGTAAACGCTCATAATACCGGCAAGACACGAAACCTGGATAGACGTAATTGTGAAAAATGAGAACGCTGAGGTGAAAAAGAAAAGTCAATGCCTGGTTGAAGGCCTCAAGGACTTTGAAAACCGCACTGGTGTTTTAGTGGCTGACTGCCTGATATCTCTAAACGACTCAAAGAGCCAATTGAGGGTTGTTGTCCTCTCTAATAATGATATCAAGTTATTCCAAAATACAAAAATTGGAGAGTTTTTCAGCAACGATGACAGCATACAAGTAAATGGTTTGTTCACAAGCAAGAACAAGCCAAAACATCCGGAAGCTTTCCGGATGGGGACTCATGCATCATTAGAGGGGAGAGATTTGAGTAGAAATCAATCAGACCAAGTAGTTGCAATGTTCATGAGGCACAATCAAGTATTCTCCAGAAACTCAAATGACTTGGGTTTCTGTGATAAAATAAAACATAAAATAAAACTAGAAAAAGGCGCAAAACCATTCAGACGGGCAAACGGCAGTATGAGCTTTGAAAAACGGAAAGCAATAAAAAAATAGTGGAACACCTAAAAGAAGCCAACTTAGTTGAGCCAACTCATTCATATTGGGAAGCACCGTCCATACTAGTTAAAAAGAAAGGTGGAACATACCGACTAGTAGTAGACTACAGAGGTCTAAATAAAAAAATTGAAAAAACAAGCTGGCCATTGCCAAGAATTAATGATGTAATAGGTTCGTTGGATGAAAACATTTATTTTTCGAACATTGACCTAACGTCGGGCTATTTCCAAATGACATTAGAGGAGGAATCACAAAACTTGACTGCTTTCATCACTCCTATGGGTTTGTATAAATGGAAGAGGTTACCAATGGGTTTAACCTCAGCGCAAGGATTGTTCCAAAATTTGATGGAACTAATCCTGGCGGGACTTTCATATGAAGTAGTCTTTTTAGGAAGTCGTTTCAGGAACAATTATCTCGACTTGAGCTTGTGCTTTGTTGTATAAAGGAAGCCGGTTTAAAAATCAAAGGCTCAAAATGTCGTTTCTTTCAAAAACGTATTCATTTTTTAGGTCATATTATATCAAAAGATGGGGTAGAGCTTGATCCGGATAAAGTATCCGCAGTAGCAAGTATGAAACTTCCCTCAAATTTGAATGAACTTCGTGCAATTCTTGGATTAGTTGGATTTTATCGGCGATTCATTGCAGATTTTGGCAAAATAGCGGAGCCGCTATACCGGTTACTGAGTAAGACTGAAAAGTTTGTTTGGACTACAGAATACGGCGAATCTATGAACCAACTTAAATTAAAACTACAGGAAGCACCCATATTGGGATTCCCAAACGATACCGACCCTTACACGTTGACCACAGATGCTTCCCTAACTGGAATAGGAGCAATCATTAACCAGAAGAAGAATTGGAGGGACCGAGTAATTGCCTATGCCAGTAAAACTCTGAATAAGGGCCAACAAAATTACTCAGCAACGAAGAGAGAATTATATGCTATTGTTTATTTCACTCATTGCTTTTTAAATGACTTACTGGGAAGCAAATTTACCATCGTAACAGATCATCGCGCTCTTACATGGTTGTACAGTTTCAAGGAACCCGAAGGAATGCTGGCCAGGTGGATTGAGAAGCTGGGAAAATTTAATTTTGAAATCCATCACCAAGCAGGGAAGAATATACCTAATGCAGACTGTCTATCCAGAGTGCCAGTGGTTGAGGAGCCATCTCTCGTGGAAGAAAAAACCCAGATACTAATCGAACAACCCACAGAAAACAACTGGTCGGATCTCTTTGGAGACCAGACAGATGATCTTCGACTGCATCAGCAGAACTTGCGGGAAATAAAAGAAGTGTTCTGCTGGGTGGAACAAAAGAAACGACATGAAAAAATACAAATGGTTGGGGCTTCAAAAACAACATGGAAGCTCTGGACTGATTTTCAAAATTTGTATATCTCAAAAGGCTGTTAAGGCGACAATGGCTGCTCGAAGAAAACTATAGAGTCCGGCAAATAATCGTACACAGATCATACATGGATATCATCCTACCTCTTATACATGATTCCATGGGGCACCAGGGAGTGCAGAAAACTCTTGAAAGAGTCCAAGAACGTTTCTATTGGGTTGGAATGAAACGTGATATATACAATTGGATTTAAAGCTGTGATAAGTGCTCAAAGCAGAAAAACCTCAACAAACTCACAGGCACCCATTAACAGTATGGAAACCGAGTAATCCCTTTTGGCAGGTGGCGATAGATATTATGGGACCTTTACCCGAAAGTGATGGTTTCAAGTATATTTTACTCATGAGAGATCAGTTCTCAAAATGGTACGAAATGGTTCCTATGCAAAATCAGGAAGCAACAACAGTAGCAAAATCTTTTGTGGACTGTTTGGTTTCACGATTTGGTTGCCCCGCGAACCTGCATAGTGATAAGGGTACAAATTTTATGTCAAATCTTTTCAAAAATATGTGCAAGGAATTGGGCATTGATCGGACCTCTACAACAGCGTTTCACCCTCAAGGTAATGCAATGATTGAACGAACAAACAGTTGAGGAGAGTTTGGCAAAATACGTAGGAGAACAGCACAACACTTGGAGTAAACACCTTCAATTGATAATGACGGCGTATCGCAGCTCTGTTCACACAGTAACAAAATACAGTCCTTATTATCTTCTGTTTGGTGCTCCTTGTGCACTACCTATTGATGGCATGTACGAAACACTCCAAACTCAAGTCTTTGCAACCCCAAGTGATTACGTTGGTAACCTAAAAAAGGAGCTACAATTATGCCACCAACTCGTTCGATTGAATATGGAAGTGGAACATGAAAGACAAAAAACTTACTACGATCGAAAACAGTTTGGACCTAAATACCAAACTGGGGACCTGGTCTTGCTGTTTAATCCAGCAGTAAAACCAGGGCAAACAAAAAAGTTCAAGTCGTACTATAGCGGTCCTCTTGTTATACGAGAAATAATAAATGATTTGAATTTCATCATTGAGGACCTAAAAACTCAAAAACAGCAAAAAGTGCATTACGACAGACCCAAGAAATTTAAGTTTCGCCAACACGAATACCAAAAACAAGGTAAATTAGCCGAGAGGCCGGCTGGCAACGACGAAAAAGAGGACGGCTTCATTGAAGTTGAAGTCAAGCAACAGAGCGCTGGAGTAAGTGACCAGGGAACAAAAACAGAAGAACTCCCAAGTCACATTGAAGTTAATCCAGAGGTGGGACAATCTGATGAAGGTTTGTTGAAGCCTAAACCTGAAACCGAGACTGAAACTGATGGATACAAATATGGAAGCAAAGTCTAACGACAGTGAAGCACAGCCAACCAGTTCTAACAAAACAAAGTTAAACAGCACTCCGAGTGAGACTTCAGTAGTAATAGGGTGAGCAAGTCACCCCGGGGGGTGTAGACCCCATGTATTAAGATAGGGTATAGGAGTAATTTTTGAGAGAGGGTCTACACTAATGTATTAAGATAGGGTATAGGCGTACATGTATTAAGATTAGTAATAGCGGGCGCCACGTATTAGTTATAGCGGCGGCCACGTATTAAGATTAGGAATAGCCGCCGCAACGTATTAAGATTAGGAATAGCTGCCGCAACGTATTAAGATTAGGAATAGCCGCCGCAACGTATTAGGATTAGGAATAGCCGCCGCAACGTTTTAAGATTAGGAATAGCCGCCGCAACGTATTAAGATTAGGAATAGCCGCCGCAACGTATTAAGATTAGGAATAGCCGCCGCAACGTATTAAGGTTAAGTATAGGGACCAGGGTATTAGTAGTATAGTGTGAGTAGATCAGCCGCATTTTTGGGAGCCGGTCATTGGCCTTTCCGCGCAGGGAATTGTAGAGGCGGGGAATTGTACAGGCAGCGCGCACGGGAATTGTACAGGCGGGGAATTGTACAGGCAGCGCGCACGGGAATTGTACAGGCGGGGAATTGTACAGGCAGCGCGCACGGGAATTGTACAGGCGGGAAATTGTACAGGTAGCGGGAATTAACGGATAATTCCCCTCGCAGTAAATTTCAACATGTTTATTGGTATAACCAGCGCAATGTATTAAGATTAGGTATAGCCACCGCAATGTATTAAGATTAGGTATAGCCGCCGCAATGTATTAAGATTAGTTATAGCCGCCGCAATGTATTAAGATTAGGTATAGTCGCCGCAATGTATTAAGATTAGGTATAGCCGCTGCATTGTATTAAGATTAGGTATAGCCGCCGCAATGTATTAAGATTAGGTATAGCCGCCGCAATGTGTTAAGATTAGGTATAGCCGCCGCAATGTATTAAGATTAGGTATACCCGCCACAATGTATTAAGATTAGGTATAGCCACCGCAATGTATTAAGGTCAGTTATATCCACTAAAATTGAGAAAATTGAAAATTTTTAAAAGAATGAATTATGAAGGTACAAAAAGACAGACACAGTATTAATCAAGTACATTATAAGTAATTTTAAACACAACAGAGAGCGCTCACAATACGAAAATTGATTCAATAAATTACAAGTTCAGGGGTACAGTATGAATTCCATCAGATAACACTTTTCGTTTAGGATAAAAATATGAGAGTCCTTTCTTTGTTTGTTCATAGGTAGCGACGCAGTGGTTGATTGTCCGAAATCCTCTATTTGTAGATGTTAAATTGATGATTTCTTCCATCACTCGCCGATATTTTTCCAATGGTCCATCTCCGGTCTCTTCCAATGTTCGTTTGTTCAGTCCTTTGCTGCTGAATTTGTACTTATCCGATTTGGCATCGTAGCAACAATATGTTTTGCTACAGAGAGAAATCATTTCAGTACATCTAAATTCTTCCTTGAACAGACCTGGTTCACGCTTATTGTGCTTTTTATGTTTATCACAACAAGTTCTAGGGAAGAAATTTTGTACAGCATCAGCTTTGAAAGAATCATCACAATAGTGTTCCCTCAGAGTTTCCCAATCTGCTTTTTTAGATGGACGAATGCAATCCTACAAATTATCGTGCGCTAGAGCTAAGTATAAGGAGTCAGTGACCATTTCTAACTCTTCGAACGTGTCGACATCGCAAAATTTATCAAAAAAATTGTAATAAAGCTCCAACATACGTAATTTTGCGTACTGAAGTATAAAAAAGCCGACTATTATCGGTTCACGGTGCTCAATTTTTGATTTTACAAGTTCAACTTCGTATAGTTCTTTTGACACACTGTTAAGCCTCTTAAACAATTTCCCGTTGATAGCTTTGTGTGTCTTTTCATCGTTCAAGTATTTTGTCTCTGTATGTCTGCTTCTGTCCATGATTTGGTAACCATAGGAACTATTCCCTAACAATTTCATTGTTTCTGCTACAACGCTTGATTCAGGATTTTCATCTCCAACTCTTCTAGCATCAACAACCGATTGGACAAAATTGTTGAAGCATTTTTTGGGTGTGTACTGAACGAAGCGATAAATTTTGGTGCATTTTAGCCCAAGACTAAGGTAAAAATTGAGTAATGGTGTTATGACTGTTCCATTCTCCAACTTGAAGCTTGAAATTAACATGCGTTGCGGTTGCTTGAGTAAATCGTTATCAATTGCATAATCCCTCATATAATCACCAATATCTGCTCGACTAACATTAAAGTTTTTAAAGATTGGTGGAAAGTTCGAGAACTTGTATTTCAACCCATTTGGAACTTCGAGATCACACTGAACGTAACAAATTAGTTTATCTTCTCTTATCTTTGTAAGTAGAGATTCTTGAGTCAGAGGTAGCTTGAATGGGAAATTGTTTCTCACGTGAATTTTTACAGATTCATCAACTTTGACAGTTTCCCACCAGTTACATTCCCATATCTCAACAACTTTATATCCTTTGTTTCGCAAATAGTCTCGTCTTAGTTCATCGTATTCCCGTTTCTTTAATCCTTTCTGAGTCTCTTCCTCTGACATGCTTGCTCTTGCTTCCTGACATGCACAAAAGTGAAAATAACAACCCATTGCTTCAAAAATAGTTTTACAGTGAGCACAAAATCCGTCTACACTAAAACAATCAATCTTTTTCTGAGTTCCAGTTGTGTAGTAGCTTTCAATAGTGCAGTTAGGACGTTGAGATTGTAGGTACGACACAACCATGTTCTCAAATTTCCTCGATTTATTTTGTCTAGCTTTAAACTTCTGAGAGTCTGAATCAAACTCCCATCTAGTGTAAAGTCCAGTGGGCATTTCTTGACACATTGAGAAGGGGTAAAGTTGACTGGAGTCTATACCCACAATTGATTTGCAAATTTTTTCTGTGTTTCGAATGTAGGTTTGATCCACAATTGCTTTTCTAGTAAACACAATAGAGGGACCACCGGTCATATCTTCGCGTATTTTATCATGTAAATCTTTGTCTGCTCCAACGAAAGGATAGAATTTGCTATTAGTTGATTTGTGTAGACAAATATTTGCTAAATTAGGTAGTGTGCAACCCAGTTTTAACATATCAATCCCTTTGTTATGATAGAATTCCATCATTTTCTGCATCGCTTCTAGTGTCGGGACAACATCTTTGTTATTATACCACTTGACAAAGTCTTGAAAAGTTGTCATTTGTTCGTGCTCCCACACACTTTCCAAATAATTGTAGTTGTCGAATCCCGAGGGGGGCACTACCTTCAACCTAAGTTTTTTCAGAGCCTCCTGTTGGGAAAGTCCACTATTCAACAATTTTGTGAAATCCGTAAATTCTTTTTCCAAGGGATTGTGATCTCTCAACTTACTAAAGAAACATTCGTAAGGGGGTAGGAAAGTTACATCCAATTTGTTTGGTGAGTCGAACCATTCATAAGGGAAAAATCCTTTGGTCTCATTTGTCTTGTAAGCTTTGAGGAACGAATCTAGTGATGTTGCTCCACCAAGAAAACTTAGAATATCGAGAAACTGAACATCGCCAAACTTAAAGGATACAAAATGATTAGCTTTTTTAATAACCGTTGGTTGAATATCGCGCTCGTGAATGAGGTAGGGTAGTAAATAAGACTTGATAAGATCCAGATCATATTTCCCGCTGTTGAATCCAAATACAGGTAAAATGCTGACATAACGTTCAAAATGTTGTTGTAGTTCGAGAAGTTGATTTTTCTGAATTTGGAGGAATTGAGTCGTCATATCAATTTCTTCTTCTTCGATATATTGAAATTCAAACATTGGAGTACTCTCATTTTTCCTTCCATTTAGCTTCTCGAAAATAGAACTTACTCTGTTTTTAATTGCATTTTCAATTGAGGAAAATTTTTGCAACATTTCTGCTTTACTTCTGCTAGCTAATTCTTCTAATGCTTCAACAAAAGATACAATCAGTGTCTTGGGGTCTCTGTTGCAAAGGAAAATAGGTTCTTGTAATAAATTAGAGGAAATTGACACAGATATTGGTTCATGTTTTCCTATCCAAGTAGTTGTATTGTTATCTTTTACTTCATTAGATGGAACGCAGATTGATTCGAAGTCAAATACAGCCAAGTTTTTGAACAGTTTTTGTTCTTCCTCATATCCAATTCCAAAACCGTCAAGTTTATCGAACAAAGTTTCTCTCAAAGTGTAAACACTCTTCGGATAAATGTGCTGTATCCTATCTTTACAAGATTTCACGTGACGGTGGAAATTACCAGCACGCTTAATAAAGGTATCACAATTAGGACAGCGGAATCGTTTGAAAAACGTGTTGATATCATCAACATAGCAAATGTGGTTGTTGTAGCGCAGTAGATTAATGTTGTTCTCGTACATCTCAATACTTCTTCTGGCAAGTTCACCTACAAAATCCCCGTCCTCAATGTCAATGTCATAAATGAAAATGTTGTGTTTTATAGCATTTTCAACAAATACAAGGTGATCCATTGACACTCCTCTAAAGTTAATTGCGTCATGACCAGACTCGTGGAGAAAGTCACTGAACAACTTAGCTGCGTTTGTTTCCAGCTCAGCTGATCCATACAAGTGAACAGCCACAGCTCTAAACAAGCAAAGGTAGTCCTTGTAGATTTCTCCGTATCCATTCGTAACAAGACAATTTACATCGTTTCTCTTCAACAACTGTTCAGGTATAACAGCATCTAAACATCCCATTGGGATATTGTTGAGAAGAGCACAGAAAACTGTTCCATTCGTAGTTAGTGCATACCGCCATTTTGTGTTTGCCCTTTCTTGAGCACAAGTCTCAATCAAATCCAATTTCTCTACTCTATCCTGAAGTGAGACTAAGTCTCCCTTAGAACAAAGTAAATGAGACTTCTCAAAGAAGGTGTTGTTCTCATGAGCATAAAAGTATCGGTATTCGTCTGTGTCAACATTTCGTAAAATAAATCCCAGGGATAAATTTATTTTTGCAGCACAGTTAAGCTTTTCAAACACTTCCTTCAGTTTTTCATTAATTTCGCTGGGATCAAGTCTCGACAATTTAAAATTGAATACTCTATGTCTCCCATTCTCCATCTCAGTATTGTCAAAGAAGTGTTGACAGGCACTAAGTTCCTGCTGTAACTGTTCGTTGTTCCTATCCAATTCTTCCGATTCTAGTACTTCTTTCAAGCTTTCGCTGGATTTGGTTCCAACTTTGGTCGATGTTCCGTGTTTCCGTCTCTTATGTTGTTGAAGAGAATAAAAACTTGGAAATTCCTCCAAGCATATAGTGCACACTGTACTAAGCTTCTTTTCTTGAGGAGCGTGATGCTTAGCAAGGTGGTAGTTCAAGTCCTCTTTCCTCTTTGTGTAGAAATGTGGACACTTGGGACATTTTAAAGTTCCACTATCACACGATTTTTTGTGTCGAGCCATTT
This sequence comes from Convolutriloba macropyga, assembly GCF_964194025.1. Classification (NCBI taxonomy): domain Eukaryota; kingdom Metazoa; phylum Xenacoelomorpha; order Acoela; family Convolutidae; genus Convolutriloba; species Convolutriloba macropyga. The sequence continues at coordinate 1,796,745 of NC_134480.1, forward strand.
GCTGCTTGACAACCATTTTCTCGCACTTTGAGCATTTGACAGGTAGATTTCTATCAAGAGAAGGCATTGTATTGTTGTGATCCAAAATAAATTGGATAAATTTTAAGTAAATTGCCGAGCAACTGTATCTGATAACAAAGTGAGAATGAATACAATTTTTGGATTTTTAGTTAGAATAACTTTTTTGACTAATTATTTCCATATAAGGAAATGACGAAATTTCTATTTTTAGTAACATTACGCAATACGAAAGTTCAAGAACTTCCTACGAAGCAGTCACAGTGTTACATTATGCATTGTATTTAAATCCAGAAAACATCAAAAATGTGTAACCTTATTCCTTGGAGGAAAATCGGAAATCTTAAGTTATATTTATTTGTCATATTGCTGATATGTGTTACTTTTTTACAAAACAATACTATTCATCCCAAAACAGACTTCTTAACAAAATCTATCTGTCAGATGTTTGCTCACTTAGAGAATACAAATATTATTGTAAACAAACTAATTTTGTAATTTCATCGATAAAACACTAAATGTGTTTTTACAATAATATTAAAACATTAGAGAAGAAAACTCCTACTTTAATTGAAGATAACTTATATTCAATTGACGTTAACGTGATTATATTACAAACTACAAACCAATCAAATTTTAGTATTAAGAAACTTGTTGTAAAAGTTAATGATATCGTTTTGCTTATCTCATTCTCTCTTTTAACATTTTTTTATTTTAATAGATTAATACGTGAAATTTTACTCATTTGTGAAACATGTTGATCAAAAACCACTTACAAATAAGAAGATTTACAAGAGAAAAGAAGGTATACCTGATTCATACAAAATTGACGAAATTGATGTAGATCCATACTTTTTTTTCAATTTTTTGGACATTTTCACAAAATCCAACAGAATAATCCGATTTAGTAAAGGACTTGAGTATGCAACGTTCTCTATTAAAAAATTTGAATATGAGGAGTTTATTGCGAAACAGTCTTTCGATTTATCCTCAGAATTGCATGTAAGCAAATACGAATTGTTGTTCATTTTGAACTCTGTCCCCGATATATTGGAACAGTACAGAAATATTTCACAAACAAACTTTGTTCCTCTCCCAGAACCAATAACAATAACTTCTTCACTACAGAGTGCTTTGTACTTCCATTATTACAACGACTACAATGCAGTGGGAGTACTTATCAGGTTCGGAATTCGTTTACCTAACGTATATATACAGAAATTTGATTCCAAAAATGGAACATTTTCCGAGATTGATCTGAAATTTGACGAATTGGAAAAAATTTATCAAAGCTTGACTTTTTTGGTAAATTATGTCACTTCATTTCAACTTAAATAGACCATTTTAGGTAAAAGCATAGTCGGAAACCTGTATGTATCCTTCACTTCCTACCTTGTTAGAAAATTTTACCCAAATTCGGATTTGAATTTCAGTTCGTCAAGAAATTTCATGCTAAACGTCACTTTTTCTCATAAAATCTTCCATCTTTGGTTACTGTTGTCTGATTGGACAGAGCACACTATATATAGAGGTTGTTGATTTTGACATTATCATTTGATCCAACTTCTCTGAAAACACCATCACTACTTTCTCACATTATACTAACTACTCCTCAACATTTTATCCTGCTATCGAGCTCCAACATTCACTTTCTTTTTGTTTAAAAATACTTAGTTTAGTTCTAACTTTTGTTTAAATCTAATTTATATATCCTGTTCCCTTCCTAAAAATGAAATTTGCTGCTTTATAACTTTCTCTCCACTGATTGCTTTTATCACGTTCTCGACAAGAATCTTTTCATCCATTCTCATCACTTTCTAACAAAAACCTTTTCTATCATTTATTCCAAAATGGAGTTCACCGTTCAAAATAATAACCTTCTGTACTCATTTTCTTTTACTGAGGATATTGCTCGGATAGGAGTTCGAGATTTATCAAACGGACTGTATGAGTCTCTGATCACTTTACCCATTACTGTGTGGCACATTATTGAGCACCAGTGACAACAGTTTGATACATATCAACAGGGACAGGTCCCAATCACAGAGAATCAACTCGGAACTCACGTGATGGGACACGAAGTTGCTCTTGTCAGTGGACACCACTATCCTCACGTTAATGGATCTGATTTTCCTGCCAACTACGTAGCTGGAAATATTCAGTACACATTTCCTTGGGAGGAAGGGCAAATTCCAAACAGTTGGTTCACTACACCGGATGTAGGTGAGGTATCAGGCCCGGAGGTGGAAAATAATCTTCTCCAAATGGCTTCAAGAGCTCATAGAAGAGAACATAGCGAGTTGAGTATTGATACTAGTACCACCACGTCATTTAACGATCTGGAAAACTTTGATCCAGCGCAGTACTATGGATCTACTGACATGTCAACTACACCCTCGATGACAACCCCATCGATTGAGGAAGGAACAGCTCACAACCCTATCTTTTTGAGTGATGTACCTAATACTCCAGTCACTGTTCAACCAACTCAACTACCTGGTATAATTGAGCGACAAAGAGGTTTCGGTAATGAAATTCAGAACTTACCAGAATATGTTATTGAAACTCTTTTTGAATGATTTCTATGTTCAATTTTGTAAACTATTTTGTATTTGCTCGTAAAAATAATAAAGTTTCTGAATACCTTTTTGGGTGTTTCGTATTAAATTTACATTTTCAATTTTATAATTTTTTTATAGTTTTCCAGAATAAAAGATTAACACGAAAGGTTACTTGATAATTTAGGTACTTGGTTATTATTGAAAATTTGTTTTTCGACAATTAAGAAAAATACAGAATTTAATTTTGATATTTAAGAAAATTGTCGAATTTATTTTCGATTTTTAACAAAAAATGTCGAGAAAAAATTCGATTTTTAAGAAAAAATTACTGTTACAAATCCGATTTTTAAGCTGCAAGAACAGATTCAAAACTTGTCATTTTAAAAATTATTAAAATTAATGTTTTTTGCTTAAAATCATACCGTAAAACTAAGAAAAATGAGAAAAAATTGCACATTTTGCACGCACAGTTTGGTAACATTTTTGATTTTTAATGAAAAATCTGAGGTTCTATTTTTGACTTTTAACAAAAAATGTTGTGTGAAAATTCGACATTTAACAAACAAATCGACTTCAAATTTCGACTTGTAGAATATACACTAATAATAAAACATTTTACTACAAACACTTTATTACTTTCTAACTTCAAAGTACAACATGGGGTTATCAATTATTCCATGACCATCTAGTAAAAAATCAACAATTTTTATTAATTCACTCTCATACTTTGAGTGCTTAAGAGACTGAATTCGGTCGAAGAAGGATGATCTCAATGTTTGTGTGCTTGCATTTCTTTGCTCAGCTCTCAGTAGATGTCTCTTGAACTTTTTTCTACTCAATCTCTTCTTAGACACGCGGGGTAGTTTTTCAACAAATTTGTTTTCCGAATTATGTTGTACCGCTCTCTTCAATTGGGTGAAAACAAGTCCTGCTTCTTCGTTTGTGTGACCGAAAAACTGATGTTTATATAAGGTGTATAAGCAGTCCACTGTCTGACATTGAAAAGATAAATCATCCAATTTTTGGAGTAATTCATTAATGGAAGATGAAATGAGAATTATGTGATAAGAACAATTTTTCAGAGGACAAAAAGTGTAATTGTGAGACGCAACAGAGTATTCATTAGTAAGCAAGTAAGGTTTATAATCCTTAACTGATACGCAAATGAACAAGGCTTTCTCACAAAATTTTTTATAAAAGTCAGGTAAAACTTGACACATAACTGCTGCCATTCTGTAACCAAAGTGATTTTGGAGTGATTCTTTTAAACTACTGTATAAGGAAAAAACGCAATTCAGTTCAAACACAGCGAAAATTTCATTTGAAAAATGACACAGTTCAAGAGACTGCAACTCAGAAAAATCCGTTGTTTTACTTGTTCTAAATATTTCAAACACTATTACTCGCTAATGAAACACAGACGTGCTAAACATCAAGATAAATATGCTGCTCTAGTTCAAATGTTTGCTCAACTTAAAATTTATGACTAAGTTTCCTTATAAGGAATTTTTGCAAAATGACGCAATTGAACTTTCCATATTTGGAAATGAAAGAAGGATAATGACATCATTACCAAATAAAGGTGATCGGAAACAATAGAGGAAGTAAAATTACAAGTCAAATCATTCAATTAATTTCTCTCTGTCACATTAAGTTGATAAAATGTCTCTCTCTCAAGTCTCTCCGTTTTACTCGAGTGCTCCGTCTATGTTTACCGATTCTCAACCTAAAACTGGAACTGATTCGGTTCCATTTTATATAGACTTTGGTTCTAACCCAAAAAGATTTGGGAGATTTACTGTGTCCCAGATTTTTAAAAACGGACAAAATTATTCCGAACCAACTTTCCAAGTCTTCAAAAAAGATAATTTTGGAACATTTGAGAAGTACCAACAACTTCGAATAGGAGATTACGAATTCAAGAAATTCTGTTTCCTCAAGAACAATATCCTGGATGGGGAGTTGGAACTGAGTGAGCACCCGACTCAATTTGATAAGAACCCATGTATGGAGGATGTGCTGCAACGATGTCACAAAGTCAGAGAGGTCAGCATAGGACGAAATCGACGAATATATGTGACTTTCATTCAATACGTTCAGGAGAATCCAGCCTCCATTTATGTGCAGATTCGGCTCTTCTGTCGCAAGGAAAACAATGAGTTCAAGCAGGTGACTTATGTCAGCTACACTTTGGACGAGTTCAAGGGACTGATTCAAAATTTGAATGACTTTTCTAACATTGAACAATGTACATTTCAGTAATAATTGTTGTGTGATTTTGTAATATGTCTTTGTCTTCTCTACAATAAATTTTTCATTTTAAAAATCTTTGATCTGAGAATGAGTTGGGATATTGGTTGCTCAAGAAACATTTTTTTGAGTCTCAGAGACGAGTCAAAGGTTTTTCACGTTAGACTTCATTACGAACTTAAAAGATATTCGTATACTGTTCTTGAAGCTCAAAATTTTCCCAAATTAGAAAATTTGGACATAGAGTCCCAAATTTCAGAATTTAATTGGGTTATTCACAACGGATTACGCAGAACAAGTCTTATATATCGTTCAGATAAATAACAAGTTACCATTTCACAACATCGTTGGAACGGATATCAGTGGAGTTTTCTGACAAATATTGAATTAAAAAAAGAAGAGAACGAGAACTTACTAGAGCATCTCCCTACACTTTTATCTTATATTGAAAAGTTTAAGAAAACTTGCATTGACATGGATGAAGGAACTCAAAGTTGATGGATATTGTCATTCTTGTCAACATATTCAATTGCTACGGAAGCATCCTTTCAATGTTTCCCGAAAATGAAAAACGCAAAAACTGTTTTTTAGCGGCCTGTAAAATTTGGGACGAGAATATAAATTTGGAGGAAATTAACCAAAAAATTCCTCATGGAGGACTTATTGGTTATGGAAATTCCTTTTTAGATTTTTTCTTTGCTAGATTGAAAGTTTTTCGATTACATGCTATACTACACGATTCTGCTGGAGCGGTTAAAGCAACTACAAACAAGGGACCAGGATACTGTTACATGTTACCAAATTTTCCAAGCTCATGTTTCTTGGGACATTTAACTGGGTTAATCTTTTGTGTCTTTATTAAATTTTATCATCCTCAAATTTTCAAAATGCTAGACTGCTAATCATTTTTGTAATAATTCAACCTAGAAAAAAGACTGTCTCTCGTTGTGTTTGATATTGAGTGCTTGGAAGGGAAAATTGTCAAGGAGTTGGGTGTTTTCAAGGATGGAATTGTATTGGGATACAGTTTCCTCCCACCCAAAGACTATAAACCTACTTTTCAAGCAAAATGGAACACTAAAAATTTACATGGGATTAATTGGAACAATGGAAAACTGGAATACACTGAGTTGTCATCAATCATTCACCAACATTGTTCACCTACAACAGAATACTTTGCAAAAGGGTTAGAGAAGTGTAATCTTCTCTCAAATTACTTGTGTAAAGATGTGGAGAATCTAGATGATCTTGGTTGTCCAAAAGTTTCCAAACTTCTCAATAACTCGGATACTGACTGGGATTGTAGCAATTATCCGTATCGACACAAAAAGACATTTCACTGTGCAGAGAAGAAAGCTTATGCTTACGGAACTTGGACTCTGGATTTTTTTGATAATGTATAATATTTGTAATTTCTATTTGTAATTTCTATTTGTATTTGTGATCGTTTTGTAATTTATTATTTTTATTTTACTACTTTTGAAATCAGAGAGAAGTTGCATTCCCAGTTCAAAAAATTGATTTTTCCTTAAAAATAAGGTATAAATGACCGAGCATACAGATTACGGTTTAAATTTAGGTAATTTTGTCTTTGATGATAATAACCAGGAACGACAATCGTGGAAATGTTTTGGACAGACTTGTAATAGATCTCTGGTGGTTTTTTTGTCCCAATTTTTTGTTATTTTGTTAATATTAGCGTGCTGTATATTAAGAATAACTCTTGCCGAAACCTGTGAAGAAACAACAGTTTGGATTGCTATCTTATCTAGTACAGTCGGTTATATTTTACCTTCTCCTAAACTATGAACAAAATAATCTCTACTAAGGAACGCATTTTTATTTCATTGGTAGGACCAAGCGGGTCTGGAAAATCTCATCTTATCCATGATTGGCTAATTATTGGAACTTTTCAACCCGATTTTGATAAAATTTACTATTTTTATCAACATTATCAATCACTTTACGGTCTAATGTCCAAAAACATTAAAAACATTCAATTTATTCAAGGAGTTGACTTTGAGTTCATTCAGAGTCTACCCAATAATGGAACAAAGTATTTGCTGATTTTTGATGATTCTTGTGAAGAAATCTCAAGCTCGAAAGAATTTGTTAAAATCGCGACAGCTGGAAGACACAAAGGTCTTAGTACAATATATATAAAGCATAATCTTTTTCATCAGAGTAGGTTGGGAAGAGATATTGAGTTACAAAATACTCATATAGTTTTATTCAAGTCTCCTAGAGATGTTCTCCAGATTAACACTCTTAGTCAACAGCTCGGGTTAGGATCACAATTAAAAGATTGGTATACAAAAGCTACTTCAATCCCGTATGGTCACTTACTCATTGATCTAACTCCGAAAACAGTCGACACTCTTATATTTTGCAGAAACAGTGGTTCTATTGCCACTATTTTTTCTCTCCCTAAAACGAAACAAGAGATTACTTCTTTGAACGATGAACACACAACATCTCTCTACGCTGATAACGTTCCAAACGTATTCCCAGAACTTCAAGAAATCGTTCCTAAGAAATTGTCCAAAAGATTTCATTCAGTTTCTAAACGAATGAATAGTAAACCTTCTCGGGGGACAACTACAGGAAATACAAAAACAAGACGTAATAAAGTACAGAGACGAAATTCATCAACTCGTGCTAAAAAGAACCGGAATAAATAAAAGAAGAGCAATTTTAAGTTCACGAAAAGGAATAGAGCTCATATCAATTTTGACACCATCTATCATTAATCGATTGTCTTGAATTGGAACAGTTTGTTTTGATTCCTCAACACCTTTACGAACAAAAATTCAAATTAGAAGTTAAAAAGTTGGACACTTTTGAGCAGAAACCAGTTTCTGTCCCAACACATTTGAACCCTAATTACAAGGAAATCAGCAACAAAACCAGATCTTTAAAGAACAAATCAATTGTAGATCAAATTTTGAATTCACCGCGAGTCAAGCTATCTCTCAACGAGACAATTTTATTAGATGGAAGAGATACAAAGTAGCTTTTGCAGATTTTATTTTTGCATTAAAAAGAAAGAACGTTGATTTTCTCGACATATATTACACAATACTTGATGCTACCGGAATAAATCCGCAAAAAGTAATAAACAAAGATGCCAAAAGCAAAGACAGAGGGAGCTGGATTCCTTTCAAAATCTGAAAAAACCAAGCTACAAAGGCTGTATAGAGATGGAAAAGCCGCACATGGATCAATTAAAAATCTACAAAAGGCAAGTGGGTTATCCAAAAAGAAAGTTGCCTACTTTCTACACAGTAAAGATTCCTACACAAAGTATCGTCATGCAACACGACATTTCAAAAGATTACCAGCATTTGCTAAGCGAATCAATGAGATCTGGTGTCTCGATCTAGCTTTTATGGATAAATTATCGGATACTAATAATGGAGTGAAGTATTTATTAGTATGTGTTGACGTCTTTTCTCGCTTTGTTCGTGTGCAACCAATGAAGTCAAAGTACTCTACCGATGCAGTTGTAGCTTTCAAAAAAATGTTGCGTAAAAAGTATGCCCGCGAAAGTATGGGTTGACCAGGGAACAGAGTTTAGTGGTGAGTTTCAAAAGTTTTGTATGGACAAGAAAATTAAAATTTACTCTACTAGAAGTGAAACGAAAGCTGCTGTAGCAGAACGAGCCATTAAATCCCTGAAAAACATTATTTATTGCTATTTGGAAGAAAATGGTGATAAATACATGAGAAAAATGGATTCCTTTGTCAAAACTATGAACACAAGAGTTAATCGCTCAACAGGTAAAGCTCCAAAAAATATAACAAACAAAGACTTTTTGTCAATTTTTTACAGAAACTCAATTAACCAATATAAGCGACCACGTTTTAAAGTTGGTGAAAATGTTCGTATATCAAAAAAAGATATTCCATTCAGAAAAGGTTATAAATCACAGTTCACAAATGAAATATTCAAAATTGTTAAAGTTGCTACTTTTAAACCGCCAAGCTATAACCTTTGTGGAAAACAAGGTGATGAAGTTCTAGGTAAATTTTATGAACAAGAGCTTTCAAAGTGTATCATTTAAAGATGAGATCTTTCACTGTTGAGTTGGTTTCCAATGCGTCGTTTGATTGTTACCCAAACAATACACTAAGTTCTTTCACGAATTTTCTACCTGAACAAATTAATCTTGATGGAGAATGGGAGGTAGCGATAACAGAACTGTCGTATCCTTCCTTGTACCAAAACATAACAGAGGGTAAATTCTTCTATCTAGATGAAGCAACACCAGATACAAAACCATCGGATTATTACACACTTGATCCAGGTCTATACCCCTCGATCTCTGATATTGTCAATGGAATGAATAGAAAAATTCAGAAACGTGAAAAATATGAAAAAACGCCCATCAAGTTACACGTTAACAAAATTACACAGCGAATTTCCTTGAGTCTTCCAAATCAGAACTCTTTACTTGTCATTTTTAGTGCCGATCTTTGTCATGTCTTTGGATGCGAAGAAGCTGTTTATGGTATGGGTGTTTTCATGAGTGGTGGTGGTCCACATTTTCCCAAGTTTCCTTATGACATTGTACGAATACACACCTTAATGATATATAGTGATATTGTTGAATACAATATTGTGGGTGATACAAAAGCTGCTCTTTTACGATGCATTCCGTTTATATCAAATTTAAGAATGGAGATATCATCTCAACGGGACAATACATGAATTATCAAAATTTTCCAAACTTACAATTTAAAAAAATTCTAAAAAACTCATTCCACAGCATAAAACTCGAGCTCCGGGACTCTTATGGTGAAAAAGTTCCTTTCAACTCTGTTGGTGTGACAAGAGCGGTACTAATGTTTAGAAAAACTTCTGGCAATCATTTTTAGATTTAAAGTTGTAGAAAATGGTTGCTGATAGTGATTTACCGTATTTTCGTGGTTATTCAAGACAGAGGGGAAGAGGATTCGGAGCGTTAGCACAAACAATTGGGAGGACAGCTATTCCATTCTTGAGGAGATATGTTGTCCCAGCAGCAAAAAGAGTTGGTGCTGATTTGCTTGATATAGCTGCACCAGAAATTGGAAATGTTCTAACTGGAAAGAAAAAATTCAAATCTGTGGCTGCAGATGTTGGAAAGAAAACATTACGTAAACAGCTAGGTGGTGGAAAAATTAGGAAACGGCGCATAATTCGAAGAATTACCCCAATAACCAGTCGACGTCGTCGAACTAGAAGAGATATTTTTTCTAAGCTAAAATGAATACTAGATCAACAAACGATAGCAACTTTCGTTATGGTCACTTTACGAACTCTTGCTTGGAGATTTTTGACAAAATTCCTGTTTTGGAACCAATTGAATCTTCTCACGTTCAAGAAGTTTATCCCAGTACTTCATTGGATGAAAGCAGCATTGAGTTCGAGTTTGAAACAGATAGAAGCATATATCTTGATATGAGAGATATCCACCTTCAAATCAAAGTTGGATTACAAAAGGGAAGATTGTTTGATGACTTTATGAAAAAAGACGAGCATGGAAAAGCAGATATGGGAATGTCTTTCACAGATGATGATTTACATTATCTAACTCACGTCAACAATTTATTGCACTCGCTCTTCTCCAACTGTGAGGTGTATCTGAACAATCAACAGGTTTACAACTCAAATGGTCTCTATGGACACAAAGCTTTAATTTCCAATGAATTTAACGCTTCCACAAGAAATAATGAAGGTATTTTGGCTTGTCATGGATATGAATTTGAAAAAGAACCCAGCGATTTTGAGAAAAGCCCTTTTATAGATCGAGAGGAAGAACTTTTGCTGAAAAATGGAACTAATTATTACGGTAAATTAGCAATTGATTTGTTCCAATGCGAAAAGTTACTGCTTCCAAATACAAAAGTTAGACTGAAATTGATTCGTGCAAGACCCAATTTTTACATGATCTCCTACAATCCTCACGTTTCCCTTAAAGTTCTTGACTGTTCCCTGTTTACAAGACGTGTTGTTGTTAACGAAGTGTATCACCAGACTATCAAATATCAATTAACTCATCAACCTGCTTGTTACAACTTTATGGAAACAATTGCACGCACATTTATTATTCCTTCAGGACAGAACCAGTTTATTCAGGAAAATGTTTTTAACAATGCTCCAATCAGAAGAGTAGCTATTGCGATGAACACAAATTCAGCATTCACAGGACATTTTCAAGAAAATCCTTTCCATTATCAGAAATTTGGTTTACGAGAACTAAGAATTGTTCGAGGAGGTAGAGCTATAGTATCAGTTGATACAACCAATGACTGTAAGGCATATGTAACAACAATGAAAGCAATGAATTTTAACGAAGAGATTCCCGCGTTACCACATAATCTATTTCAGAACCATTACGTGCTTGTATTTGATCTCACTTCACTTCAAGATGCTGGAGAAAGTATTCATTATCCTGAGCTCAGCGGTGAAAGTATTCGATTAGAAATGTTTTTCGACCGCCCGCTAAGAAGCGTGACAGAATTAATTGTTCTAGGAGAAAGGATGTCCCTTGTTAAAATTGATCAGTTTGGAACGGTTGCTAAAAATGTCTGAAGATTTTTGCGTTAACGAAAATTTTTTCATATATTTTTTTCAGTTTTTTATGGGTTTTACATCATTGCTTTCTGCATTGGAACATTTTTGGGTTATATATTATCGTCACCCAGTTGCCATTCTCTTCACCAAATAATTTCTTAAAATGGACGTTAACTGGGGGCGAACTAATTCAAACTTTTTTGTTTACGTTCCTCTCCTAATTTTTCTGGTACTTCTTTTTATAATTATTTTATTCTACCCCAAATCCCATAACAATTCTGTTGACAAAATTAAAAAGTCAAGCAACTTTTTATTAGAGCAAGGTAAAAAGTCCAATGATTGTTGCTTTTATGAAGAGAATGAGTCTTTTCAGCTTGACTGTACAGTTAGAAATCCGTGTGTTAATGGTACTTGCGAAATAAAGCAGAGAAAAATTGTTTGTCATGGATAACACTTCCCTGAGACAGATTATTGAACGAATCCCAGAACTCAAATACCGCTATATTGGATCGTTTCCAGCAGATTGTGTTCCAAGGCTACCCACATTCAGTTTTGCTATCATCAACACTTCTCCGAGCAGTGAAGCTGGAGAGCATTGGATAATGATTGCTCGACTCAATCGAACTTATTACTATGCTGATTTTTTGGCTCGTCCAATCACAAAATACAAATTTTTGAATAAAAAGTATCAGAAAATGATACAACAACCAGTTCAGAAAACTGATATTTTGTGTGGATTTTATACAATATTTGCAGCATTTCAACTATTTAAATTTTTTCAAACAAAAATGAACAAGGTTCATGACGTTCATGTTTTAAACTTTATAAGTAATTATATGTAATTAGATAAATTTAATGTAAAATAAGTCGAAGTGTAATAAAGTCGGCAGTAATTTTTTTCTAAATTCCTTAATTCTTCGTTAGTTACTCAAATTTTTGTTGTCGACTTTATTAACTACTCGGCTAAATATACTTTAATACTCTTTTCTTTTGTACTATCATCATGTAAACGTTTGATTAAATTTGTATTTGCATGTGCTTAATTTGTACTGTGTCTGTTATTTTGTACTTATTAATTCAATTTTTTTCTTTTATTTAACTTTTTTCCATGCTATGAGCGCGTAAAAGTCCACTAGTACTGTGACAATGCCAGATCAGCAAGAGGTAGTTTCGATCTACCGACCTCTGGTTTATGAGCCCAGCACGCTTCCGCTGCGCCATCTTGCTTTTTAGGGTCGGCTATACCTAATCTTAATACATTGCGGCGGCTATAACTAATCTTAATACATTGTGGCGGCTATACCTAATCTTAATACAATGCGGCGGCTATACCTAATCTTAATACATTGCGCTGGTTATACCAATAAACATGTTGAAATTTACTGCGAGGGGAATTATCCGTTAATTCCCGCTACCTGTACAATTTCCCGCCTGTACAATTCCCGTGCGCGCTGCCTGTACAATTCCCCCCCTGTACAATTCCCGTGCACGCTGCCTGTACAATTCCCCGCCTGTACAATTCCCGTGCGCGCTGCCTGTACAATTCCCGTGCGCGCTGCCTGTACAATTCCCCGCCTGTACAATTCCCTGCGCGGAAAGGCCAATGACCGGCTCCCAAAAATGCGGCTGATCTACTCACACTATACTACTAATACCCTGGTCCCTATACTTAACCTTAATACGTTGCGGCGGCTATTCCTAATCTTAATACGTTGCGGCGGCTATTCCTAATCTTAATACGTTGCGGCGGCTATTCCTAATCTTAAAACGTTGCGGCGGCTATTCCTAATCTTAATACGTTGCGGCGGCTATTCCTAATCTTAATGCGTTGCGGCGGCTATTCCTAATCTTAATACGTTGCGGCGGCTATTCCTAATCTTAATACGTGGCCGCCGCTATAACTAATACGTGGCGCCCGCTATTACTAATCTTAATACATGTACGCCTATACCCTATCTTAATACATTAGTGTAGACCCTCTCTCAAAAATTACTCCTATACCCTATCTTAATACATGGGGTCTACACCCCCCCGGGGTGACTTGCTCACCCTATTACTACTCACGGCACCAATTTCCTTAAGAACTTATCAGTCATTTCATTAAGCAGGCGCAGAAATGCATCCAATAGTAAAAACGACTTGATTTGAGAACTTTTGTCAGAGTTCTTTGATGTTCAATGTGCACATATCTGAATGAGTTCAGGATACGCAGCATGTGTTGTTGGTTAGGCGGCATGCTTCTCTTCAGTGGTGCGTTGTTTGGATGAAATCAGATATCAATGGTCTGTTTCCCTATCTTTTTGTCCGTTGTGATTCAGTATGAATAGACCTTTCCGCCAGGCATGAATGTTTTTTTTTTTGGACATCACTCGTTTATAGGGATAGGCGCTGTGGAACTCATTGATATGTGTATTTTTCTTAGAGTAAGGAATCACAACGTTATCGTCATTACAAATTAATCCTGATTTTACGCGTTGGATGCAGATGGGGTTCGGCTCCTCCTGCACAGGAAGAGATTGACGGACAGAAGTGACCTTCTCTTCTTCGATTATCCATCGCTCTCACTTCCAAAAGTGTCGTGATCGCAAGTCCAGAACCAGTAAAAAAACAACGATCCGAAAACCAACGATTACCAGATAACAACTTCATCTTCTTAATAAACTCGTGGGGTTTGTAGGAATCAGGTATTCTACGCAACGATTAGCATACGGATTGAAAAATTTAATAAAAGGACGTTTTTCTGAAAGACAATTCGAGGAAAATCATTAGCTCCGACATTTTAGACGAGCTAAGCCAACAGTGGTTGTACTTTTATTTGTGGAGGTTTCTTTTTGCACAGTCAAGGCTCTAGTGTGACATAATCGCAAAATATTGTCTTGACTGGGGCGAATTTAAGACATTGAAAAATATCGCTGGTAGCGCGATTCTTGTTGCAGAGAAAAAAATTCTCAACTAAAAATTGACATGAGTAAAAAAACGAACGCTCGATCTTTGCGCTCATTGTCATGTTTACTTAAAACTGATTCACAAGCGAATAAGATGATTTACAAAGTGCATTCTTCTCATTGACTACATTCATCTAATTATGCACATTTTTGTTATGAGTTTTTTTGTTCGAGCCCTTCAAACAAACAAAAGTCTCAACAGAAATGTGCATAGGCCGCGTTTTTCGTCGAATACCGAGGAAACATCGTTCAAAAATTTGCAAGTAGACTGAATAGACTGTGATAATCAAAGCATTTTCACAACGAGAAAGTTTGGAATCTGCTTGCCTACGCTGAAATCATCTTTTGATAGCAATCTGAAATCGCATATTGTATATAAGTTCACATGAAATGGATGCAGTGCCATCTGTGCTGGCCAAACTAGCCGACATGTTACCACTAGAATTCCGAAATATCAAAAGAAAGATTCTCCGATGGGACAACACCTCGTTCAATGTTGTTGTGCGTGGCATAATACTGAGAGGGACATACTTGGAACATGTCGCGGGCTTGAAATACTAATGACAATTGAAGAGATAAACATTTAAAAATAAAGCCGCAACTAGATACGCGCGATGAGTACCGGAGGCGAGAAATAATATTAAAGTATTGGTTCAAATACAAACAAATGACTCTGAAAAGTGTTGCTGTTGTTCTTGTGACTCGGGGATAACTCCTTCTGTTTTTCTTTACAGTCCTCTCTTTTCGCGCCCGTTGTAATAATCTCATAGCAGTGTCCCAGAGCACATATTGCTGTCATCATAATTGCTCTGAAATTGTCCATTTTCTTCAGTAACCTCTCTGCTTGAGTCCAATAGGGTCAATGAAATTGATATTTCTGGGTAGACTGTTTACTAGCCTCTGCCTCCTTGTTGTTGTTGTAGCTGTCGCACAGAGGTACAATTCGCAGGTAATTTGGCGGGATATAGACGCATATTGCCGTTTTTAACTGGTATCCTAGTTGAATTTGTATAATAATAATAATAATGGTTATATTAGTTGTGGTGTGTGACTGCCTATCCACAACTTGCTTGTGCTGCGGCGCCTTTTCTGCATTTACGCCTTGGTGAATGACATGCGGTCCCCGGGTTAGGGGTAATAAGAGGGGCATCGTCAGCATCAGGGGAATGGGGCAAGGAATGCGGATTATTCTGTGCATTGTGGTCGTGTATGTCTGATGGAATTAGGTGAAGACTTTGGCTACCTCTACTTGTCTTTCCCACAGGTCAATCACTTTCAGGTCCGTGGTGTTCTTACTGCAGTTGAAAATGTAGTTTACGTCATGTGGAGCTACATGACATTTGGGACAGCAGTTGTCAACATTGTCACAGATACTACTCAAGTAAGAGTTTAGCAGAGGAGTATCCAGTTATCAGTTGTGCTAGTCGGATACGTGCAATTCATGGCAGTGTTTGTTCTGCTATCTTTGACGAAGTTGTACCTAGTTGCTTGCTGTCTTTGTTCAACTGAGTATGGACAGTCTGTCGGTGGATTTTTTGAGCGAATTTTTTATTCTTTGCGATTTATTGTTTGTTTATTGCTTCGCGCGGTCCCTATAGGTATCATTTAGTGTGGGTCTCATTGGACAAAAACTGGGTGAAGAGGTTGTTTTCTGATCAACACGATGGCTCTGATAACTGCCGGTTAAGACTTGCACTGCTAAAATTTGTGTGTGAGCTTTAACAGACAGGATTTCAACCTCATTCTGTAAGTCATTGATGTCATACATTTTTACACAGCCAGTAATTGTGCGAAGAGCAGTGTTTTGTTGCGTTTGCAGGTGGTGCCAGCTTGTATTGCTGATTCTGGAAGCCCAAATGCGAGGACCGTAGTTAAAGACCCTCCGACCAATAGCTTTGTAAGACACTGAGTGTCTATTTTGTGCAACCGCTGTCGCTACCAGCAGTCGCTTCAGTATGTTATTGCGCTTTTGTTATTTCGCTTTGGTGCTTCTTACATGTTCTCCAAAATTGAGCAGATTATCGAAGGTAACACCCATTACTTTGACTTTGGACTTTACTGGTGTTGCTGAATTGTTAATAGTGAGGTGAGGGTCAAACTTGGCCTCCTTGCTCCATGTTGTGAACACAGTTGCACTTGATTTTTCAGCAGATAACTTGGTTCTAGCCCGTCGCGTAAAGTATTCAGTTATGGAGTTACTATGTCACGTAATTTTTCAACCTGTGGGTGAGATGTAGTTAAAGTTACATCATCGTAAGACGTGGTGTTTATAACTTTTGGGGATACAAGTAGCTTACTCATACAGATGTTGAAGAGCATTGGAGATAATACACCTCCCTGCGGGACACCCTGATTGTTTTTTTCTCCGCTTTAGTTTATTATTATTTTCTTTGTAAGAAAGCCTGCCCTGTCGGTATGATGCGACCCATCTTTAAGTGCTGCTCGGTAGTGGTGCCGCGAGTACGTCTTTCAATAGAAGGTTGTGATCAACCTTGTTGAAAGCGGTGGTGAGGTCTAATGATATTAGTTGAGTACGGTTGCAGGGTTTCTTTTAATTAAGTCCGTTTTGTATATTGTTGATGCCAATGTTCATGCCCTGCGGTCACAGGTGATGGATAGAACTATTGGTAAATGGTGTAAGTCTAGTGCGTACTCCGTGCGCAACTTGATTTTCATTGCTAAGCTTGATCTTGCGAGACTGATGTCCAGGAGCTTTTACAGGAATCAGTTACTCTTGTGCCGACTTTTTCGTTGAGTATTACATGATTCGAGGGGTCTATTTCAATTAAAATATTGTTTCTTTTTGTGTCTTCCGGTAGTTTCCAGTACCAAAGAGGGCTATGAGTATTGAAATCAAGTAGTTTACTGATTGATGTCTTTTATCCTGCATCACAGCTAGATGAAGGTGGTAGGTGGGTGTTCACCAGTTTGATGTAACTATTTTCTGCGCTGAGTTCTATGGCTTGGTCTTACTGGAGGCGTCCATACTGGAGACGTCTATACTTGAGGCGTCCATACTCAGTCTCTGCCTCCTGAAGAAGAAACTTGTTCGAGATTTCTGTGGCCAGAAATTTTTCAAAAGAACGAGATCGTAAAAATGCGAGTCTTTCGATCTGTATTGTTTCTAACAAATCTCTTTAATCAACTTCCTATGAGTTGGAGCAGATTATTGATAAGCGCTACAGGTTCGAGTAATTGTCTGAACGGTCAAAAGACCCAAATTGCTTAGTCTCTCCGGGTACGATTGCCTACTGTAATTCAGAATCCATTTCGTTATTCGTTTTTGAAAAGCTTGTTTCTAGTCAAGGAATAGCACATCGCTCTATAAGCTCAATGCGCCGGCGCACTGCCGTAAAAGCGTCGATCGGAGCAATTGTAGAGGAATAAGGGCGGCTGTTGTCCTGTATCTTTATACATTTGAATTTTTGATTCAAAATCACCACATATTAAGATTGACTGCTTATTATCATATCTATTTTGTTGATAATTCTGCGGTTTTTCTCTATCGCTTTTGATGGTTTGTTTTTGACTACTGTCAGGATTTATAGAAATGTATTGCCGCCCTCTAGTTGATCGACTACCCCTTTTAGGTGAGGGGCTTTCTTTTAATTGACCTTTAATTTTAAGATCCATGACATCTGATGTTACAACGCAAAATAAGGATGAACTGGAGATCTTGGGAACGAATGCTTCTAAGACAGATTTCCAGACACTGCGCAAAGATATAAAGACGAGTAGATACGGATGGAAAACGTTTTTAAACGTCAGCTTTATGGATAAATTCAAAGTTCCTCCTCGAACATACCAAGTGATACAAACTAATAGACAGATTGTCAAACTTATTGACGAACTCCTCTCTCGAAATTGTACATTGAATGCAGAGCACAGTTTTGTTTTTCAAAACTGTGTTGCGGGTATCGACTCTCATTTTGACGATTCAAACTCAAAAATAGTTGTTTGCACCAATAATATTGATAATGAGGACCATCTACAGCGCTTATTAGGTGAGTTATATTTCATTGGCCTTTTTGTAAGTTCTCAAATGTGAAACTATTTAATCTGTTTGTGATTTTTCGAGAGAACTCCCATATTTGATTGATTATTTGAGGAAGAAGAACCAACGATAATTCAGAAATAACAAGCATGAGCTATTTTTATTAATGTACTAATGAAATTAAAGTTAAAAGTGTTATCTAAGACCCCGCCCCCGTTTTATTTATGGCCACCCTTACAAATTCTAAATTGTTATACAGAACTTAACTATTAATAATAGAAAGTGCGCCTGGGGGCGTAAAAGTTTTATTTTTGCCCCCAAGGTTTTTAACCCCACTTATACTCTAACTTAAGTGCTGGTAAATTTACCTGAAAAAAATTGAACTGAACAGTGCAGGCAGATTTGTCTCACTTGAACTTCTTCACCTGAACACGCCTGAAAAATATCAGAAACGTACCTTTAATTTTCAGGCATCAGTGCCTGCTCTTTTAAATTAATTTACGTGAAAAACACCTGAGAGATTTACTTGAATAGGTATTTAATGGAGTTCAGGTATATTTACCTGAAAATTCTAGCGTTTTTTGCTTGAACTGTTCCGGTAACGAGGGCGCGGGTAAAATGCCTGTATAAAGGGTATTAGAGGGAAGAGATGGGGTTGGCCACAAAGTAAGGTGGCACAACGAAAGGGGTAGGGTAGACGCCGAAGAAAAGGGGCACAAATAAAGGCGTGGGGTAGGGGCCACAAAGAAAGGGGGCAACAAAGAGAAGAGGGTTAGACGTCACAGAGAAGGGGTACAAAGAAATTGGTGGGGTAGTAAGAAAGGGTTGGGATGGGCACAGAAAAGAAACCCACAAACTTTCTTTGCGTGTTCATGAGAATATTCGGTTTCTTTGATGACTAAGAGGGTCATATCTAACCTGCAGGCAGTCTAGCCGCCAAGAAAGACACAAAAGGCTAAGACAACCCCACTCAAAAACGGGATTAAAAACAAGGAAAAGCACAAAAACGGAAAAGAGTCAAACACAAAATGGCATAAAGCAAGCGGAGACGGCGATCCGATACAATGCGAGAGAGCAATGACTAAACGAACGAGCAACAAAGAAATAAAAATGGCGCTCTCAGAGCACGAGCAACGTAGAGCACTTAAAAAACAAACACTGAATGAACGAGAAATGGAGAGCACGAGAAAAGGCAAACGAGCCGAAAGAGCGGACAATGGGAGGGAGCGCGAGGTAAGCGGACGCACGGACACAGAACTCCCTTTGGTAACTTAGAGCAGGCACCCGAAAAAAATCATACGATAACCGGTAAAAAGAATGACAACTATATTGCAAGCTTTTTCTCTAGGTCTTAAGAAATTTCGACTTATAGGAAATTTTTGCAAAACTTTTTTTTCGATCTCAGCTCAGTACATACTTTGAGCAGGAGTTCACCAATGCGAAGGCGTTCACCACGGCCTAAAACCAATAGAACACAAAAACCAATAGAACACAAAAACCAATAGAACACAAAAAGGATGCACGGTACATATCGAAAAGTCAGGGGTTCTCGTTAAGAAATAAATAATGATGTTTAAATTCTAAATGCCTTTTTAGTGGTTAGAAAGCAATCGGAATTTGCCAAGCAGAACGATCTTACAGAAAAACAACTTTAACAACAAAAATCCCTAATTTGGTACCAAAACGGACATAGTTCTAGAAATAAACACAAAACAAAAATATTTTATACAAGAAAGCACTTGATACATCTAGTAGAAACAGAACCAACATAATTGAGAACAGAAACCAACATAAGAAACAAACACAAGATGAGAATGCAAGGAGAGGAGATCTCACGGGCTGGAAACCAACAAGCACGTTGACCCGAAATTAGGTTGAAAAAGAGGGATCAGAAGACAGTAAAGAGAGATGTCAAATTTGGGTTTTTAAACGGAATGACGGCGAGACAAAACACAAAATTCAAGAAGTCCTAGAATCTTTCGTCCGAAAAGTCAACAAACAGTTGAGAAGCAGGAAGGTAAATTCTTCAAATGAAAGACCTTAAATTTTGAAAAATTAGAACTTTTGACTGCAACTGATTGAGAACAAGGCATTCGAAGAACTGGAAAAAATAGCTTTCCATAAGCACGCATAAGCAAATAGATATTTCGTGGATGATAAAAAAAATCTCCACAGACAGAAAACAACTCAATATACAAGAAACCAACTTTTTACAAAAATGGGAAAAACAGGCAAGGCAACTAGATCATTGATGGGAATAAAAGTAGCGATGCAGAACAAAAATTCATTGCAATGCTTCAGACAAACTAAAACGACCATCATCCAGAGAAAAACAAAATCCAAGTTTTCAAACAAATGTTAATGCCACCAAGAAACGAGAAGCAGAGGCAAGACTTTTTCTAAGAAATAAAACACGAAGAATTGATTGGGATCTAAGACTTAGAAAGGCAGCTACATTAGTTTTCTACTTTTTCACAAAATTAAGCTGTCTAATATAAGAATTAAGTGCAGAAAGAGAAACCAAGATTGAGCTAACCATGAAAACGCAATCTTAAATAGGTTGGTGAACAAAAGAAATGGGGAATAAACCTAGTAAACAATAGATGCAAGAACCGGAGATCATACGAAATACGTCTTAAAAATACAAGAACCAATACCTAATCAAAAATTGGAGCGATAACGGAAACAGATAATTATCACCAAAACTGTAGTTTAAGCAAACAGAATAAATAGCGCCGTTTTAAAATGAATCCTTCCAAAAACATTCACATGGACCAAAGTATTTGAACAAAAACGATACCTGAAAGATTAAAACATCAATAACAATAGCAACTTGCATAGCATTATCTCCACAAACATTTCCAATGAAACCTAATTTTTGAAACAGGAGAAACAAATATGGGATAAAATCTATTGCAGAAGAAAAAAAGTACGAGAAAACACTATCAAAGACTTAAAAAAATAGCGAGGCAAAGACACCAATTACGCGGAAAAACAATAGACAATAGAAATAACTGGGTTGGGTGCAAAAATTTAAAAATAAACAAAACTTGAACATAGACCCCTAAACCAGCTGACAACCTCTCCCATTAAAGCACCACAAATTTACAGTAAAAAGACGAAAACAAGAAAGAAAACTAAAAGGATTAAACTAAGAACGTGAGAACACCTGTGGAAAAGAACATCTGTGAAAACAAGAAAAATTACAGACTACGCACCACAAACTAACAATAAAAAGATTAAAACAAGAAAAATTGCAGAAAACGAAAAGGTTTATACTAAGAGCGCGAGAACATCTGTGGAAGACAAAAAACGTTGAGCCATGACTCGACAATTTTTCCGTACGCTTCTTTTTGAACCTTCGTGGTGAAACCAATAACTAATTGAGGAGAAACTTGGCACAAGTTAATGTCATGCTTTTTGTTTTGTTTTGAGTTGATTGAGTTTTAAAGTTTTGTTTTGTTTTAGAAAGTTACTCAGCAGCACTGAGGTGGTAGAGGGTAAAGACTTATTTTCCCTGCTCATAATTCTATATTAAGTAGCATAGGTTAGAACATTGCTATCTAATGACTGTTCTTCCAAAAGTAAAGCATAAAAAACTTAGGATTTCTGATCAGAGGAATTAAAAAGCAAAATATTAGTTTGTTTGGCTCATCCTCGAATTTTTTTTACTGGGAATCAACGGTAGGTGAAAAACCTAGCGGTTTAGACATTAGATATATCTGTGATATGTTTGACTTCGAGGCAAAGCAACAAAAAAGCCAAACTTCAGTCATCTTGTCTTTTTTACAATGAATTGGTGCGTAAATATTTTTAACGTGGGGTTGAAAAAAACTTAACCGGTTTAGAAAACAGGTTGGTCTGAGTTAGGTTGAACTATTGCGCAAACGAACAAAAACCGCAAATTAACAAAGTATTTGCTACTTTCTGCGTTCTGCCTGCTTGGACCACTTTTTTTTTAAGCTCAACTCGTAAAAATGAAACGGAAAAACTACCCGTTTGGCATATTACTGAAGTTTATAGTGCGAAGAAGTAAAGTAAGCGTTTAATTTTCATTTCCGCTGAGAATTCAACTCCAAGGTGCGGAGAGAAAATCAAATACATGAAACGAGAGGATGCCAAAACTAAAGCTCACAATACTGGATTTCCCAAAAGATGAACCAAAAGCTGAACATACTTCATCGTGGCACTTTTACATTCTGCGTAATTGTTTGCGAGTGAACGTCAAAAAACCCAAGTTTTGGAAATCAGATAGGTCCGAGCCAAGATCAACTATGCGCAAAATAACAAGGAGCAGAAATTAACATAAGCTAATGCTAAGCTAACGCACTTGCACTTATGCTTAAACTAAAAACCAATGCTAGTTTTTGTTTGGGTTATGTTTTCGCTAAACATTTGTTTTTGTTTGGATTATGTTTTTTCTTTTAAAATAATCAGTACAACTCGCAAAACTAAAAGTGCAAAATTAAAGATTACTTATGCTATTTTTGTTTTTTGTCCGCTAAGCAAGCTTGTTTGTTCATTTTTTCTTGTTTTTCAATTGTTCAGAAACTACAAAGAGACTGTAAGTTCTGCTGGGATAGCAGAGTCAGGAACTGTTACGACGCTAGCATTGAACTCCAACAATGAGTGAGGTCGCGAGACTTGAGCTTGAAATAAATATTACCTCTGAACAGAAATATTAATAACACTAAAACAATTGCCTTTGGCTATTTGTCCAAATGGTTTACTACAGAGACTCAATTTAAGCTCGGGAAAACTAACATTTTAAAATTGTTAACGAGGTTGTTAGTACTAATTTAAGGACACTTTTTAAACAAAATTTTCGCCCTGGTTAACTCAGTGATTTTGATTTTTCTTGGCCGATGTGATTAAAGAACATTATCAAATGAGGTGGGGAATGGCAAGGATGCCTTTTTTTAAAATTTGTCAGCTGACTTGTTTTTTATTTTCAAATTAAACGTTTGCAATATTGTATGTCTAAACTGTTGTTGCCCTTCGTCATCAAACTAAAACTCAGCTGGATCCATACGTGGTAGCAGTTACAGAAGAAAATATATGATCATTTGGTAGATGTTCAATCAGATCAGTGTAGTATTTCACAAGGTTTACATCACTGTTTTTCCATTACTACCAACGCAGCTACTGGTAATTGACCTACATTTCACTGTCTCATAGTAACAATCAGTCAGATGCTGTGCAACTCTACTGCTCCTACTCTTATCAACTGGTAAATCCGGAATACAGTTCAACACATTTAATTTTCAAAGTTAGTTCATAAATATTTAACTTAGCATTAAAATCTTGTGATATTGAAGAAATCACATATAGTCTAGCATGGCCACAACATCTTTAATTTTCTCCTTGTGGAAACAGATCTCATATTCATCTCGCTGCACGATTATTCGAACATCCGTTGGCAAACAAAAATTTATTGAAAAGCTTTTAGAAAATCGGATCAATAGTACAATTAATTAAGAGGACCAAATTCAAAACAGAGAGCTAAAAGTTGTGTAACCTCATGGCCAGTTTTTTCTTAAGACTGATGAAGGTCGAAAAACCCAAGAGCAACATATATTTTGGTCGTAGATGAAGGTCGAAATATCTCAGACGCCACCGAAGGTTACCCAGCAGCTACACGCCTCATGAAATTTGACTAAAAGAACACAAGCAGCTGTTATCCAAACCTTAGTTTTTGTTTGAACCAGTCAATTCAACTTAAAACAGGATGCATTGTTGTTGTATTTCAGCCCGCGTCTTAGAACAACGTTTCAAAAACCAATCTGCAACAGCGCATTTGTGGAGAGATGAAGGATGAAAATTAACGAAGTCTTCGAAAGCAACAATCACAGTTCTTTCACTTTAGTTCACCGAAACACAATAGGAACCAGAGCGTTCCTGATATTTAAAATTTTTCGATTAAGTTTTTAATTGGAAGCAAGCAACAAAAATTTTAGCTTGTTAGATTTTAGATTTTTTAACTTTTTGTACTAGGAAAAACTGTAGTACAGGAGAATTCTCAATATCTAGTTCTGGTACTGTAACATCATGGTTGCCACATTTTGTCCCCATTATGACAGCGTTATTTAATTGTGAGCACTCAGATGACTTAAAGAACATCATAATCCTTGTTTTCAGAAATGAAATTTAGTAAGGAAGTTCAGTTTCAGGATAAAGCCTTAATTTAAACAACTCAATACTCAGGTTGTCGGAAACCAGTTCACTCAAACCAGCAGCGCGAAATATTCATTAAACATCTTGAAAGTATCATCATTTAAGTTAGCGGTAAATTTCTTATGGGGGTCGAAAAAATGAATTTCAAGATCTTAGATATGCTCAACGCCGTACGTTTGTTGGATGTTTGTACTCTAAATGACTCAGAACTTCTAACATCTTTAAGACGTTCCTCAAAAACAAACTTAGATAACAATTAAGAACAGTGCATTTTTCTCACTGAGGCCTTCGGATTTTCTTACTTCAAAATATAAAACTGGATGATACGCTAATTTATTCACAACGAAATCAACTCGTCTTAGAGCGCAAAAAAAAGTTTTAACCGGCGTAGGATCAATTTTAATACCTTTTTCTTTTGCAAGTTGATCGTTTCGCAGTACAGTCAAAACTTCCTATAAACCATGTGACTCAACACCAGGGTAAGGCAGTAGTGTAGCAAGATGTGCCATTCTCAAATCCGATAGAAACATGGTTGAATGTTTTTCAGATACCAATAGAACAGAACCTATTTTACGATTGGACTCTCTTCTCTCAGTGGTGTTAAGGGGTCACTTTTATTAAATTATAACTGTAACCTTGATTTGAAATTTCATTATGCTGTATTTTCAAATCTACGTCACTAAGAGAATTTGTTGTGTTGGCGTTTCTGGACAATTTTAGCTTTCGCAGAGTTCTCAAACTATCCAAGATTATCCATTTTTACTTTGATTTTTAACCAACTATAGGATAACATCAAAAAAATTGTGATTAAAGAACGCTGTGTTAGAACTTCCGAAATAGATATAAACTGACGGGTGCTCTCAAATTCCTTGTGCGTTGGTTTACCTTTGGTTAATCTTATCTCATGTTCAACTCCCAAAACTATATCTTACGGCATAACACACTGCTCTTTCTGTTTCAACAGTACTAGAACTTGATATTCGTTTGGAGCTACGCAGAAATTGAAATCTCCGGCAGCCTTTTGTAGATCAAGAAAATTAGCGCTCGAGAAAACGTTTGGACGCTCTGATAGCGATAAAGCCTAACCAACGGTGAACTGTTTTTACTATAACCTAAGTGAGATTTTAGTAGCACCTATATAACGAAAAGCTTGATTTCACCGTGACGATGTGTCGCGTAACCTTTACAAAACAATTTCAACAGAAGAGCCATCGGTTAAACGTGTTTTCTTTTCACTAAGATCACTTCCACTGTTTGAACAGATCTTTTGCTATATGGTTACGGTGTATCTTTTATTACTATAACATTCTGCTCCTCTATATAGCGGGTCGACTCTGTTTCATTAACGTTCGGTGATCTCTTCTCGCATGCCTAATGAATTCACTTAAATTACAGAACTTCCTCAGACAGAACGGACAAAAAAAAGATAAAGCCGAGCCGTGATAATTACTGAGATGAGATGGGTATTTACTTAAGCTAAACTTATTTACAGAACTTGCTAAAAAGTTCCGTGGTAGCTTTCTTGTCGGTACCTATGCTTACACAAACTCTTGACTGACGTTTTCCTAAAAAAGATTATTCCAGCAAATTCATTATTACCGGTACGCCGTGGAAAAGGCTCACTTACACATGAACTGTCTGCCGATACATCTGCAGTTGATAATTTGACCGGACAAAAATTATCAACCTCTGCAAATCGTGTAACTGCCAAATCTGACTCATGTTTTTATATGGTTAACGAATCTATTGAAATCAGAAAAAGACGAAAACATAACATATTTGAAAAGTGCTCCTGAACGATGACTTATCCTCATGCGGTCAAGGCAATTATGGTTTGCAAGGACAACTTGTTCAGTACAAAACCCCTTATTAGCTTAAACAAACTTTTTTCCACAATCATCTGCATGCTACACATTTGATTGTACCTACGAGAATTTCTATCTAGAAATGATTGACTTTGATTATCTGGGAAAATGATATATCACCGTCTACTTCTGCACATTTCTTCTCATTACCAGAATTCTAAACTCCAAAGTTCCAAAAAGATGAGTTGCCCACTAACAGCTTGATCAAATACATTTCACCAAAGGGCGCTATACCTGAGAAGTTGCAGCCTGAACATCAGATTGTACAGGGAACTGTCTGCACCGCCTCAGAAATGCGATCTTCTATTGTTTCATTACAAGGGAAAAATTACCTGAACGGGTACTTCTTGCAGTTGCAGAAAGCATTGCCTCATAAAATTTTGACTTTCTGGGCACAAGCAGAATTCTCTATTTTTCCAAAGCAATTGTTGCGGTCCGAAAGTTTAATTTCCTCGTCTTCTTTAGTCTTCTATACAGTTCTAATTGAAACAATACCATATTGGCTTTTTGGTGTTTCGTATCTACAGTTAGGGTGGAACGAGTGACAAACAAATGACAGGGGGTGTTGTAACGAAAAAGATGCAGATTAGTGATGAAAAACTGAAATCAGGTTCCAGTGAATTATCAATATCAGCGGGGCAATCACCTAACTACAAATGAGAGGTCTGAATTAAGGTTATTAGCAGGAATTGGTTGTTTTGATATTACTTTTGTTGGAAGATAACCATGATTTGTTTCCTTCTGGATAGGTGTTATTGTGTATATACTTAGCAGACTACTAAAGTTTCGTATGGGTTACGAATGTACCTCAACACATAGGACCGCTCCAAAATTTTTATTCCCTTGTCACTTCTAATGGCCCGGTGAACAGCGCGACTATCAGTGTGGTCGTATAACAAAATCTAGTCCGCATTTGCAGCATTGTAGTAATCTTGTTCTTTTCACTCAATTTCATGTGATTCATTCGTTTTGAGTTTCAACAAAGCGTCTCACTGTTCAGTATCGTGCAGAAAATATGTTTAAGGTTGTCAGAAAACCAGAAAAGTTAATAAAAGACAACCGAAAATTAATAACAAAACCACATGTGCTACACGCCCAGGGGCAGTGGCAAAAATGAAAAGAAGGGAAAAGAAACCGAACACATTAGCAGTAAATTAGCAGTAAGCATGAAGCTCCATAATCTGAGGATTCGCCATTTAGCAACCCTACCGTCCAATTGTCTTCGTGGGTACTTGTGCCGCTGGCAGCTTGAAGAGAATTACCTGCAGGAACAATAAAAGCACAAAGTTCTCGGTACTTTTTTTATGAAGGATGTAGAAGATTTTCACGCCAATTTACACGCCAAATTCCCTAGCTTCAATTATCCCAACGGGTTGAACCACGATGAACTACAGCGAGAAATAACAAATACATCAATCTTTTCGGCTTGTCCCAGAGCAGAAAGATGATTGCCGATGATCAAAACAAGCTATATCAGGACATTATGCGCAAATCACTGTCATTGTTTTTTTCACTGCAGACCCAGAACGCACTGACGGATGGCGAAATATAATACTCATATGTCTCAAAGAAAGTTAGGCACCCGAGGCCTGTTATTGAAAATATCCTAGGAAATAAAAGTTCTGTGTAATTGTAGCGCAATTCACAACAAAAATTAGATATAGCTGATGAAATTATTAGGAAAATTGATCACATTTTCAACAACTGTTGGACAATTCCGAGTCCCGTTGTTAGCTTAGCAGAACAAAAGTAAAGGCGGCAACGGCACGCGAATTGACCTAGGCACTCAATCAGGTAGAAAATGACAAAGTTTAATAGAGAAAGCATTAAAAATTCAATTTGCTTCAAACGCAGATCAGAATTTTTTCGGGGCATTTAATTAACCTCTGACCGCTCTCAGGATCTTCTGGACTTAGATTAGGAATAACTTTGAAACTTTAGGAGCCACAAGGCAACCACAGTTTGAGCTCAATATCAAGCAAGCTGAATTAACTTCAAATAGAGAATTAAAGCCCAATAATTAAAAAAAGAACAAACAAAACCTGCTCGATCCCGCAAGACAATTCCCTCGCAGGAACAATGGCAAATAAAGAAAAAAACTATGAGAGTATCTCTTGTTAAACGAGGCACTTTCTCGGTTTAGGCTGTTCTGTGACTCATCAGGTGCCCATTATTACCCCTCGTTGGTGTGTGCTTCCGAACAATTCCTCCAGGCAAACTCTTTAGAAGAAAACTTGTAAAAGATCGCCTAAACATCGCGAGTATAGTAATAATCGCGAATGGAAATAAATCATAAATTGAACCAAAGACATGAAAAACATCTTTCGAAGGCACAGTTCTCCTCAACTTGACGCCAACTCTGGAAACAACTCAACAACTATCTTGGTGAACAGTTATCAACGCTCGCAGAAGAGGATTTAAGTATTTCCATTTTTGCTCCTGGAACTTTTAATAAACAAAGGAATGTACAAAAACATACCAAAGTAGTTTAAAATGCGAAAAAGATACCTCTAGAAGACGCATAAACTTCTTCGTGGCATAAATGGATTTCGCATTTTTGTGACCAGCTATTTACCTTAAGCCGCAGCGTTAAAATGTTCATTTTCAAGTTTGGTACGAAATTACTTTTAGCTGAGGACGACGCATTTCGGGTGAAACGGTTGGGTTGATGACGCTAACAGGAGTTAAGACTAGAGCTTTATAGCAATTGTTGTGAGTGACTCAGTAACAGAAGGGAGAGGAAAGCCGATTGCCGAAAGTTGCTCACCTATCATGGAAAGAGTCAAGATTCAGCCAAGTCTTCAGTCATCTGCTTCATCATTTCCATTTGAGGTTTCAAGATTATTTTTTTCCAATTCAACAGATATTTTGCATCTATAAAAAGGGAACTTTCAATGTGAAGAAAGTTTAACTGATAACTCCAACGGATATAATCTCAAAATGCTGATGGTCTAAAAACCGGTCAGCAACAAGCGCAAATCATCGATTGCCACAAAACCCAATAGTGCAAACTTATTAACAACAAGAATATTTAACCTCTAGCAGCTGGAGGTCTTAAAACCTAACATTGCTAAAACTTGCCTATCAATGAGGTCGGGTAATAAAGTCCGCACTTGGAACAGTGTAGTAATCATGTTCTTTTCACTCGATTTCATAGGATTCATTCGCTTTGAGTAACAACAAAGCGACTCCCTGTTCAATATTATGCAAAAGCATCCAAAATGTGTTTAAGGATGTCGCAAAACCAGAAAATTCAAGATCTTTGCCTTAAAACATGAAATGTTTTATAAAAAGGCAACAGAAAATTAATGACAAAACATGTGGTACAGCTGAGGAGTGTTGGCAAAAGCGAAACAAGGGGAATAGAAACACACCATTTTAAGACAGAAATTTTCAAATAATGATCTGGGCTTTGAAAGAAAACAGTCGACAAATTAAGTAAACAGCAGTAGATGGTTAACAAGAGAACTAAATTAGCAGTCAGCATTAAGCTTCATCATCTTTGGATGAGCAATCTTGCCATCCATTCCTCTTTGTAGGTACTTAAGCCGCTGGAAGCTGCAAGAGAATTATTTGGAGTAACGATAAAAGCAAAGTTCTTCGGGGTACTTTTTTATTCAGGATGTAGAAGATTTTCACGCCAATGTCTACAGCTTTGAACTAGTCCTTATCTTCAATTGTCCCAAAGAGTGCCCAATCACAAGGAAGGGCCTACAGCAAAAAATAACAATTCATCATTCTTTTTGGATTTTCACAGAGCAGAAAGATAATTTTTGATGAGAAAAGCAAGCTAATCAGGACATTATGATAAAAACAGTCATTGTTTTTATTTCTGCATACCAAAAACGCACTCATGGATAGGAAAATAATACTCATCTCTCTCGAAGAAAAAAATCTAAAGAGCTAAGAACCCGAAGCCTGCTTTAGATGGAAAACAACTTCACTGTGAAGAGGAATTCAGATTTGATCCCATGCAATGTTTATTCGCAGTCTGCTCAATATTGAAAATATCTTCGAAAAAAGCTTTAATTTTAGCACAACTCACAATAAAAATTACAGATATAGATGATGAAATCACCAGGAGAATTGATCACATCTTCAACAACTGTCGGACAATTTTTGGGTCCCGTTGGTAGCTTTGCAGGAACAAGTGAAGGCAGCAACCGCAAGGCGTGTTCTCTCAGGCACTGAATCAGGGAGATATTTATGCCACTTTTATAGAGAAAGCATTAAAACTCAGTTTCAAACGCAATTTTATTTCAAACTCAGATCAGAAATTTTGCCGCGGCAATAACTTAATCTCTGCCCGCTCTCAAGACTTTCTGGACTTAAATGAAGATCAAATTTGCAAAATTGTCTTTCAGAGCCCGAGGCTACCAAAATTTTAGCTCAAAATCAATCAAACTGAAATAAACTCTAAATAGAGAAAAGACACGCGCAAGTCAATTCCCACGCAGTGCAGATAGTCGGAGTAATCAAGACTTTTTAAAATAGTAGAGGTTGTCTTTCTTTTGTTTGCTCTATTGTGCTCAAATTCGCCTAACTTGATCATGAGAGGTGTCAAGTTAACTGGATTCTCAACCTTGAACTACTGTTACTTACGTGCATACGTTGGTAGTATAGAAGATCCTGTAAAATTTTTTATATATATATTTTTGAGATGCGCAGTTGGTCGCTCTTGATATCTTGAGCCAGGAACAATGACAAATAAATAAAAAAACGACGAGAGATGCTTTCGTTAAACGAGGCAGTTTTCTCAGTTTAGGCTGTTCTGTGGCTCTTCACGTGCCCGTCAGTAGCCTTTGTTGGTGTTTACTTCCGAACAATACCTCCAGGCAAACTTTTTAGAATAGGACTTGTAAAAGATTGCCTAAACATCGCGTGAAAATGGGCATGAAATATAAATCGGGGCAGAGATAGATGTAAAACTTTTTTCGATGGGACAGTTCTCAACTGGCGCCAACTCGGGAAACGCCTTCGTAGAAGTGGATTTCAGTTTTTCCATTTCTGTTTCGGGAACTCTCTATAAAGGAAATGGATGTACAAAACATACCAAGTAGTTTGAAACGGGAAAGATACCCTGACAACTTTGTCCTCTAGAAGACGCATTAACATCTTTAGTGCCTAAATGGGTTTCTCATTTATGTGACCGGATAGTTCCTTTAAAGCCGCCGCGTTAAGTTCTTCAATTTCAACATCGAAAGGAACATTTCTTTTAGCTTTGTACGATGCATTTTGGGCGACACGGATGGGTAGTTCACGCTAACAGGAGTCAAGACCAGAGTTTTTTAGCAGTTGTTGTCTTCAACTCAATAATAGAAGCTAGTAATCAGGTCCACAGAATAGTCTGCTCCATTTTTCCTTTTGAGAGGGTTCAAGATCAATTTGGCAAATTAATTTCGTATCTATAAACAGCAGAATCCGAAGAGGGATATAAAATGGAAGCCTCTGACGCCAAGAAATCAACCTTATTTAACCTCTAGCAGCTGCAGGTCATAATACTGGAGTTCCTAACATTGTTAAGACTTCGGAATAACAACGTAACTCAAACGACAAAATCGAAACGAGCATGAAAAACCTAACTTTTACTCTGACTGTATGATTTACTTTGACTAAAACAGCAAAATCCAAAAAAGAATGTTAAATGGTAGCAGTGGATTCCGAGAAGTTTTTAAGCTCCAGCCGCTGATGGTCTGTGAATCTAGCAGCTACAGGAAAACATCTGATGGGCGTAAAACCTAACAGTGGCAAAATTTAGATAAAGTTGAATCAAACAGTTCGATTGAGGTCCTACAATCCTAACACGCTGAAGGTCGAAACACATAACAGCAGCGCTTTCCGATCACTGAAATTCAAAAACGCTGCACACTGTTTTTACAGGCGGTAATAAAAGTCTTCAAAACAAATGCAGAAAACGATTGGTTACTTGATTCTCTCTTATTCCGAAAGAATTGAATTACCACCTGACATTGTTACCAAGTGCCAAACTAGTGTTAAATTACTCAAATTTTAAGAAGTACACCTATGCAACTTCTTATAAACGACACACATCACATTCAGGCATGTCTCAACTAAATCCCTAAGGTCTTCTTGATATTGACCTTCGTCGCAGTCTCTACAGAGGAGTGACTAGAATCGTTCAAAAAAAATCGGGAATCCGCTTTAGTCCTGCAGCTTTTTTTCACTCAAGACACAGGAACTTTGATGTTCCTCTTCTTGCAACGCTCGAACGCGAAGACCAGAGATTGTTTTAAGAATTAGAATACATTCAAAAGGAAAATCATCGTGATGACTTTAAAGACTTAAGAGAAAAATTTTTGATCACGGAAGACAAGTTTTGTTTCACATGAGCAAGTTAAGTGTAAAAAGTGATTGCGTTTGATTGGATGCGTCTCCTGTTGAGCTTCTGAAAGTCAAATGTCCGAAAAAGGCTACTTAGAGAGATTAATAAAGATGCTCTATTTCGTTAGACGAAGTGTACCTTCTAACTTGCAGCTCCGGAGATTAAAATTGATGCGCCTTTTGTATTGAAATTGGTTGTCACAGTAAGTCTTGCGAACTAAATACCTTATAAATTGCAATCTCTATATTTGGCCCAGCCTATGCAAATATACAATTCTTGGAGAAATGGAAATATCTCACATCTACAGCACCTTGAAAAGTAGAGTTTTTTCGACAAAATTTAATGTATACCTCTCTATTGGAGCCCATTAAAGAAGAATCTGGTTCTTTTGCTTTGAGACGTCTGGTGGCAGCTAATTGGTCCTGACAATCAGAGACCGGAAAAAACTGAATTCTGAGAGAAAGCAACGAAAAAAGACGCTCTATTTTTAATGAAGGACGCTTTTCTCTCTTTATCCAATACAGTAGTTTCCCTATACCTCTTAAACGTGGAAAATAACAAAAAACAGTCAAACATTTCTCTAGGTCGCCAAAAAAAAGTATGAATTGAGGTCGAAATTTCGCAATTTTTGTAATTTTCACATTCGGACAGAGTTTTGAGACAAAATTCCAATCTATGTAGTTGGCACAGCCTAGGCAGATATAGTAACCTTGAAAAAAATGGAAATTCAGACAGGTCTGCAGGCAACTCATGGATCCTGAGCATCAGAAACCGGAAAAAAAAATTAACTGTGAGAAACTAACGAAGAAAGACGCTGTAGTTTAAAGAAGGAGGCTAGTTCTCTATTAGCCGGTATGGTATTTTCCATGTACCTTCTAATCGTGGGAAACATCAATTAACAGCAGAGTAGCAACAAAAGTTTTTCCAGGTCATCGAAAAAATTTAGTAATCGAGGTGAAAATTTCGCAAGAAAATCGAATGTGATAATTCTTATATTTCCTTTATTCTGACAGAATTTTTTTTTGACAAATTGCAGTTGGGGTTGACACAGCCTAGGCAACTAAAGAACCCATTGAAATTAAATAATTATTAAAGCATATAGTGTTTGTTGATGC
Source organism: Convolutriloba macropyga (assembly GCF_964194025.1). Classification (NCBI taxonomy): domain Eukaryota; kingdom Metazoa; phylum Xenacoelomorpha; order Acoela; family Convolutidae; genus Convolutriloba; species Convolutriloba macropyga. Next base: position 1,830,569 of record NC_134480.1, read on the forward strand.
GAAAAGGCTATCTTTCTAGAAATAACTGTACCAAATTTATGGTTCTTTTGCGTTAAGAGACGTCTACTGGTTGTAACTGACGGATACTGAGTGGCAGAGGGTCGAAAAAGAATCATTTTAGAAAAAGTTATTAAAGGGCCCCTATTTCGCAAAAAGTAGACATAGGTAATCTAACTACTAAATCCCGAAAAAAGCAACAACTTATTTTTATATCTAAAACGGTCGTGCCTATATAAATGCAATTGCCTGAGGAATAGAGACATTGAGGTTTTTCACCAACATCGAGGCCTCGAGAGTTGCTTTTCTGTAATTTCTTATGCACGTCATAATTCTGAACATCAAAAATTATCATTTCTGACCGTTTCTGCGCAGTAACCCGCTCTTTGGCAATGGTATTCAGGAATTTTAATAAAAAGCAAAAAAAATATCAAACAGTACGAATTTTTGATGATTTGAGATTAAATAGATCGGATAGAATTTTGGACCACAAATTATGTCTTTTTGATATACTGGGCCAAAAATACGTCTACTACTTTAAACTAATACCTGAACGTAAAAAACAGCGTAGAGATATGAACAAAAAATATGCTCCATTCCTTTAGACGAAGTGTGCCTACTTCCTTACAAATCTAGAAAAAAAATTGAATTGTCTTTTGTATCAAAATTGGTATGCAGAATGGATCTAAAAAGTCACTAGTGCTAGAGAAAACAGCTAAAAGATAACACTACGCACTTGGTAGCCAAGCCTAGTTGGAAAGTTTTTTCTCCTAGAAAGAATTGTTAAAAAATTCTTGCTTGTAAAAACTATCAACTCTGGCGGTTTCTGTGCAGCAATTGACTCTCTGCAAATGATGTCAACAAGTTATGGACAAAACAATTTGAATATATTCAAAAGAAACAACATTTTGATTACTTTAGTTGACAAGACAAAATGGAAAAGAATTTTCGATGGCCGAAGACAACTCTCGTTTCACACAAGCAAATAAGGTATAAAATGTGGTCGTTCTCCATTCAGATACGTCTACTATTGTTAAAAGTTTACTGAAAGTCAAATTTGCATTACAGTCAGCTTTGAGATCCCCAAAAAAGGTGCTCTATTTTTAGAGAAAGTATAACTGCTTGTTCCATCTTGCAACTCTAGAAATAAATTGACCAGGCTTTTGTAGCGCAGTTGCTCGTCAACATGAACATACAAAGCCACTAGTGCAAGAGAAAACAGCTAAAAGCTAACGTAGTTTTAACTGGCTGGGCAATCTAAGTTGGAAAGTTTTCCCAAGCAAAATAAAAATGTTCAAAAATTCAGTTTTTTAAAATTGTCAACTGTATTGGTTTCTCTGCAGCAATCCACTCTATTCAAGTGGTGTCAATTAATCATAAACAAACAGTTAGGAAAAATAGAAATGAATTGAATCTTTGAAGTCTTTCAATTGAGAGGACTTGAGACTTTTTTTGAACACTGCAACGAACTCTCGTATCATACGGGCAAGTTAGGTAGAAAATATTTTTCATTTGGGTACGTCTACTTCTGTTACCTAACAGCTCTACAATATCCAGTTGCCTTTCTTCTAGTTGGTCGGATAAAGTTAAAATTTGGCTAACAATAAGCTAAAAACCAATATCTTTCAAAAAGTCGCCGTTTTCGTTTTTTTTTCATATTCCGACAGATTTTTTGAATAAATTGTAATCTACGAAACTTGCTTCAACATAATTTAAAACATACTTCTCTATTAGAGCCCACTGTAGCAAAAATCTGGTGCTTCTGCTCTGACACGTCTGCTGGTGACAGCTAATTTGTCGTGATCATCGGAGACTGCGAAAAAACAACTTTGTGAGAAATTAAAGAAGAAACACGCTATATTTTGAAGGAAGACCTAATTCTCCAAGGTAATTCGCCAAATTCTGGAAGGGACTCCATATTTTGAAGGAAGACCTAATTCTCCTACGCACGAGATGGAGAAAAAAAGATAATCTCACTTTTATATACAACACGGCAGAGTACATATGCCATCTAAACGTGTGATATAGCAATAAAGAGTCAAATATCAACAATGTTTTCTATAGGTCATCGAAAAATTGAGGTCGAAAGCCGGCTTTTTTGCAATTTTCCCTTTCCGGCGGTATTTTTAGACAAATTGCAATCTATATAACTGGCTCAGCCTAGGCAACTATAGTAACTTTTGAAAAAAATGGAATTGTCACTCATCTACAACATCTTGAAAAAGTTATACGATATTTTGACATAATTTAAAATATACTTCTTTATTGGAGCCCACTATAGCAAAAATCTGGGTCTCCTGCTCTGAGACGTCTGCTGGTGACAGCTAATTTGTCGTGATCATCAGAGACTGGGAAAAATCATCTTAGAGGGAAACTAAAGAAGAAACACGCTATATTTTGAAGGAAGACCTAATTCTCCAAGGTATGAGATGAAGAATGGATAATCCCACTTTTCTAGCCAGTAAGTCAGTGTGCACATGCCTTCTAAACGTTTGAATTATCAATAAGCAGTCAAATATCAGCAAAATTTTCAATAGGTTATGAAAAAACTGTATGAATTGGGGTCAAAAGTTCTCAATTTTTGCAATTTGCATTCTCCGATGGAAATTATGGAAAAATTGCAGTCTTTGTAGTTGGCACAGCCTATGTCACTTTAGAAACCTTAGAAATTATACAATTAGAGAAACCTATTTGATTTCTGGAGATAAAACTTAGTTATCTTTATCTAGACCCAACTATGCCAAAACTCTGGTTCTTTTTTTGCAATTTTCGTGTTCCTATTCAATTTTTAAACAATCTTTTTGAAATCTATATAGAGGACACAGTGCCTTAGAAAAAGTAGAAAAGCAGAAGAGAAAACTTGGAATTGGAACTTGATTCTCAAGTATTTGTGAAACAGACTGATCTTGCAACCCTTTTGTTTAATGTGTTATCTTAGTTGATATAGTGTACCGCAAATTTGCATAAAATTGTTAATGATCTACTGTTTCTGATCTCTTGGTCTTAATATTAATATTTCTATTGATAGACTTGCTTCTTTTTATGTCTCTATTTTCCTCTTCTAAGTCCCTTAGTTGTACTCAAAGAAACAATTTTTAGCTGCGGATGCGCATTTAGGCCGATGGCTGGTCTCCTTCAAAAAGAAGCTCCTAATTTTTGGGAAAAAGAACTGAAAGTTGAAGACAAATGATCTTATCTTATATTCTGCCTGAAACGTGTTGACTTTTCGAATGATTTTCGAGGGTCACACGTTATCTTCTTTTGGCCAAATACAAAGTTATTTTAAAGGAAGAACCTAATTTTTTCAACGGTTATCAACTAAATTTTGGCTGACATGGAAGTTATATAGAAAAAAAACGGATGATGTTCTATGGAGATTTTCCTGTTTATGCTTTTAGGTTCCTCCTCTGGGTCTTCTAGCTGTACAGAAATAAATCTTTTGCGGTTTCAATTAAGCGTCTTGGTCTAAGTCATGTCTCCGTCAAAAAAAACAGAAGTAACTAAGAATGGAATTAATTACTCATCTACAACACCTTGAAAAAGTGCGCGATTGTTGACATAATTTAAAATATTCTTGTCTATTGCCCACTATAGCAAAAATCTGTTTCTTTTGCTCTGAGACGTCTGCTGGTAAGAGCTATTTGGTCCTGACCATCAGAGACTGGGGAAAATCAACTTGACAGAAATTAAAGAAGAAAGATTACATATATTGATGGAAGAGCTAATTCTGCTTAATATGAGATGAAGAAAAGATAATCTCATTTTTATATCCAATACGGCCGTATCCATATGACAACAGTCAAATATCAGCAAACTTTTCAATAGGTGATGGGTAAAATGTATAAATTGAGGTCAAAAGTTAGCAATTCTTGCAAAATTCTATTTCCGAAGGAATTTTTAGACAAATTACGAACTTTACAGGTGGCAGAGCCTGTAACTATATAAAGCTTAGAAATTATAAAGAGAAACCTATTTAAATTAGAAAAAATGAAGTAATCTTTTTCTAGAGCCAACCATATCAAAACTCTGATTCCTTTTGCGCTAAGAGACTTCTGTTTCTAACTGACGGGTATTGAACGGCAGAGGCCGAATAAGAATTAATTTAAGGAAAATTATAGTAAAAAGAGCCTCTATTTTGGAAGAAAGTAAACCTAGGTCACTAACTACAAAATCACGATAAAGCATCAACCTATATTTATATCCACAACGTCATTGCACGTCATAGTTCTGGACATCAAAAAAATTATCATTTCTGTCCTTTTCTGCGCAGTAACCCGCTCTATGGAAATGGTATTCAGGAATTTTAATAAAAAGAGAAAAAAACTATCAAACAGAACGAATTGTTGATGATTTGAGATTAAATAGTTGAGATAGAATTTTGGACCACAAATTATGTTTTTTGATTTACTGGACCAAATACGTCTACTTCTTTAAACTAACACCTGAAAGTAGAAAACAGCGTAGAGATATGAACAAAAGATATGCCTTTCCTTTAGACGAAGTGTGCCTACTTCCTTACAAATCTAGAAAAAACTGAATTGCCTTTTGTATCAAAAATTGGTGGGCAGTTGGATCTAAAAAGTCACTAGTGCAAGAGAAAACAGCTAAAAGATAACACACTACGCACTCGGTAGCCAAGCCTAGTTGGAAAGTTTTTTCTCCTAGAAAAGTAGATTTGTTAAAAAATTCTTGCTTTTAAAAACTATCAACTCTGGTGGTTTCTGTGCAGCAATTGACTCTCTGCAACTGATGTCACCAAGTTATGGACCGTACAATTAGAATATATTCAAAAGAAACGACATTTTGATTACTTTAATTGACAAGACAAAAGGGAAACGAATTTGGATCACCAAAGACAATTCTCATTTCACACAAGCAAATAAGGCATAAAATGTGGTCGTTCTCCATTCAGATACGTCCACTATTGTTAAAATTTTTCTGAAAGTCAAATATGCAGTACAGTTAACGTAGAGATCAACAAAAAAGATGCTCTATTTTTTAGAGAAAGTATAACTGCTTGTTCTAACTTGCAACTCTAAGAAAAAAATTGACCAGCCTTTTGCAGCGCAGTTGCTCGTCAACATGAACCTACGAAGCCACTAGTGCAAAAGAAAACAGCTAACATAGTTTGCAATGGTTAGACAAAGTTGGTCCCCAGGAAAATAAAAGAATGTTCAAAAATTTATCAGTTTTTTTAATTTTTCAACTATGTTGGTTTCTTTGCAGCAATCAACTCTATTCAAATGGTGTCCATTAATGATAAACAACACAGTTAGGAAAAATTAGAAAAAGAATTGAAAGTTTGAAGTCTTTCAATTGAGAGGACTTGAGAGATTTTTTGATCACTGCAGCGAACTCTCGTATCATGCGGGCAAGTTAGGTAGAAAATATTTTAAATTTTGGTACGTCTACTTCTGTTAACTAACAGCTCTACAATATCCAGTTGCCTTTCTTCTAGTTGGTCGGATAAAGTTAAAATTTGGCTAACAATAAGCTAAAAACCAATATCTTTCAAAGTCGCCGTTTTCGTTTTTTTTCATATTCCGACAGATTTTTTGAATAAATTGTAATCTACGAAACTTGCTTCAACATAATTTCAAATATACTTCTCTATTGGAGCCCACTATAGCAAAAATCTGGGTCTTCTGCTCTGAGACGTCTGCTGGTGACAGCTAATTTGTCGTGATCATCAGAGACTTGGAAAAATCAACTTAGAGGGAAATTAAAGAAGAAACACGCTATATTTTGAAGGAAGACCTAATTCCCCAAGGTATGAGATGAAGAAAAGATAATCCCACCTTTATAGCAAGTAAGGCTGTGCGCAAACGTGTGAAATATCAATAAGCAGTCAAATACCAGCAAATTTTTTTATAGGTCATGGAAAAACTATAAATTGGGGTCAAAAGTTCTCAAGTTTTGCAATTTGCATTCTCCGATGGAAATTATGGACAAATTGCAGTCTTTGTAGTTGGCACAGCCTATGTCACTTTAGAAACCTTAGAAATTATACAATTGGAGAAACCTATTTGATTTCTGGAGATAAAACTTAGTTATCTTTATCTAGACCCAACTATGCCAAAACTCTGGTTCTTTTTTTGCAATTTTTGTGTTCCTATTCAATTTTTAAACAATCTTTTTGAAATCTATATAGAGGACACAGTACCTTAGAAAAAGTAGAAAAGTAGAAGAGAAAACTTGGAAGTGGAACTTGATTCTCAAGTATTTGTGAAACAGACTGATCTTGCAACCCTTTTGTTTAATGTGTTATCTTAGTTGATATAGTGTACCGCAAATTTGCTTAAAATTGTTAATGATCTACTGTTTCTGATCTCTTGGCCATAATATTAATATTTCTATTGATAGACTTGCTTCTTTTTATGTCTCTATTTTCCTCTTCTAAGTCCCTTAGTTGTACTCAAAGAAACAATTTTTAGCTGCGGATGCGCATTTAGGCCGATGGCTGGTCTCCTTCAAAAAGAAGCTCCTAATTTTTGGGAAAAAGAACTGAAAGTTGAAGACAAATGATCTTATCTTATATTCTGCCTGAACCGTGTTGACTTTTCGAATGATTTTCGAGGGTCACACGTTATCTTCTTTTGGCCAAATACACAGTTATTTTAAAGGAAGAACCTAATTTTTTCAACGACTATCAACTAAATTTTGGCTGACATGGGTTTTATAGAAAAAAAACGTATGAAGTTCTATGGAGATTTTCCTCTGTTTATGCTTTTAGGTTCCTCCTCTGGGTCTTCTAGCTGTACAGAAATAAATCTTTTGTAGTTTCGATTAAGCGTCTTGGTCTAAGTTCTGTCTCCGTCAAAAAAAGTAGAAGTGTTCTAAATGTTTTCAACCCTTTTGTACCAGTTTCAGATTTGTTGATAGTGTGCTGCAATATTGCTTAAATTTGATGATGATTCACGTTAAAAGCACTGCTTATCTTGATCTACTGTCCTATTGGTAACTGTTCTCTGGCCAGAATTGCTTGTGTTTTTGCTGCTATTTTCTTCTTTTAAAGTCTACAGGATTGATGTTGCCACCTTGTTGAGCCATCTATAGTTATTTTTATAGTAACGCTAATGGTCAAAGTTTAGTGCATTGTTGTTTACGATCTCCGTATCGTACTTAGCCATAAATATTCGATGGAAAAAGTTCTTTCATATAATTGTCTCCTTTGTTTTATAATTGAATCCATAATTGTATCCAAGAATTCGCCTATAATTGAAAGGTAAGATTGGGGTAATAATTGTATCCAAATGCTTTAGTTGAGCGCATGATTTTTAATTCGTTCGTTCTAGAGGGCTGGCTAGTCTATACATTGGACTCTACACAGCCACTCTCTTCAGTTTTTCCATATATAGTTGGAGAGAATTGAATTAGAACTCCCTAAATTTTAAATTTTACATATAGGCACTTAGATTTCAACCAAATGATGGAAATTCGTTTGATTCGTTATAAATCGTCCATCGGAAACAGTTTTGGTAAAAAATTAGCTGAACTACAGTTCGAGCGCGTTTCAGGTATTCGTACACCTGACATTTACTTCAACCTGCAATTACCTGAACTGAGTTCAGGTATAAATACATGATTTAGTGTGTACAAATTAGGAGTTGTTTTTTTTTGGAAAGAAGTTTGTTGGCTTCGGTTTGTTAGTTTTTGGAAAGAATAAGGCGGAAATATTTAAGATGTGATGCAACGACCGAATCCTTAGAAGGGTTTTCATACGTAGCTGAGTTAGAATATATCTGTTGGGTTTTTTGTTGGTTACTGTATAAAGCATGCCTTCACTATTTTAAAATTTCATGTCCAAATCAAACCTGAGCTGAATTAATTTCAGCTGTTGAATTGGAAGTTGTAGTACTCAAAATGTACTTGCTGATTTCTTGCTACTTTCGAGTTTTGTTTTTGCCCGTTTTCATTTCGATCGGATGGGAAAATTGCACAATCGCCGATAAATGGAATTAACGTGACATCCGTATTAATGCTACTAGATAGATCATTTAGAAATTGGAAAGTAAGGGTCTCAGAACAGTCCATTAGAGTACAACTCCTATGAGACGTTAAAAAATTAATTATTCCGACCCCTCTTGAGGGGGGAGGAACTATATACTCAAATGACTCAAATGGGTTTTTACGACTCGAAGAGGAGTATTGGTTTTCTCTCGGTTTTTGTTTTTACAGGAAGTAGATTTGTTCACGCGGCATTTTGACCTAATAGCAAAAGTGAGAAAAGCTGTCTTGGGGAACAGATTTTCGCTAAGCGAGAGAAGTGTTTTGATCGTGCGCTGCGTTTAGTGAATGACTTTTTGACTTTGAAAAGTAGTTTTTGACTGAAATGCACATATAGATAACCGTTTTTAGCCGTTTTTTCGTCTAAGTGGCCCAAATTTTTTGCTTTTAATTTGGTTCCTTGTAGAAATAAATTTTATTCGATACTATATTGAAATGTCAACCTCGGAAACTGATACCACAGTGTTTTGCAGAGCCTGAAAATGCGTTTCAAGTTGAAAATTGGTACATAATTCTTGATTTTTTTGTTAATTTTTTGGCTTTTTTAATATTAATTTCTTCATTTATGGATCTTTTAACCGTCTTTTTTTCAAAAATAAGTTAATATGGCAACTTCTCTTTGATAATTCCTATACTCAACGACTCTTTCTACCTCGATGTAGTTTTGTTTCATAAAATTGTAGATATGCTAATCCGATTTTGGTAGTTTTTTTCCGATTTTCGTCAGTTTTTCGTTTGTATTTTGTTTGTAATTGCTAGAAATAGATTTTTGTGCAACATGAGGGACTTTAATTTCGTTTCATTAAAAATTCAATCATTTTCGGAGTTAAGTTTTGAGAAAACAGTTAAATCTTTTTCATAAATGCAGTCTTAACTTAAAAGTTCTTTGACCATTTTTTTTTGCAAAATGTTTCAATGTTTCTTATTTATGAATTCTGCTTTTTCCTACTTTTTGGTGTCTTTTTGGAGGATCGATTTTTGTATCGGATGACTAGTTATCTTTTCTCTGTCTTGAATGCTGAACAATGAAATGCATTTGTTTTTCTTGAATTTTTTAAATTGATTTTAAACTATCAAAAATCAAGAAACTCCTTTTGTTACGGTGTTCCTTACATTGTGCCCATATTCTTCACATTCTAGTTGTTATCATTCTAGCTTTGTCCTGGCACGTAATTTTATTTTCGGTATATTGATTTTTTAGTTGTAAAAAATGAACGATTTCAGCTTTTTCTTAGATTTTTGTCATTTTTTTGGTGTGCAATTGATTTCATTCAACAAAAGGCAGTACTGAGATTTTGATAGCAAGCTTCTTCCAAAATTTCCACGTATGATTATCTACTGCAGCTTTCTTCTGGCCTATGTGTTAATTTAAACGATTTTTTGTTTTTGAATATTCTTCTGCTGCTTATGTCTTTTCTATGATCAATTTTATTTTTGAATTAGTATGAAATCATGTTGTCTAGCTTATGTACAAAGAGGAACAGTATGTGTGTGTTGTTTTTTGTCCGAATCGCAGTGAGTGATTAGAAGTGTAATTATAGGTGTTTTCTGATTCTTAGATTTGAGCTTTCTTTTTTGAAAAGATTTAACTTAGTTTCTAAGATTATTATCTGCCGTTTGCTTTCGCGATCTTTTTCAGATTAGAATCATGATTTATTTGAGGGCTATTGATAACCTTGCCAGCTTTTTCAGACTATTAGGTTTCTGACTACCTTAATTATTTTGGATTTTGTAACGTTACCAAACGTTTTTAATATAAAATTTTGCTGCATTTTGTTTCTCTTGTTGACAGTGGTTTAAGTTTCACCAATTTTTTTTAGCAGACCTGGAGAGGTAGTGAGTTAATGGTTTTGATACAAAAGGTAGTGGCTTCCGCTGTAATTACGGTTTTGTTAGCGAAGTTTTAACGCTTCGAGTCGCTTCCGGAATTCTTCGGGCTATGTTTTTTTTTGTTCAGTCAATTTTGGCCGATCGATATATTCATCGTAGAGAGTTGAGACTGGTATCATTAGAAAGCTTGTCCAGCGTAAAAGATTGAATTAAAAAAATTGGTTGATTTTCGTTTTTGACAGGGAGATATCGAGGTTTAAACTTTCGAGAAAATAGAGTGAATTCCGTTGATTTCATTCACCTTTTTCGGAATTTTTGACTGAAACTTCGCCAATTTTGATAAAACTTAATAAAACTTTTCAAGAAAATGTTGTTGATTTTACGTTGATTTTTTTGTCACAAATTCCGGCTAAATATTTTACAAAATTCAGACTTTTTCATCAAAAACAGCACGAAGTAGGTTTCTTTAGTCCACTCTGATTAATTTTGCAGGAAGTGCACACCCAAAAACCACTAACACAATCTTTGTAGACTGAAAAGGGGTTTAATTCCACTTCAACTTCCGTTGAGAGTGCTTTGTAATTAAAACTTTGCCGTTTTTTGCTAACTTTATTCGTTGATTATCAAAAACGCAGCATTTATTTTTGATTTTTTAACTAACAAATTATCTATATCAATGACATTCCAAAAATTAAATATTCCTAATGGAAAATCAACATTAGCAGGACTAGTTCTGTACCAATCATGGACCGTTACAATCCAGAAAAATCGGATTGTCGGCAGTCGGTTTTTAAAAAAATTCGATCTTATATTAATTAAATAACAGAACTTTTCAAATCAAAGCTCACTAGTGACAGGTCTTTTGTCTTCTTAATTAGCTCAAAATTAATTTATCTAGTTGATTGCTTGAAAGCTTATGGTCGTTTTGACTTCTGAAATATTTGATTTTTAAATAAAAAATGGCTTATTGAACTTTGCCTCCATTTTTCTCTTAAGTTGGTCAACTTGTAGCTTAGTGTCAGCAATCAAAGAGTGCTCCTTCTTTCTGTTGAACTCAAATTTAGTCTTTTTTGCGGTTTTACGCCTTAAGTTATGGTGTTCTGGCTTTGATACTACTAGATTTCACAATTTTTTTTTTATTTTTTGGTATTTGCCCATTTTTCATGTTTTGTAACTTTGTCAAATTATCACGTTATTTTCAGTTCATATATCACATTTTTCGCGTTCAAAATAACGCACAATTGATAATATTTCGAATCCTTAAAGATATAGATTTTGGTTCTTTACCGCTTCGACAGTACTTTCTCGAAGAATTCGATTGAATTTTTTAATTTTCTAACTGTCGTTTTTATTTTGTCTTTTTAGTCGTATTTAATTTCCTATACAATGACACGGTTTGATTGGCTTTTCCTGGAAGAGTAGATGAGCAGATGTTCTCATATTAGCAGATAGATAATTGCTTTCATGACTTTGAAAACAATTATTTTCCAAAATGGAAAAAAAACATTTCAACTTCGCAATTTTCCTTTTATTGTCTGTTTGTTGCCTGGTCTCGTTAATTAAAGGTTAAAGATGACAATATTTTTGTCAGGTGCAGGTGTCAAAAGGGATTGGTGTCACAAAATCTAATGTTTTTAAAGAATTCGTTATGACTTTACTGGCTTCTACACGTGTTTTTCACAAAAAAAAAAGTAAATTGTTACTTGATTTTTTTCAAATTTAACGTTCTTTTTGTAGACGTAAGAATTGTTCTGGATAATTGCAGCTCTCAAGGGCTTCCTTTGGAAAAATAAACGAACCGATTCAATTTTTTCATTTTGTAATTAATGGCTTTGATGTTTTTGGAAATAAATTTTTTTCGATAAAAACAAGTATTACATAATCTTGCTTTTTTCTTTTTGGTCTAGTCATTATCCAGTTTCATTAATGAGAGTTCACATAATACATTTCAAAGGAAGGTGTCAAAAGGCATTGGTGTCACAAAATCTAATGTTAAAAGAGAATTCGTTATGACTTCACTGGCTTCCACACGGGTTTTTCACAAAAAAAATAAATGAATTTTTGATATATATTTTGTCATATTTGACGTTCTTTTTGTAGAGGTAAGACATATTCTGGATAATTGAAGGTCTCAAGGGCTTCCTTTGGAAGAATTGACGAACCTATTCAATTTTCTCATTTTTTAATTAATGTCTTTTATGTCTTCGGAAATAAATTTTTTTCGAAAAAAAACAAGTATTACATAATTTTGCTTTTTTTTTTCTTTTTTGTCTAATTGTTGCTTATTTTCATTGATGAGCGGCCACATAATACAGTATTAGTGTTCAACGATGGTGCAATCAAACATATTTTGGGGGCCAAAGTATGGCTTTACGGCTTCCAAAGCATTTTCTGCCAAGTTTTAATTAATTTTTAGTTTGTTTATTTGTTGTTTTTTTTTGTAACTGCATAAAAAATTGAATACCAAGAGTTCTTAATTCATTTCTAAAGAAGCACTGGTAATTGTAAACCTATGGGATATTTTAGTAGATTCCTAATGGTTTTCATTACTTTGTAATTAATTGTTTTTTTAAAAAAAATTCATCGAATTTTCTAACTATAAAGTTTCTGTTCTGTTTTGTCTAATTGTTACCAAGCTTTATTATGAACTGGTGAATAATCATTTTTTTTCTGGTGAATTACAAGTTATTTTGTTTATTTTCAGTTTTATCTGATGCTATTTTGACTTTGTTATTAAAGTTTTGTTTTTTAAAACGGACATAAATTTTTTGATGTAATTATTGTTTGTTGTTGTTTTTTGATTTTGCCGTTCATCTTCGTTCGCTTTCTTAATATCGGCATATCTCATCAATCTAATGTATCTTTTTTTACTCCACTGAGTTATTTGCTTTGGAGGCTATCTTTTCGTTCATACACCAGTTTTCTTTTTTGAAAAATACTTGAATTTTTTGTTTTTCCATCTGTTCTCTTTTGGTAGACAATTATGCCAAAATTGGATGAGCGGGATCGGAACCTTATGTGCGATCGCACATTACCGAGCCGCCTTGTTTCATTTATAGTTAATTTTTATTTTACGCTGGAATCTTGGCACCAAGCAAATCCTCTTCAAAATTTTTAGATATCAGTCAAATTATTTGGTTTGCTCAAAAAGTGCACACAGTACAATTTAATTGTTATTTATGTCTTTCAGAACAAAAAATAGCGAAACATCAGTTCTGACTCCTTTCTTGTCGAAATGGGAAGGAGTTCATTATATTCATCTGAAATATTTTGTTAGTCTGTAAAAGCGCCTGCTATTGATATAGGTTAGTAAATGTTGCTTTTTGTAGCGAAAAGTTTTTGGCTTTTTCAAATATTCTGAAAATGTTTTGGTAAGACACTGATATTTTTATAACCAATAGCTAATGTGGTAAAGTTTGAAACTTGGTTTGAAAGTTGGTTTATTATTACCAAAGCAGCATCTGGGGGACATTTTCATTTGTTTCGTTAACTCCCGCAAATTATCGTTCACTTGTTCTGCTGTGCCGTTCCGAAAACTGATTATTCTTTCCTTCAGTATTAGTAGAATATATATTTATTGTCAGATCATGCAGAGAGAATCAATCATGAAAGACAGACGAAGTTTTGTCTATATAATTCTTTGACAGTTTATGTAGCTTTTAAAATTTTAATCGCGCTGTGATCTGTCGGACAGTCAATGCAAACATTCAATTATTGATATTTTCTTAAAATAATTTGACTATCAAATTACATTCCACTGTTAAGTTATTTTCTGTTAACCATTCTTTTCATTAAACAATGTCTAAATCTTTAGATTTTTTGAAATAGTTTTTCTTACGGTATGAGTGTTCAGATGGAAGTTTTGTGGTATGCAGTTTTTTTTGGATATCTTCAGAGCAGAGTACTGTTTCAGCTAAAGTTATAAAATTGGTGATATTTAGGCTTTATTGCAGTCATTTGTTTTGGTCGCAAAAATACATTAACATCTTCTTTTTTATTCTTAATTCAGCTGTTGCTAGATCTGTTGTTTGCTATGGAAGATTTTCATTTGGTTCTTGGAATCTATTTACTTTTATATCTTCCCTGATTGAGCCCGTGGCAGGAGAGTAGAAGGTGATTTTTTATGTCGTAAAATGCGCACCAACAAATGCGTTTCTGAGACGTTACCATGAGTTCCTTGATGTCAAAGTTTTCCGACAAACAGTTGTTGATTCTAGTAACATTCGTTACTTTTTTTAAACCTTTTTCGACGTTGTATTAGTTGTCCTTTGAAGCAAGCGTGCATTTTACGCCATTAAAACTTCATGTTAAAACCTTATTGCCAATCTGGTGGACAATGATCTTGTTGAATGTTGATCCCCAATAATGTTGTGTTGTTCTTTTTTTCGGGATAGGCGATAGATGTTTGGCGTCTCTTCCCAGCTTCGTCCTAATTGGTCTCATTTCTCGAGTTGTCCGCATGGCTAGTAATCATATGTGCAATTGTCCGGAAGGCTATCGTTGTTCTGACTCTCGTATCTTCCAATTTTTACGTGCTATTTTTATACTTACGGATGCCACTAAATGCAGAAAAACTTTTAAAAGTTAAAAGGATGCGCAATATTTTGAAGGTAGAGACAGGTATTTTGTCAAAGATAAAAGCGACTTTTTTTTAGACTGCGCTTTGTGTTTGAAGACCTTGTTGAAAATGGGCGCGTTTCTAATATTAGAACACCAGTTAACGACAAAAATGATTATCATTAAACAATACCTACTGTGTAATTTAACTCCAGCTGCCACACATGGCCGTAACTAATCCATATGTAAACTTTCCCATAATCAGGCAATAGTCCTGTTTTTCATGGAGAAGCGGATGTCATTTTGTCCACTCCGTTTGAGGAGTATTGACTTTACGCACCTTTGTTGTGAAAGGGCTGATTTTATTTATGAATTGTTTCAGTACGACAGCTCACACACGCATATGACCACTGTCGTGCAAAAGTGAACTGGGATGACATTCGACACTTGGCGTGCAGTCAAATCAGAGGGTTCCACTTATCAGGAGATTGCAGTTTCTCACTCAATTACTCATCCACAGCCATGAATTTTGACAATTATGAAGATTGCATTAAGAAGAAATCTTTTGACTTCATTTCTAGAGTTAGAAATTTGCCTGAAAGAGATATTAGAAAAGCTGTACATGATGTGTTTCCGAAATGCATTTCTGATACTTCGCCTTTTGATGGAAAATAGTTGAAAAAATGTAAATTTCTATTTTGATATTTGAAAATTTAATTTAAAATTGAACTTGTTTTCGAATCTAGCTAATTTTTAATTACTTGATTATGGAACTCGTGGTTATAATTTTTATTGGAACTAAGTCAGTTTTAGAATTTACTTAAAAGCAGTTCCTTTTTCGCTACAATCCCTTTAATTAACTCAATAACACAGCTGTAGACAGACCCAATCGGGGATCCAAATTTGAACCAATTAACCAAAAACATTTGCCAGGAATGATTTCCAGCGAAAGGACGGTTCCTATCTGTAGCAAAATGACATGTGGCCAGCTTTTCCATTTATCTTAATGCTGAACTTTAGCTAACAATAAAATTTATTGTTTTGTACAAGCATCAATTTTTCTATGTATAAAACCGAACCGGCGTGAACCAATTCTCAACGGAGCTCCATTTAGAGATATTCGATTATAAGCTAATGCTCTTTAAACTTTTTTCGTTACTTTGAATGGTCCGAGGGCTCACTTAATAGATTTGATATGAATCGATTTCATTAAATGACATTTCGTCGTGCATTTCGAGTCTAATATCACAGCTGCGAATTTCTGGGTAATATACATAAATTTGATATGCAAAATGGTTACGGGAGCTTTTTTGAATTGTGGGCCGACTTTTGCGTCCTTGAATTTTAGTTTTAATTGGCCTAGCTTGTTTCACTCACTACGCAGCTAAATTGAAATTGTCTCAGTTTATACCTAAAAGTCAAATGGATAGTGCGCCAAAATTTTTGGTTCGTTTATTTAAGTCTCATTTTAAGTCTTATAAATGCAATAACGGCATTTTTAGCCAAGTCGCACTTGTTTTTAAGGACCCTTTGCGACTAAAGCTGGCTTCTTGTGAATTTCAGTTAAGCAAATTACAGGTTGTGCATCCAGTCTATAAATAAATGCTTCTACGTTTTTGTTTAAAGATCTAACATTTGCGTTGAGGATAGTTTAAGTTTTTTTCAGTACGAGTTGTACGTTTTGAGTATTGGGACAAAAAATGATCTTGGTCCAGAACCTTAATCTCGATTTGTGATCTCAATTCTGAGTTTTGCATAATTTGAGGGCGTTGCGGAGTGATTTTGGGTTCTCTCTTGTGTGAGAATGTTGGCTGACAAAAATTTTGATTATTGATGATATTTGGATGTGGTGTTGGAATGTAGGAGTTGACAAATTTTAGTACACTTTGCATGGTGTAATTGAGATGAATTCCTCCGCCGAACAAACCTTGTAGGTAAAATTGTATTTCCATATATAAAAATTTCCATATTGAACAAAGTGGCCTCGCTCAATCATACTGAATTGAGTATATTATCTCCCTTCATCAACTTTTAAAAATTAACTTTCGTTTTCTCAAATCCTCAAATCATTTGAGGTTTTTGCGTCTGATTACGCCGTTTCTGTTCTTTTTCATGAAGTTCAGTTTTGTTACTCCTTGCACAATTTTGCGATCATTGGTTTGCTTTCGAAATTTGATGGCAGGTGGTTTGCAATTGAGATATCTTCCTCATTCAAATGTATACTGATGCCTGCTACGTTTTAAACTACTAGCTTCGATGTTTTGCCTTCAATTGCCTTCACTTTTGCTTCAAGTTTTGGCTTCACTTGTGCTTGGAATTAACCCTAGCATTTTGATGTTATCTCTTCTATTATAAGTTTTTAAGAGCTCAGTTTCAGAAACACTAAGTTGGCAGCTTTCAAGGTTACTTTGCCTTTGAGTTTATTTCTTAGATCATTAGTTTCGGCATCGACAATCTCACTGATAGTAGTGCTCAGTTCTGTCCCAATGGTTTCAATTGTCCACTGGACTGGGTTGTCAATTGATCTTCTTAATGGTTGAATTATTGTTTTCTCTGAATTGACCGGTATTTGCCTCTTCCAGTGGACTAAGCACATACAGCTCCGTTTTGCACTTTTATAAACGGGAGTATTAAGATCCCTATCACTTCTATTTGGCGTTTCTTGAAGTCTGAGTTCCGAGCCTTGCTTTAGAAATAATTTGTACAATTTTTTTCCTGGACGGCTGCGCTGGTTAAAAACCGTTGATTTCGGCATTATCCATTTGAATTTCTTTTCCTGTAGACTTTCCTGATTTTGACAGTATTTGGGGCGATTTTGTCGACTAGGAAAAATAAAATCTAAGAATTCATGGCATATAACGTTATTTTACAAGATAGAAAAAAAACAAAACTTTATGCAGAATAAATTCGAACGGTATGCAGAATAGTTTTTATATTTAAATTTTTTGCTTAAGCAGTTCAAAGATATCAAAATCTCAAAAGTTGGTCAAAGGGGGGAAATAAACAATCACATAAATTTTTCAATTTTTTTGCGCTTTGTTTCGGTTCATCCAAACCTTTCAGGCTGACTACTTTCAGAATTTTGTATTTATATAGTTAACTTGCCTATCCAGTTGTTGGACAGACCCCTGAAAGGCATGGGGACTTCTTTCATACAGAATAGTGGAAAAGTTGCAAGTGCTGCATGCATAATAAAGGCGCTCTGAAATTTGTTTTAGACAAATTCTTTTTTTTCAGATATTTTTCCGAGGGAAAGACTGGTCAACGATATTGGCTTCCGATAAAGAAAAGATCAGCAAATTATCAGCTTTGTAGCTAGCACATCACTCATTCATCATCTTCATCAGTCTTAATCAACTATGAGCGGCGGGGGAGGAGGGGGTGGTGGAGGAGGCGAGAAGAAGAAACAGACCATTTTGGACCTCTCCAAGTACATGGACAAACATATTCATGTCAAATTCCAGGGAGGCCGAGAAGCATCCGGAATACTTAAAGGTACGTTCCTAAGTAACATCCTTAAAAGTATATTAGAGTGCTGATTTTCTGCGTATCGGTTTATTGAAACGAGACCGGAATGTAATGAGGAATATTAATCGATAGTTAGCTTAATGCACATAGGACAGTATTAATGCACATTTAACGTAATCTTCACGAGTTAATGAAAGTCATTCTGCTAAAAAATAACGGATACAAAAACGACAAATGTGTAAAGTTAAAACGACATCATAAACGTGTTTCATTTGCCATAGTTCTCATTTTGCTGGTTTGAACCATTTTTATTGGCCATCCAATTATCTGATGGACGCTGTGAAAAATAATAGCAATCAACAAGTTATGGGTGTCTTCAGAGGAAAAAGAGACCACACTTTTTTTGGTTGGATTTTTCAATCTTTATTCTTTAAATTAAAATTTTTCTTAAAATTTTTCAATCTTTTCTTAAAATTAAGGTTTTGGTTAACTTTAGTCTGAAAGACTGGTTAAAGATCTGAAAAAAATTAACTTTGTGGATTATCTGTTCTGTTTTATATCAGTCTGCGATTTCAAACGAAACTTGCTGAGATTAAAATTAGATAGAATGAATTCTATCTGTAATGACATATTTATTGGCAGGATGGACTGAAAAGTAACAATGTGCTTATCACCTGAACAAAGGACGCAAGTAATAACGCATAACGGGCTATAGAGAACCTACCAATGACAGTGGCAAGTGCCGGCAATTACGGTGCAGAAATTTTGGCTTCTACCGACAGAAAATTAGAGTTTTTATCCTCCAGTTGTAGCAAAACATGCTTCCTTAATAATTTATTAGGACTCTAAGAATGTCACATGCATGTGAAACCCTGACAACGCTGGTAACAAATTGCTGCTTGATGACATAATGAAATTTTCAACACAAAGAAGAATTGATATAGCTCTCAACTTTGCAAAGTTGAGTGACTTAATTCCGATAAATCAGTCAGTTCATTTTAAACAAATTTTAAAACTTATTATGTATCTAATAACAGATATTTAATCGAGCTTTTTCCACCAACTTCTATTCTTGCTATTAGCGTTCTTCAGGCATTGTTCTCTGGGACACCTGTAAGGAGTTGAACAACTCTTAGGATTGTTCCCTCCCCTCCATGCAGTTGACTATTTTAACTACAATTGTATCTGGTTATTAATGAATTCAAATCAAATTGGTAGCCGGTAGTTTATGAATATTACCACACGGTTATCGCCATCGAGAATTTATTAAACTCCGAGGCGAAGACGGGTTGGTGAATAACTTCGAGAGGTCAATAACAATCGATTATTCACACTTGGAGAGATTTGTGTGCATAAGTGTTGTTTAGGCTACGATCAACTACTCAACATAGTGTTAGATGAATCGATTGAGTTCATGCGTGACCCCGATGACCCCCAAAAACTGACAAAGGACACAAGGGCACTTGGACTGTCTGTATGTAGAGGCACCTCTATATTGTGCATTTGTCCTCAAGATGGAATGGAAGAGATTCCCAATCCGTTTATTCAACAAGAATAGCTGGAAAGTTTTTTAATCTGTTTCCTATTCTCCACTTGAATAAAAGTGTCGGATCTCTTTCGTCTGTGCCCCCCCCCCCCCAGCTTAGTTGGTGCATATTATTTGCACCCCGCAGACGCGCGTGCCATATTTTTACATAATGATTTATTATGTAATGGCGCTTTCTCTATCTTCAACCGGGGGGGGGGGGGGGGGGGGGGACTGGACACAAACAGAAAAGGCCAGTGACTTCATTAGCTATGTGAACAATATTTCTGTTTTCCTGGACACAATATGGTTGGTAGTAGACTAATTACAGTTGGGACTAGTTATTACAATTCTCAAATATCATAACTAATAACGGTGTAAAATCAGACGGTCATATTATAGCGGTATAAAAAGGAAAAATTCCTTTTTCCTTTGAATCGGTTATTATCAAAGGTACGATAACTGGAATAGATTTCGAAATCGACCATGTGTTGAAGTAACGTATGATGATTAAATTGATAGAGAGGAAACAGAACTGACCATTTTGAAAGGCAACTGATTTTGTGCTAGTGTTACAATGATTGAATTCTGTAAACTTTGATGTGATAAAACACTGCATGAGTGTTTAACTACTTTTGTTTTAACTGTTCTCTTTCTCCTTTGATGAGATAATCTGTGTTTCAATTTTATTTAACGTTGGAAATCCTTGAATAAAAATGACAAACAATTCTTCTTGTTTTTCGAACATTGCAGCTGAGTTGTATTAATGTGTGTATTCCTGTCAAAAATTGCACCGTGAGTTAACATTCAAACTTCAGATGTAACCGATTTTTTTACTTCGTCATTTTCGGTTCTCAAACGTAAGCGTTCTCAATTGTTTTCTGGTCGAAACGAGGCAAACTAACATTCACGTTATAGAATTAGGTTGAATTTATGACATCATTGTGAATGATGAAAAGTCTGTTCATGGCTGATTATTGCCTGTATGTGCCTAATCATTAATAGTTTCGATCGAGAACCTCGACATATATGCATCGTCGTGTATGTTAGTATATCTAAAAGATTTCCTTTCCGATTATTCGAAATATCAAGTTGTAAAAGTTGATATTCAATTTCAAACGTCGAAAAAAGGTTTAACAGGATAGAAAGTTTGGCTGGGTTATCAGTTATGTCGAAACATCCATGATGTGACAGTTAAACCAGAAGATATTTCTGTGTTTTAAATCAATGACATGTGTGATTTCCTACGTCTTTAAACCTAACAAAGCGATGATTTTGTTTTTAAGCTATAGTTTCATACGTTTTCAAACTAAACAATTAGTACGTTGAAACCAAAGGTACCGAATAATTCTTGCGTTAGAAGGCGACAAAAGCAAGCATCTGAAATTTTGCTATAAAAAAACGGAGCATACCAATATTTTTGCAGAGGAATTTGCGTGAGAGAAATGTGGACAAATAGCAATACGTGGTCCGAACCACATTTTTACCTTGTTCGGGGAACTTTTAAAGCACGAGAGATTGATTGAGGATCTGGGTATATTGGTTGAGAATGAACTCAGCTGGAATGGTCACGTAAAAAAATGATGAGCCAAAACTAATAGCGTTCTCTACTTTATTCGGAGAAACATCTCTTAGAAGATCTTTACCAAGATGTTTTATAATTCCCTATTCCTACCAGTTTTACTCCTCGGAATACACTGCATAAATCCTTATATCAATCTTGGAAAAAAGCAGTGCGAAAACATTTTGCCACTATAAATGCACATGTAATCACTCAATATACTTCTGACCTTACATTCAAAACGAAGATCAATGCGCTAGAGCATTTTCTTGAACACCCGAGAAGATTTTTAAACGAGCATTTTTAATTGCTCTCGAACAAAGTTTGAAGCAATTGTTGTACGCGTTTGTGCGTTTTTATGTAATTTTTTTACTTGGCCATTTTTGCACTTTTGTTCTAGAGTAATCTTTGACTTATCAAGTGACTTCCTCACGCTTCTCTTCGTCATTTTTGAGTGATCTCAATTGCGCTCACTCTTAAGTAAATTTTTTTTGCTAAATGAAAACAGATTGTAGATGTTTCTGCACTCAAAAATTTATACCAACAATTTATCTATGCTACAGCACTTGAATTGAATTGCTTCGCCTGTCGTCCGAGAGCAATTTGTCCCAAATTTCAATTTCTCGCTGGTGGTTTTTTGTTCTCATGCGGCATTTTGACATTCATCTTCTGTTTTTCTAATCTTTATCTGATTTTGTTAGAAATGGTTTTCCAAATTCACTCATAGGTCTAGTTTTTTGTTATTCAGTGAAAGTTCTTTGAATTGTACGTCTAGACTTGTCTTGCTATGTTTTTATTCGTCGTCGCGATTTTTTTACGACCATATGACGTCACAATTACTTCAATTCCGCTGTTTGTTCATTCGTTCATGCAATTTCAACTGAAGTGCGTGTGTGACGTCTTTTTTTCGCTTTTAGTGGAAGGAGTTTTTTTGTTCATGCGCGTGATTAAATTTTTGGTCACACTTGACTTACCTCACTCTCAAAAATGACTTCCTCGATTTGAAATTGACTTTTATTTTCTTTAATTCAAAGAGATAAGGTCAAATTGGTGTGTGTGTGTGTGGCACTCTAAATGAAGGTTATTTGAGAACAGCTAATAGAGGCAGCAAAAATTTATACAGATTTTTAATCAAAATATAAGATAGCCTGCAATGAAAAGACGAAGCTATTGCGGCTATTTTCTGGCAATCTGCCGGCTTTGTTTTTTAATTTATACTTTGAAAGGGAACAGGACAATCCTATGGATTGTTATAAAAGGAAATTAACATCGAAATAGGACAGGAGCTACTATGTAATGCAAAGGCTAACTTTCAGATGTTTTGTAGTGATCACAAAAGAAAAACAACTTAATTTGATGGTTCTCAAATCAACTTCATTATGATACTTTTGGTCATGTTGAGGATCTTTTTGCTACTATTCATGTCCTTTTCCAACAAATTCTCATGTCCTGTCTCCTAACCTACTCGGACATGGAGTAACAGTACTGTATACGAATATTAACAAAAATTGCACTTGCTTAAGTGGAGCATTTTAAATTTTAGAAGATTAAAATTCTTGGTATCTTTTCGTATTTGAGACAGTGTTACTTTGGATTGAAGAAAGATAAAGATAAAAAGGGATGAAATATTCGCATAGCTAGAAAAAGAAGTCAATAACATGTGTATCCGATTTAATACTGCACTCTTGGCATAGCCGAATTTAGTTTATTAAATAGGTAAGTGATTGAAGCGCAAATGGCAAAAAACGTACTCGTTAATTTTTTGCTTGCTTTATTTTTTTTACGTTGACTGTCCTAATTCGTGTTTGTTTTCGATCTCTTGGCTATCAAACATTATTCAAGAAATGAAGACAAATGAGCTATGTTGTGATTAATCTTTAACATGACCAACTCGTGGAAAGGAGCATTGTTTCTGAAAAGTTCAGATTTTTTTTACTTTGAATCAGTCAATTTACTGTTTTTACTCCGATCTTCAATTTTGACTCATCCTTGTCGCTTAAATTTACTGAGATTGCAAAGGTTAATTTGTTTTGATGAACTGATATTTGATCGTATCGTTTCGAAATGTATTTCTTTTACGGCTGTGGTTTCCCGTTTTCTTACAAAAAACATTTATGCTGATAAGTTAAGGAAGGAAAATGACAGAGAAATAGGATGAGCTACTAAGTTGTAAACAAAAAATTATTTTGAGATATTTTGTAAATATGACAACAGAGCAACTGAACTTAATTTGATTGTTCTCAGAGCAAGTTAACTCTGATACTTTTGGTGCTGTTGGGATTTTTTTGCTTTCATTCGTCTGTCCGTTTTTTACCCACAAATTTTCAAGTCCTGCCACCTAAGACATGGAGCAACGTTACAAGTGGGTATACAAAAATTGTAACAAAATTACGCCCCCTTGAAAAAAGTTGCTGTTCAATGAAACCAGTCAATTACAATATTGTGGTTGAAAGGGACAATTTTGAAGTTGTTCCAAAAAGAAAGGGAATGGTATGTGCTTACAGCTGGCATCAAGCAAAGTTTATAGCAATTAATTCTGCCCTTTTGCCCTTCTTATGCGGTCTTTTTGTGACTGTTTCGTTGAAAGAAACCGATGAACGGTAAAAGTCTAGCCCTTGTGGGATTAATTCACTGAACATTTGCTTCGAGCAATCGGTCCGACATTGGTCTGTTATGTTATGATATTGGTACTGCGTGGCTGCAAATTGCTTGTTGTTATTGTTCCGACCCCACTTGTGGGGGAAGGAACTATATACTCAAATGGGTTTTTTTGTTCAGTCAATTTTGGCCGATCGATATATTCATCGTAGAGAAATGTGAGTGGTATCATTAAAAAGCTTGTCCAGCCTAGAATTTGAAATTAAAAAGATTTTTCGAGTTTCGTCTTTTTCGAGGACTTATCGAGGATTGAAGTTTTGTGTGAACACGTGATATTTGGTATGATTTCGTTCACTTTGTAATTTTTCAAATTATGATCTTTTCTTTAATAATTTTTTATTCAAATTTACATTTCACGCGACAAATTGAATCAATTTTGTATACATAATACACGCAATGTGATAGAAAAGACTAGTTCTGGTCTCATAGGGAAGTTTACTATAAAAAAAAATTGAATTCTATTTGAGAGCTGATTTTTTTTTAGAAAACTTCATATTTTTTTAGGTCACCTAGAAACTGGTCACTTTTCATATCGAGGTTAATGATAAATCTAATTTACAGTAAAATGACGCCTAACGAACAAACAAACGCGTTTTCAAGAATCGCACACGTTTTTTATGGCTTCGACTCTGAGCTTTTGTAATTTTTAATGAAATTTTTTTTTGAGGTTTTACTAAATTTTTGGAGTCCTATGGCATAGAATCGTTGACTAAAAGTGCAAAGGGTTTCGTAAAGGGCATTAGTGAAGCTATCAGTGCTTTGATTGAACAGCTAATGGCTGTTAAGACTTTATATGTAATTTTTCAAAATTATTTACATTAACCGATCATAAACTTATTTTTGTAAACTGTAATACAGCCTCAGTACTGACAGGATCCCCTTCTTTTCTACTGCAACCAAAAATAATCTGTTTAGTGGTTTTGTCTTCTAACTATTGGTTTTATGACTTCAATGCCACTTGATTTCAAAAACAATTTTAAGATTTTTGGACATTTTCGTATTTTTGAATCCTTTTGAAATTTTATCACATTATCCTAATTTGGATAGCTGCCGTTGCTTTAGGGAAGACGTTCAATGGATTATAGACAAAATTTTCAGAGAAAAAATTATGGTTTAAATGGTTTCGACTTTTTTCGCACTTTTCTACTGATTTTTTTGGTTTTTCCCTGTATTTGTTGTTGTTGTTTTCATAGTCATAAGACTTAGTGTGATATCTTATTGATTACCCATGCATGGCAAACATCTTTGACCTTCTATCGAGTCATGACTGAGCGTATTTGTTCACTTTTGTTGAAAGCTTTTGAATTTAATGGCTGCTAAGACTTCAAAACTAACTTTTCGAAAATTTTTTTTTAACGTTAACCAATCGTAAACTTATCTTCGTGAACTGTACGAACGTCTCAAAAATTATCGGAACTCCTTCTTTCCTACTTCAATAATAATCGTCAATTTCTTCTCGCTTTTTTTCTACTGAATTTTTGGTTTTTGCCTGTAATTGTTGTTGTTTTCTAAGTCAATGACTTATTGTAATGTCTTATCGTATCGATGACTTGTCGATGACAGACATCCTTGTCGTCCCATCGAGGCATAGCTCTTATGCTCCCATCGAGCGCTTTTATTGCCTTTCGCTGAAAGCAATTGAGTTTAATGGCGTTGATACTACCGGTTTTCTCAGAAATTTCGTTGTTTTAATGTATTTGTTCATATTTATTGATATTTTGAAGTCTCATTTTGAAAAAAATCTCATGCTGTTAAAAAATTAATGGATGATAGAAAAGTCATTACCGAAAAATTTTTAATGGCTTCGACACTGTTCTCGCTCAATTTTTTTCGATGTAGCGGTTTTTGCCTCTTTTTTTAATCTTTAGGTAGGCGTAAAATGCTGACGGGTCTCAAAAGCTTGTAATTAAGTATTCAAGGATTGATGTTACCAGTGGCAGTCATTTTATAGCGAAGTCTCAAAGTTTGTGATTATATACATTTTCATTAATTTTGTAAACTTTTCAGTTTTTGTTGATTGTCAACTGTAGCTTATTCTCATCATTGAGAGGTCTCATTCATTTTCTTGGATTCAAAAAAATTTAAATGTCCAGTGATATCATGTCCTAACGGATGTTTTGTTTGTGGACAATATGCATTAAATAAAAGTTTTTGTGGTGTACTTGTTTCTTTTCTTTTAGCACATTAACAGATCCGAATGGTTTTTAAATGTGGCCCAAATGCACTTATTTAATCTTTCAGTATAACTTTAGTTGCATTAGTTTGAATGAAAATGGAAGGAAGGATGCATAGTATTCAGATAAAGGCTAATGATTTTAATGGCTTTAATAATTTGTGTTTTCGCAAATTGTTTAACTTTTTGATTTTTTCTGCTTCTGTAGTCCGTTACTATGGCTTAATCTAACCAACGATATGTCCTATTGGTTTCATAATGAATGATTAGTTAATTTATTAAAAATTATTTCGTTAAAAGCTGATGATTTTTAAGTCTTTAGAAATTATTTGGTTTAAAAAATGTTGATTGATTTTGCAATTTTGCCTTATTATTTCCTTTTGTCGACTTTATTACCTAGTCTCATTAAGGAAAATTGCCTTCTGCTGTATAGTATGGACAAAGTGATTTTGTGTAGTTAGGGTTTTATACGATTGCATTTTGGTGTTGTTACTAGGTGCGTTCAAATTAAGTTATTTAGTTTTTGCCGTGAAATTTTTATTTTTGCTTCTTTTGTTGTAATGAGGCATGGCATTATGTAATTCAATAAGTAGTTAGGTTCTTGAACGTTTTTTAAACTGAAACATCTATTTTTATCATCTCTTGATTTGGTTGACAATTAAGTCAAAAGTGTAGATGAGCTCGGGTCGGAACATCATGTGCGGACGCACATTAACGAGCAGAGCATTCTTGATCAGTTTAAGCCTAGAATGAGAATCTTTTTGATTTTAATCAAAGTGTTGCCTTCTTAGATTATAAAAACTTTTCTGCATGCGTTAGCGCATGCTATGATAGAAACATAAAATCATCAAATTCTGCTTTGAAGCAATGTTATTTGATATTTAAGGTGAGATTGTCATGTTACGGTTGAGCGCGCAATGTTTTATGTAAATTATTTCGAATTTGGAAAAGCCAAGTTGCTTTTGTGAGGTATTTGCAATACAATTGATGTAATATTTGTACTCAAAACTTAACCCGTCGTTTGAAGGTGAATCTCAACTTTAACTCAACTAGACTTATATTATGGAACTTAAACTGAACTACTAAATCTGTGGTCAAACGGCTGCTTGTTGTTAAATAATCATGGTCGATTGAGCTCAAGACAGTTATTGTTTTTAAGTTGTTTATTCTGTGCAACGAATGGTCAAATAGCCGAAGCAACTATAGGCTAATAGAAAAAGCAAAACATTAAAAGAAACAAGTTCCCTTAGCTCTGATAGAGGTGCATGCCTGCGGCGGGGGGGGGGGGGGGTGGTTGGGGGGCTCGGCGATAGTCAATAGAAAGGTCTCAAATTTTGAGCAAAAAGTTTTTCAAATAAGCGACAATTATTTGTATATTTGGATGATAGTGTTTGTGCAATTTTGAATAGTCATATGATCATTTCTTCAACCTAATAATCATTTTGAATGGTATTTAGTGAAACAAATCGTAATATTGTTTCAGCAAATAAGTTTGATTTAGAGTCTTCAATCAACGGGATTTCAATAACTTCGTTTTAGTCTGCTCAACATTGCAAGTTTTGAATTTCATCTGAGATTTTATCTTAGCTAGACTTAACTGAAATTTGACAGCTCGTTGGTTCTCAGATTGTTGCTGAATCTAAATCCGTTTAAAATGATCTAATTTTTTCGAACTTTGCTTCGTTATTCTTGTGATGAGTTTGTATCAAGATATGGACTTGCTCAACTTCAGCGATGCTAAGTTTTCAGGTGGAAAACACAGATCTCGCTCGCAAAGCTTTGGGGTCATTATTGATAGTGACAGTGGTTCAACACCCTCTTTACCCGATGAAAGCGAAAGCAGTGGAAATCGAAGCGCAGGTGTTGATTCTCTTTTAGACCCTGATTATGTACCTAAACGCGATCGAGCCAGAACCTTTTCCGAGAAATATCACCCTGCAGACGACGACAGTGTCGAGATCTCTTCTTTGGGTTCGGAAAATTATTTAAGCTTTGACGACAATGTGTCCATAAGTTCCTTGTCTTCCGTTGAAATTGACACCCCGTCCCAAAAATCATCCAGATCGGCATCCGACAATTCCTCCTCGGAGTCGTCCGACAACAATCGAGATACTATAGTTGCTCCCCTAATCAAGGAATCGTTTTATGACAGTACGCATAACCAATTAGAAACCGATTTGAAGCCCGGCGGTTCTTCAGAGACAAAGGCTGATTTGGAACCCATTTTAACATCTATCAATCTCTCAGATCCACAGACGCAATTGGAATCCGGTCCTTCAGATCCTAAGCCTGACTTGGACGTTGGGGATCCTGGCCCTACAGCGTCCGATTCTGAAGACCTCATTTCTGTCAACAAAAATGACCCGGAAGTAGAAGCGATAATGGACCCAGGAGCACAAGATGAGGTGGATGGTGGAAGGAGACCCCCTGGGTGGATTGCTGTGCTAAAATCCACCATATTTGAATGGGAGAGTTTTCAATTGGAGGACTACGTTAGTTAGCAATGATGTTGTATAGTTATTTTAACCAAGTCCGGGTCTGGGATCAATTTTGATGGCTGATTTTCTGATTCTCTGGCGTTTTCCCAAAAGCCGCATTCGCGACTTTCTAGCTGTTGTTTAATTGCTCTCAAACGAAGCTTGTAGCAATTATATTAGTCCTGTCGTTCTTTTTTTATGCGATTTCTCGCTTGACCGATTTTTCGTCTAACCGATTTGACTTCTCGTCCTCAAAAACGGGGTAAACAGGTAGCGCCCGTAGGGCTTAAAATTCTCTTAGATTCTTACGCCTTCGCAGTCGCGCTTCACCAAAACTGTATTGAGGAGACAATTTCATGGTGTGAAGTGGCCCCTTAACACTCCCGTTGTCGACTCTCCTCCACCTGTCTATTTGAACCCCCCTCTCATCTAGCCTTCGCAACCCTACCCCTATCGCTTGAAGCCCCTCCCCCCCCCCCCCACACACACAGACTCCGGTCACCCCCTAATGCCAGCATCCCAAAGATCAAGCTGCCTACTACGCAGTTGGCAAAGCCAGCCGGTCGTTTGAGAGCAATTCGCCCGACGTTAGCTGGTTATGTTTTAACAAAGTAGAACTGGTCAGTGAAAAGTGATAGTTGAATAGAGCCACTTTTCACAGGCAACGAAACCAAATCAAGTCAAGTTTTTTTCGAAATTCTGTTTGGTTTCGTCTGTTTTTGATACCGTTTTTTGGCCAAACAATTGGTAGGGTACAAGAATCAAAATTATGTTGAAGAATACTCATTTTGTTCCTTTTTTGTATTTTCTACCAAATTGTTTCGACCGACAAGACTCAAGTCCAAAGTTCTATGGATCAATCTTTCCTTCCCCAATGTGAGGAAGTTTTGAAAATAAGTTTCGTGGAGACCAAATACAGATTTTTGTCTTTTTGAAAGGTATTGATTGAAATTTGCTTACACGAATAAAAAATAGAACTTTTTTGCCCTAATTGAGTGATTGGTTGCTAAATTGTGTTTATTTGTATTTTTTTCAAACTTCTCACTATAAGTCTCTTCATTTTTAAAGTTATATTGATGTTCTATATTAATATTTTGAAATGAATTTAAGGATGTCTCCTTTTCCCTTCGTGAACCAAAATTCTATTTTCTTGACTTTATGTGATCAAATTTATGCTCTTTTGTGATCATAATTGTTTGCATAACCGAATAAATGGCTGCACTTGCAGGGGAGTGAAATGTTTTTACAGGTGATTCTATTCTGCTTGTGGAAAGTTCTCAAAAAAACATAGCAGGACAAGTCCTGACGTACAATTCAAAGAATTTTCATTGACTAAGCATAAAACTAAACCTAAAACCAACTATGGGTGAACTGGGAAAACCATTTCTAAAAAAAATCAGATAAAAAATTTTTAAAAAAACAGAAAATCAATGCCGCATGCGAAGAAAAAACCACTAACAAGAAATAAAAATTTGGTTCAACTAAAAAACTAGGACTAGAATGAACTATGAATGCATTGGGAAAACCATATAGAAAAAAAAATCCGATCCAAAAAATTTTAGAAAAAAGTAAAATTCAGAGTGAAATTGCCGCATATGTCAAAAAACCACTAGCGAGAAAGCGAATTTTTGTTCAAACACCGTTTTCTCACTTTACTTTAGAATTACGCGAAAAAAAATCACGCCGCAAAACCCCTCGTTTTTCGCTCCACTTCCGTTTCGTCGTGACCACAATCACTACTCCAATTTGACTTCAAAAATTATGAAAATGTGTGAACAGATCATTAAAAAAACACTGCAGGACAAGTCTTGACGTACAATTCAAAAAATTTTCATTGATTAAACTAAAAACTAGACCTAGAACGAACTATGAGTGAATTGGGAAAACCATTTCGAAAAAAATAAAAGTCAAAATGCCGCATGTGAACAAAAAACCACTAGCGAGAACTGGAAATTTGGTTCAAACAAATTTATGATTATCTTGAAACAAAACCATGAAACAAAAAAAGTAAAAACAATAAAATCAAATCTGTTAAAATATGATAAAAAATCTGATCAAATTTTGTTATAAATTCAGATCCCGAAAAAACCGTTTCTGCCAAACTTACTTCATCAAAACAACTAGTACTTACTAAAAGCATTTATGTGAATTTTTAAAAAATTTTGTGAATATTTGAGGCTAAATTATGAAAAAAAAGCTCTTAAAAACAACTTCTACTAAAAAACTGGAAAAAGTTAATAAACTTTTTATTTCAAAAGCATGTAAATCCAAAGAAAAATTCCTTTCAACCAATAAGGTATCCAGATGCTCGCAAAACAATAGGAAAGTCATGATAGGCGAAGAAACATGTCTAAAAAACAAAAAAAAACGAAAAACAGCAAAAACTTGGAAAAATAGTTCCAATTTTCGCCATTTTTGTCGTGTTTCTCAACAAAAAATCATAACCACAAAAAAATTCATAACCACAAAGCTCTAACCAATTGTTATCTAAAATTTGCTCAAGTAGAAGGGTTTCTTCAATACCCATTTGAGCCAGTAAAACAAAACAATCGTCAAAAAACGCAAAAATTAGCGCGAAAATACATTAAAAACCTCCGAATTATCATAAAATTCATGTGAATTTCCAGAAACCTTCAACCACTGCCAAAACCAGCCTAAAATTAAAACAAAATCATAACCAAAGCTCTTAATCAAAATCACTCCAATTTTTTTCACGTGTTTTATTTCCCGCTTCAAAATTCACTCCAATAAAATTGATTAAAAAAGAACTTCGAACTTCTTCAATACTCCTCTTCGAGTCGTAAAAAAAGACAACGCCACAATACAATTCAAATGCTTTGAATTGTAATAAATTGTTATAGTGATTTCAGGGTGATCTGTTCCATAATTTGAACTATTTTTTATGTAATTTGACATTTAGACCAGAACTCGAATTTCTAAAACTCAATTTTGCCCTGTGGAACTGAAAATGATTTAATTTTTATTTTCAGGATATCAGTCACTGCTCCTACAAGAGGCTAGACTCGAGTGGCAACAGCTCAGAGAAGACAGAGGCATGGGTTCTGGTTCTGAGGAAGACCACATCCCTCTACATTGGGTACATAGGGTAGGATTAACTAACTCACTAATAACATAGAGCTAGATGGAACAGGAATGAGTCCTTTAAGAGCTGCGAGATCGTATCATAGTTTCATGTGATCTAACCACCTTCTGAACAAAATAACACTTCAAGGCAATAAATCAAGTGATGTGCTACGGGCGATAGACTTTTAATAAATGAAATAACTTAAGAAGTGAATTGAGATGTGATACGATGAGTATAGATTATCTACCACAATAAGTGAAGTGTTGATGTCGACAATCGATGCAGAGAGGTCGCCGCTTGTGGAAAGTCACCGCTTCCAGTCACTTGTGGAAAGACAATCAAATCACCTATCAATATCACCATTGCTACTTAAATTGAAAATATTACTGCATGACCGGTTGAAGAAGAAAAACCGAAATCCCACTTAAGCTACCCGCCTAACATAGTCAGTCTATCGTGCATCCAAAACAACTATTTTGCTCTATTTAGTATTCATGTTTTCAAAATCTTTGTGCCCAAGCATTTCATTCTTTTTTCATTCGCAGTATTACAGTATACGTCTAGAAGTCTGAGAATGAGAGGTAAAACCAGTACCTCAAAGTCGATTTTCCTGCTTACGTAAAACGATTGTAGGGCTAATCATTAAAAAGACTAGTGTTTTTACAATGTTTAATGGATCTTTTTACTCGCAAATTGGAGAAAGTCAATACTTTTCCATAATAGAGAGGATCAATTTACGTAAATGGGGTGATAGGATCAATAGTTGAGACATTTAATTACGTCTACTAGTGTCGTATTCTGTTTAGACTTTTCTTGTTCGATGTTGAACTGAACTTCCAACATGCAGTTCCAATTGACGCACAGACTGTCATTAGCTGCGATGAAGGTGAGTTGACTGTTTTTATGCCAATAATTCTGGCTCCAGGGGAGCGGGTTCAGTTAGAGTGCATTTCAATTTTTCCAATCTTTGGGTTTGAGTCCCATGAGCGGGTGAGGTGGGTGTTAGTATGGGGTTTATCGGATCTCAGATTCTCACTGTAGATAGAATGTTAAACGTCTCTAGAGGTAGTAAATTTTGTGAACATAATGTTCCAACCCCTCAAGTTTTTGATTTTGAATATTAATTTTGGGATCTTCTCCGTTTGTGCCCCCAGTACGTTATGCGCCTCCCAGTTACAGAGCACGTGCCATTACATAGTAAGTCATTATGTAAAATATTTTGCTCGTGCGTCGGGGGGAGGGGGGGTGCAATTAATATGCGCCCACTAAGCTGAGGGGGCACAAACGGAAGAGATCCAAATTTTGAAAAGCCCTGTTAGGGTTTTCTCCTTAAAAAGCTTATGTGTCTCATAAAAATGACAGTCCAAAGCTAACCCAAAAAGTCTAGTGGTCTATTAAAGGACTGATGGTCGATCTGTCTATCTAATCTCTTTAGTTTTTTCAATTCATGGAAGGCCCCAAGCGTCTATCGCGGCTATTTTCGGCAATCTGCCGGCTATGTTTGCATAACCGGATAAATGACTGCACTTGCAGGGGAGTGAAATGTTTTTATAGGTGATTCTATTCTGCTTGCGTTGCGGAAAGTTCTCATTTTAATAAAAAAACATAGCAGGACAAGTCCTGACGTACAATTCAAAGAATTTTCATTGACTAAGCATAAAACTAGACCTAAAACCAATTATGGGTGAACTGGGGAAAACCATTTCTAAAAAAATCAGAAAAAATTTTGAAAAAAAACAGAAGATTAATGTCAAAATGCCGCATCTGCAGAAACAACCACTAGCAAGAAATAAAAATTTGGTTCAAACAAAAAACTAGGCCTAGAATGAACTATGAATGCATTGGGAAAACCATTTAGAAAAAAAATCCGATCCAAAAAATTTAAAACAGTAAAATTCAGAGTGAATTTGCCGCATGTGTCAAAAAACCACTAGCGAGAAAACGAATTTTTGTTCAAACACCGTTTTCTCACTCTACTTTAGAATTAGAGAGAAAAAAATTCACGCCGCAAAACCACTCGTTTTTCGCTTCACTTCCGTTTCGTCGTGACCATAATCACTACCCCAATTTGGCTTCAAAAATCATGAACATGTGTGATCAGATCTTAAAAAAACATAGCAGCACAAATCTGGACTTACAATTGAAAACATTTTCATTGACTAAACAAAAAACTAGACCTAGAACGGACTATGAGTGAATTGGGAAAACCATTTCGAAAAAAATTGAGTCAAAATTCCGCATGTGAACAAAAAGCCACTAGCGAGAAATGGAAATTTGGTTCAAACAAATTTATGATTATCTTGAAACAAAACCATGAAACAAAAAACTAAAAACAATAAAATCAATTCTGTTAAAATATGATAAAAAATCGGATCAAATTTTGTTATAAATTTAGATTCCGAGAAAACTATCTCTGCCGAAATTACTTCACCAAAACAACTAGTACTTACTAAAAGCATCTATTTGAATTTTTTTAAATTATTGTGAATGTAAAGCTGCGATGAAGGTGAGTTGATTGTTTTTTGCCAATAATTCTGGCTCCAGGGGAGGGGGTTCAGTTAGAGTGCATTGCAATTTTTCCAATCTTTGGGTTTGAGTCCCATGAGCGGGTGAGGTGGGTGTTAGTGTGGGGTTTATCGGATCTCAGATTCTCACTGTAGATAGAATGTTAAACGTCTCGAGGTAGTAAATTTTGTGAACATAATGTTCCAACCCCTGAAATGACAGCCCTTGTATAAAATTTAATATTTTAAAACTCACCCTTGCCCCAGGGTTAGCCTCAGTTATCCTACTGGAAAGAATTGTTGAACAATAGCTGTGTAGTGATTTGATGGTCTGCTTGATCGATTTAGTTGTATGCTTTCTTGAAAATCTTGTTTTCAGAAACAGAGATGAGACAAACAAATTATTACAAAATTTCTCATAAGTAAATTTGTCAATCAAACAACCACTTTGAGTACATTTGGAGTCACTCCAGACAAAAACTGGCCGGCCCTTAACAAAATGTTAGAAGAATACCAGCTGAAACAAATAAAAAGATCAAGTTATTGAAAGATGTCTATGAATTATTAGATAATACAATGAATTGCTATATATGAAGTATCAAGAAACCAAATTTTTTGAAACCCATTTTTCCTCAGTTAGCTTGCAAATAAAAGTTTTAGCTGTTTGTGCAAATAAACTTTAGTAGAAGCGTTTTCAATATTTGAAGTTGTCTTAATAATTGAATTTGTGACGAAAGCTGTTCCCTATACTTTGAACGTGTCCTCATTTTCACTACTCTAAGCGCTTTGAATAAAGGACACGTTTTCGATAGAGCATGAAAACTTTAATTGATCATTATAATTTATAATTTATTTTCGTAATTTTAGTCATATCATCGAAAAGATACTTAGTAAAAAGCTACTGAGTCTGCTCAATCTTTTTTGAGTGGTGGCTTCTCATATCCATAGACATGATATATCATTTTTATAAAAAGTATTTGTAATTTTGCAGCTCAACATAAGGGTCAAGATAAGTCTCCGCAAAATGGGGAAAAATTGAAAATCTCTTCAGCAATGCATTCAGTTTTTCACTGCTAGTACTTTGTATCTCTGTCAAAAAAATCGGCCATTTAAAAAATCAAAAAAACTGGGGGTTTGAGGCAAAGATGTTTAAATTGGAAAGCTGAAATCAAAAATTTAGGTTAATTGAATCTGCGTTTTAAATTGATATTTATAGTCTTGGACTTTAATTAGCAAGTGGTTTGTGTTTGAATAATTGTGTTACAACTTATTTTTGATCAAGAATCTGTTTTACATTGGATTTGATTTTTGCCTTGATATCGCGACGAAATCTTGAGCATCCTCTGTAACAGAAAACTATCTACTAAGACGTATCAGATGAGGGATCAAAGCTCTTTCCTGTATTGAATATTTTAAAAACGTTGAAGATGTTTCCTTTTCAATCAGACTGGTTTCTTTAATTATTAATAAACATCAATAAAGAAATCAAATTGATGTGGCGCAGCTCAATCTGTGGAATTTTGGAATTATATTTATGGTTGAGATGAAATGAGATGAAAGTGACTGTGTTTCAGATCTGATTGGGACTGGACATCGCATCATTACCGTATGCTACCATTCGTTGGTTAGTTGCCAAATTACATTTTGAAATTGCTGTATACATCCCTAACTTGAGTGCCTAAAAAGAGTTTTTAATTGCTCTCGAAGTTTGAAGCAATTAGTAAACGTGGGTCTTTTTATGCCAAAATTTTGCTTGACCATTTTGCGCGTTTGTTCTAGAACATTCTTTGACTTCTCATGTGACTTTTTCACGCTTTCGTTCTTCATTCCTGAGTGATCCAAGTTGCTCTTATTCTGAAATAAAGTACCTTAACTACCCATAAAACCTTTTCTGAGCTGCTCCCCCTGTTAGTCGGTTTATGTTTGACCAACTTTAAGCATTTTCTCGGGTCTATTGTTTTTCGTCCGCCTATCGTTAATGACACCTATGATATCTCATCTTTATAGACGTACGTATGTTAGTATTTTTGACATCTCTAAATAAGATACCTGGTCGAGCTAGTGATCGGGTGTCGCTTCGGTAATGAGATTTATATGGTTATGTGAGTACTATAAAAACGTTCCTTTTTCTGCTCCAGGATTCAATTCAAAAAACCAACTGTTTTCAATCAATAGAAAAAATATAATTTACAAAATACATCAGATACATTGATACTGTAAGTTTCAAACAATCAGATTTCCTCATTGAGATGCATTAAACACCAGTTCTTATTAATAGCCGCACAGCGATAGCTGGGGCTATTATTGGCCTTCTCTTGGTTTTTTACAATTCAAAGAATTTGAATTGTATTGGGGCGCTGTCTTTTTTTTTTGTTTTAAGATCTGTTCACACATTTTCATGATTTTTGAAGTCAAATTGGAGTGGTGATTTTGGTCACGCCGAAACAGGAAATGGAGCGAAAAAGCGAGTGGTTTTGCGGCGTGAATTTTTTCGCTCTAATTTTAAAGTAGAGTGAGAAAACGGTGTTTGAACAAAAAATCGGTTTCTCGGTAGTGGTTTTTTGTTCACATGCGGCAATTTCCCTCTGATTTTTACTGTTTTTTTCGATTTTTTGGATCGGATTTTTTTCTAAATAGTTTTCCCAATCCATTCACAGCTCATTCTGGACCAAGTTTTTTGTTAGAATCAAAATTACATATCTCACTGTGGTTTTTTGTTCTCCATAGCAGCATTTTGTCATTGATTTTCTGTTTTTTTTTGGTTTTTTTCATCTGATTTTTTTAGAAATGGTTTTCCCAATTCACTCATTGTCCGTTCTAGGTCTAGTTGTTTGTTAAGTCAATGAAAATTCTTTGAATTGTACGTCAGGACTTGTCCTGCTATGTTTTTTTATTTCGTCGTCATGATTTTTGTTACGACCATATGACGTCACAGCCACTTTTTGTTCATTCGTTCATGCAATTTCAACTGAATGGCATGCGTGACGTCATTTTTCGCTCTTAGTGGAGCGAGTTTTTTGTTCATGCGCGTGATTAAATTTTTGGTCACACTTGACTTACCTCACTCTCAAAAATGACTTCCTCACTTTGAAATTGACTTTTATTTACTTTAATTCAAAGAGATAAGGTCAAATGGGTGTGTGTCACTCTAAATGAAGGTTATTTGAGATCAGCTAATAGAGGTAGCAATAACTTTATACAGATTTTTAATCAAAATATAACATATCAGCCTTCAATGAAAAAACTAATTTTTTTGGTCTGTCTTTTTTACTGTTTTTTTTTAGACTGCCGATCTACGAATCTATTGCGGCTATTTTCTGGCAGTCTGCCAGCTATGTTTTTTTATATTACGTACCAAGATTTCTGACATTACTAGTCAATGTTGATCGTATGAGAGGGAATTGATGACAAAACAGACGTGCGTATTTAGTCAGGGCTAGGGTGGGCGTGAAACATAATAACAATGAATCTCTTTAATAACGATTTTATTGCAAACTTTTAATGCCAGATACTGTGGATACTTTTGATCTTAGGAACCACGCAGTCAATTCGAATCAGATTTTGCTCCTGATTTGTGCAAATTGGAGATTCGTCTCAGTGGCAAATTCAAACAGCTTGAAGACAACTACTTTTCACTAATGCAGAAAGTACAGCAACTCTACTCAGGTTAACTTTACTGTTTTGTCACTCTACGGGTTTCTGGCTAAAAATTAAAAAAATCCAGTAATTGTTCTTGGAAGATATTCGGGACAGTTTATAGTGGTCTTATTTTTAACATTCAACTCGGTTTCGATTACGGGTCCTTCCCATTACAGCTCCCCCCTCCCCAGCTTAGTGGTCAGATAACCTCTAGCCCCCCAATCATGATAATTATACCATAATGGAGGGCTATAATGGGAAAGACCCTCGATTGCAACAGATGGACAACTTGTCAATGGAACACAATTTGACGCCCACTGAATACTATATAAATCTGAAACCATGAACTAGCACTGCTTTTGTGAACCTATCGTGAAACTAACCAAAGTTTTCAGCAATTATTTGTGTCGTGTTAGTCTATATGCGTGCGATTCTCATGGCCGATTTGAGATTTTGACAAAAAGGGGGATGAACTAATAAAGTCCAAGGGCATTACGGTATATAAGAGCTACGCTTAACCACCCTTTGAAAAACACGTTGATTTAATCTGCTGGGAGTGCTTGATCGTAAATTTACAATACAAGGAGGCTCGGTAATGTGCGTTTGCACATCAAGTTACGACCCAGGTCATTCGCATTTTTGGCATAAATGTCTACCAAATGAGGAATAATAGAAAACCCCCAAAAGTTCAAGTATTTATCAAAAAAACATGTGTATGAACAGAAAGATCGCATCCAACGCAGAGGAGTAAAAAATGCCACATTAGATTGATAAGAACAGCCATTATTAAGAAAGCAAGTCAAGGCGAACAACAAAATCAAACAATAACAACAAACATTAGTTTTATCCAAAACTTTGTGTCCATTTTTAGAAAAAGAAAATTTTACAATGTCATAATAGCGTCAGATAAAACTGAAACTAAACAAAAACAACTTGTACTTCAATAAAAAGATATGGGATCACTCCATAATAAGGCTCGGTAACAAGACAAAAAAGAACGAAAAACACCAAAGTTAAAAAATTGGCTTAAATTTTTAAAAACAATTAGTTTCAAACTAATGACAACCGTTAGATAGCGCTTGTAAGCATCTATTATGTTTATGATCATATACGCCTCTCCAGGAGGGCATTAGGACCTGTCTTGATTCAATATTTTATGCTGATACAAAAAGAATAACAAAGAGACAACAAACAAAAATTCAATTTAAAATTGCGAGGAAACGCTGTAAAGGCATATTTTGCCCCTCAAAATTTGTTCCTCGAACGAAAATTATGTGGTATGCGAGCTCTCCCTAATGAGAATAGGTAATAGATAGACAAAAGGAGAAAAACTGGCAAAATTAAGTAATAGGTTTGTATTTTTTGAAAACAACGGTTTTCAGAAACATGAAAGCCATTAGCTACAAATTGAAATAATTAAATAGCTTCCTTTGTTTGTTGATATGAAGCGCTTGACACCTGTAATTATTCAGAAGGTCTTACGTATACAAAAGGAGCGTGAAATTTAGGCAAAAATCAAAAATTAGTTTTGCATTTTTTTGCGAAAAAACTGTGTCGAAGCCAGTAAATTCCTAACCAAATCTTTATAAACATTAGATTTTTTACACTTGCACTTTCTCTCGACGACAAGATTGTCATGTGTGAACTGTAAAATACGAGACTAATTAACAAATGGACAAAATACAAGTAAAAAAATGTGTGGTTTTTTAAAACAATTGTTTTCAAAGTCGTGAAAACCATCAGCTATCTACTCATCTCAGCTACCTATCAGAATATAGGTTCATGCTTTCTTTCATAAAAAGCCAATGAGACATGTCAAAGCCCAGGAAATTTCGTAGGACTAAAAAGTAGAAAGTAAAAATGAGAGTTAGAGACAAATGTAAAAAATTCCTCGGGGAAGGGGTGTCGAAGCCGTTAAAACCATAATCCATGCCTTTAAAGTTTTTTTTGGGTTTCAAAAGTTTTAATTGGGTTTTTTGAACGCCCAGAATGTAATATGCGAAATTTCAATAATGTGATAATGTGACAAAACGAGAAAAAAAGACATGAAAATCCGGCCAATGCCTGAAAATTAAAAAAAAGTTTGTGATAGTAGAATCAAAGTGAGAAAACAATAACTTAACGCGCACAGAAGATTTAACTTTTATTCAGTATTAAAAAACAGGAAGAAGAATTTTTCTTTCTTTGTTGACACTAAGCTACAAATTATTGACACTAAGCTAAGAGAAAATTATTGGCGAAGTTCAATAAGCCATTGTTTAATTGAAAATCAAACATTTTTAGAAGTGAAAACGACCAAAATTTTTTAGTAAAGAAACTAGATGCATTGGTTTCGAACTGCTTATGAAGCCAATTGGACCTATGAACATTGAGCTTTGATTTGAATGGTTCTTTCTTTAATTAACATAGTGAAGATCGAAATTTTCTTTTTAAAAAAAGACCTTTTGATTACAATCCGATTTTTTTTGGATTGTAACAGTCCAAGAGTGGACCAAAACCAGTTTTTTCGATTGCTGTTTGTTCGTTAAGAACACTCAACTGTTTCGAATGTTATAGATCTAGATAATTTGTTACTTAAAATATCAAAAGTAAATGCTGATTTTTTGATAGTCATAGAGTAAAGTTAGCAAAAAACGGCAAAGTTTTGTTTCCAGAATGCTCTCAATGGAAGTGGAAGTAGGATTTGCTCCTTTTGTAGTTTGCAAAGATTGTGTTTGTTGTTTTTGGGTGTGTACTTCCGGCAAATTGAATCAAAGTTGACTAGAGAAGCTTATTTCGGAACGCAAATTGGTCTAATATTCACAAAAATTTAAACCACGACAACTCGCTCTAGAAAACTAAATTCAAAAATCTTTTAAATTCCATATTCTACGCTGGACGGTCTTTTTAATGATACCACTCACTACTCTCTACGATGAAAATATCGATCGGTCAAAATTATCTGAACAAAAAAAACTCAGTTGAGTATATAGTTCCTGCCCCCTCAAGAAGGGACGGAACAATAAAGAGAAGTTCTTATTTTATACAGAATTTTGAATCATGAGAAGGCAAGTGGAGGATGGCACTGAGATACTTGAGCAATTAAACTATTTAACAATACGAAGATAAGAATTATATTCAGATTAGAATATTTGAAAAACTAGAAGTTATCAAATAGGGGTTCGTTCCACTTGGGTAATTATTGTCTCTGCAATTTTTGTTTGATTTTTGACTACTTTTGAGCTTTTCAATCTGAAAGACGTCAGTTTGTTCTTTTTACTTTACTTTCAGAAAGGTCAGTTTAGCTTTCTGCTTTCTTTCAAAATCGGAAAATCTTCATTTTGCTAGACCTAGTGGTTAGACCTGGGCAGCTTCGAATTGATTCTCATCTTTGCTTTGTCGCCGACCAGTGAAACTTTCAATTGAACTGTTAACTGTCGGCTTCGATCAGTTGTTCATTTACTCTAAGATTTTTCTAAGCTGAATGGGCCCTCCACTATGTGGTAATTTACGATTTGTGGCATTCAATCGGGCAAAACAAGTTCGGATATCGGTTGCGACAATGATCCATTTAAATACATGCTGTATTATTCTCCTTTATTAATTTACCCGTTTTGTGGTGGCAAAAGCTTGTACCTAACAAGTTTGTTGTGATGAAAGCAGAATAACCATTCGTGGCAAAAGCACTATTATACGAATTTAAGCGATTTAAAAAAAAATTACCAATTTGTTTTTAAAATCAAGTTTTTAAAATCTGTCTTTTGAGTTTGTAGGTCTTTAAGGACCAGTGAAACTTTATTAGCTCTTGGAAATGGCTCAAAATTTTTGCCCGGGTTAATGGATGTATTCAAATGGATAAAATTTGGCTTATAGGATATAATCTTCAGGATTTTTAGCAATGCGTATATTTTTTTTTCTCTCAACTTCTAAGACTTTTTGGCTGGCATTGTTCAATTTCTCTGCTGGTCCGGTACAGTATTCTTTAGTTTTTGGTGGATTCTTTGGAATATATTTCAGTAGTTGTACTGTTATGTTCTTTACTTCTTCGAATAAAATTTTGTTTTACTTTGCCTTAAATCACAGCTTGTTGAACATTTTGCGCAAAATCTTGACTTCTATAGGCTAATTTCACTGAACTTTTCGTTCTGCTCAGAGTGTTTTGAAATGCCGTTGCTCAGCAAAACAATCTGAAATCAACATTGTCTGAGACAGTATAAAAAGAAAATGAGCAAAAATGAAAACGGGATAAAGCCATGAAGCCCAATTTAAGTTGTCCGCTGCTCTAATGATTATCGATTACGATACTAGCCCCTGTATATTCTAATTAAGAAATAGAAGTATGTCTGACTACTGACTGCCATCAATGTATTCAGCATATTCAAAGTGTTTTTGTGCAATTTTTTTCATCTTTGCTGTTCTTTAAATCACAATCCGGGTTATGGGAATCAATGGCAGCTGTTTTCCAGAAATTTGCAGGGTAATTTGAGGTTTAATTTAAGAAGAGTGGTTCTCAATACTTTTTGTGTATTAAGAAGACAATTAGCAGGTCTTTAAGAAGACAATTAAGAAGATCAACTCTCATCACGGTTCACAAGAACAAGCTGTCTCAAGTTGTTTGTTATCAAATTTGGCTGTTAAAGTCTCAGGCTAATTAAATGCTCAAACTCGTGGACAGTGGTTAGGCTATGGTTCATGGTTTCTTGGACGGCCAATTTCATTGAACGGTTTAATGCATTGCACACCGTCGTTTCTCTCAAATTAATTTAAAAATGAACTGGCCGCGCAAAAAAAATTGGAATTGATTTAAGGCGAATGAAACTTCACACAAATTTCACTGTTTGGCTTACTAGGTGGCCAGTATGTTTTTAATTGCTCTGAACTTGTAGTTTATAGTATTCCTGCTGTAGAAATTATAATAGTCCTGTTGTCTTTTTTGATACAATTTTTCACTTGACCGATTTTTTTGTCTAGCCCTTTTGACATCTCTTCCTCAAAACAGCATAAACAGGTAGCGTCCAGAAATCATTAAGTTCTCTTAGAGCCATAAGCCTAAACGGTATCTTAAGGTTGCAATTCAATCAAAACTGTTTTGAGGAGTGGTGTTAAGGCTTTAGTCTCTAAGTATGCGATTCCGAAACTTTTACAGACATAATTTCATGGTCTTAAGGGTAGTTCTTAGAGTTTGGCTGACAGCCAAGGACCTATAAAGTTTATCGAAGGTCAACGAAGTTTGTAGCAATCATATTAGTCCCGTGGCCTTTTTAATGCCATTTTTTGCTTGACCGATTTTCTGTCTGACCTATTAGAATTTTCGTCCTCAAGAATAGATAAACAGGTAACGCCCGGAGGACACAAAATTCTCTTACAGCCTATTGGCGTACTAGTCTCTAAGTATCCGATTCAACGAAACTCTTTTGAGGGGACATAAATTGACGGTGTGTGACCGTTTTTTAATCTTAAGAGGTTGATTCCCCTCAGTCAACCACCTCACTCAACAGCAACCCCCCTACCAGTACTCCCACGCCCACCCTCCTCAACGTGGCGATTTGGACCCCCTCGTCCAGCCGTCCCAAGCTGACCTCCCCCAGGCCCCCACACCGCTCGAACTAGCTCCCCCAATGCTAGCAGCCCTAATCCCCATCTGGTACCTTCGGAAGCCAACCGCTTGCCCATCGTTTGAGAGCAATTCGCCCGACGTTAGTCGTTTATGTTCGAATTATCCATTTTGAATAATCCTCAATGTATTAAGATGTGGCTAACATTCCTAAAGAACAATGCAAGTGATTCAGATTCTGAGCAACAATAGTTTTTCTCTCGTTATTTCTGAGTCACTGTGCTTTTCTGAACCAATAATCAGTAACCATTTTATTTCAGTTTTCTTAATGATTTTCAGTTTTCGGCTTACTTTACAAAATTTTTCTTTTCAATGGTTGTAGGAATCGGTTCAGTTGAAGTCCGCATATTCGCTCTATCATTTAATATGTCTTCGAACTGTTGTGTTCTCTGATTTTTATTTATGCTAACAATAATTGGCCTCGATCTGGTAACTTCTTAACAGATGCGTCTGCTCGAATCAATGAGGTTCTGAGTAATTAGTTCGATAGCCGTAACCAATTTGTGATGTATTTGTAAAACCGATCCAGAAATTTTGGGCAATGACTGGTTGTGTGAATATTTGTGGTAGTTATAACATATGTTTCGCCAAAACACATTAATGTGTTGTTACGCGAACAGATAGTTATACATAATATTGAGCGGAAATGTCGAAACTATGACTTTGTTCTATGTTGATGAAATTATGATCTTTTCATGTAAGTTTCTATACTTCTTTTCTGCCTCAAATTACTCGAAGAAAATCTTCCTCAAAGATAATCGAAAGAAATTGCATTGCATTCACACGATTTGATTGAGATAGTACTAGATACTTCCCAAAAGTATTAGGCTACAAAAAATCTTACTTTTTATTCTAATAGAAAAGGAAATTCGATGTATTTGTTAATTGGTGGCACTTTCAATCTATCTCAAGCAATGCCCTTAAACACTTAATTAAGACTGGCATATGCCCAAAAAAACGATTAAACGCAGTAGAAGTACGGGTTGTTTACTTGGTATTAAGCGCTGCAATTTCAGTCAGATCTGCCTCCGAGCACATGCTGTCCTCTGATTGGCTTAACAAAAACAAAACGTGGGTGGAACAGTTTTCAACGAAAGCCAAAAGGCTGCGAAACGCTGTAAGGGGTCAGACAACTCAACAACGTCAACCGATACCTCCCCAGACAGTTTTAACGTCCTCGGCGGAGCACGAATTGACGGCAAGTTATGGCGATTTGGATCTTGGGTCTCCTCGTAACGATCAACCTCTTAGAAGCAAGACGTTTCACCATCTTTCGCCCAATCACGGTCAGCGTGGAGGCTCATTGCAGGTGGACCCATCAGGAAATAATCGATCCACGCAATGTGAGTACATGTCAAAAAATGTATCGCGGAACTATTCCCGATGACACAAATTAAGAAATGATCTGTTTACAATTTTGAACAGCAATTGATAAAGCTTTTTGTCGTATTAAATTTTAAAAAATGGCAAAAAAGTGACGCAAAACTAAATTGAGCAAAGCCCTTTTTGCCGCAATGCTGGTGCTTTTTGTCAACTAAGTTCTTGCCATTTTTTTAAGCAAGGAGGTTAAATTTTGTGTTAATGTCAGTTCCAATTTTTTTTATTATTACAGTCTTTCCACAGTTCATCCTCAGTGCACAAAAGGGGTAGTCGTATTGGTAAAGAAGCTTACTAAATAATCTAAAAAGTTGTCCTCTATGCTTTATCCCCTTTAATTGTAATGCCT
Organism: Convolutriloba macropyga; assembly: GCF_964194025.1. NCBI lineage: Eukaryota > Metazoa > Xenacoelomorpha > Acoela > Convolutidae > Convolutriloba > Convolutriloba macropyga. The sequence goes on from NC_134480.1 coordinate 1,875,369, forward strand.
GATATGCTTACAGATCAGAAACTGATGTTAAATATTCCTGGGGTTAAAAAAATAAAAACTACAGTTTCTGATTCTGAATCAATTTTTTTCTTTGCTTTCTCACTCTAAGTTGTCAGCATTGTTTTGATCCTGTCTTCATAACTGACCACTTCAAAAATTTTCTCCGTTTGCGAGATCAAAAATTTGTAAAAGGATTTTTTTGATATATTTTGCATGAGAAAAAATGTCAACGTTTCCCTGCTGTGGTCGTCCCAAAGGCAACTTGTTGATATATATATATATATATATATATATATATATATATATATATATATTCAAAAAATGCGTTTAAGATTTATTTAAAATTAAAATTTCGAATAAGCCATAGGATTTACTGCAAATACAGTTCTAACAGCAATCGAATTTTTGAAATCTTATCTACCTTCCCGCTGGTGTTGTTAAGCGCACTGTTCGCCAATTGGTTACCGCCATTTCCGAGATAAAAATTTTAATTTTGAAACTTTTTTGAAAATCTATGTTTTTCAAAGAAATTGCCAGCTTTAATCCAACGGGTAAAAAGAGATGGTGGTAGCTCGGCAGTTATCAAATTATTAAGGTTCCCTTTCTTTTTTACGGCTAAAGTATCTCAAAATACAACAAATAAAATGTCCCTGCAAAAAACATTCCAACTATTTCTGTGTTTATCAAGCTATGGTTTTTAGCAATCAACTCGATCTTTATGCATGTTTGCGAACACTTTTTAGGTCACGTGCTTAGGGTGTTAGTTATGTGTCTTTTTGCGATTTTGGGAAAATTTATGTGAAACGACTTAAATCTTAACTCTTATCTTCCGAGGTTTTTCTGGTTGCAGTTTTCTGGAGCCAATTCTTTTAACCTCTTACGGCTCAATAGTCTCTAAGTATCTGAGTATGGGGTTCACCGAAACAGTTTAAAAGACATCAATTTATGATGCGAAGGGCGGTTCTTAGAGTTTTACCCCTCTCCCCTTTAACGCACATTTCCCCTAAATCTCGCCCAACTTCCTCCCTCTCCCACTCCACCTCATTTCACCCGTCACCCCGCACAGTCGCCACCAAATGTCTATTGTTTTCAACAGCTCCTCAAAATTGTTCCTACCTACTAAATTATTGTTTTTCAATACAAAATTCGCAGATGAGAAGTGTCGGCAAAATGCACAAGCAGAAATTAGCGCAAAAAGTTCCTAACTGGAATTGCAGGTGAGCAATGTTGCTACGTCGAATATAGCAAATGCAAGCTAGCGGTATTTTAAATTTTCATTTACCTGGTGTTTTTCGATGTTTTATGCTGTGTTTAAGATAATTTGTAATCTGATTAATGGCCGTCGTCAGCCTCTCAACGGCTATTATTTATGCGCTCTCCTTTTTTTGCACTCACTTTACCTTTTGATCACGTTTTTGTTTTACAAAGGTCACAATTTTTACGCATGACTTCTGACTTACCTCACTCACTGTTTCAATTGAATGGATTGAATTACGCAATGTAGTAAATACGTTCAGTATCAAAAGAGCAATATCAAAAGAAAAGGGATAAACCGATAAAACCCGTTCATTAAGTCATAGAGCGTTAGGTTATCAAAGTTCATTAGAGTGATTGATAGCTGGCAGTTGTATTCAGCTGAACAGCTTTCAGTTTAGAAGCTGAATTAAGTGTAGTTCTGGAGTCCAACTCAAACACTAAGCCAAATTAGAACACTTTTTTAAACTGAAAAGAAACTGAAAAAAAGAAACTTGGTCAATTTCTGTCTCTTCTTTTTTCTTTCTCTGTTTCAATCCTGATGTGCATCAAGCGGTTCATCGGCGGCTATTTTCCTGCACTTTGCGGGCTATGTTTTGTTTTATTGTTAGCTGCGAAGCGATAGCTGCGATTATTGGGGACATCGTTGTTTTTTTAATTCGTTGTCTCCATCGATGATTCTTGCGACATGACTTGACATTGACTTTTTCAACTTCAGTGACTTCTACTGCTTTGCAGGTAAAATTTCGGGGCGTGACGTCATTTGTTCTGTTTTTAGGTCAATTGCAAGACTTACCTCACTCTTAAAAATGACTTCTGAACTCACATATGGAACTTTAAAATTTATGAAAATTTACTAGTTAAAGATCAATAGTGTGCATCTAAGTAGTCCCAAACGTATATTCACTAATTCTTGAGTATTAGAGTTTTGAGTTTTTGATTTGGGAATAGTTTTGAAAAAGCTCTATTAGGGCTTTTTCCTTATAGAGCGTATGTGTCTCATAAAAATGACAGTATAATTCTAACCCAAAAAGTCCAGTGGTCTTTAAAGGACTGGTGGTCAATATGTCTACCTTATTTCGTTTTTGTTGTTTCGTTTCATGGAAGGCCACAAGCTTATATCGCGGCTATTTTCCGGCAAGCCGCCGGCTTTTTTGGTTCTTAAATTTAATGAGAATATGTTCTTATTGCTGGAAAACATATCTCAGGCTATTTTTAAATACTATTTTGGGGACGGGTTGGCAAAATGAAATAATTTCTGTTTTCTTTGCAATCGTTAGTCTAACATTTTGCGTGTTTTGTTTTAGACGGAGGTCACTCGTCTAGCAGGTAAGGAAGACTTCTTCAATTTAGAAAATCTGGTCCGCCTACTGTTCATCCTACCACATCTGTCCGCATCTGTTTTTTTGGAATAATAATTTTTCCAGCAGCCAATTAGTATCTTAAAAAACATCTATAACTTTCACCATCAATTGACTGTGGGAGACTACTGTGCGGACTGCATGTTCTCGCTCACTGCAAAAGTGTCGCGCAAATTAGCTGGTTGACGAATTGAAATGAAAGAAAAATGTTCTGAATTATGTGCATAAGTATATACTATAGCGAAAATGGAAAAAAAAAATTGAAAAAATACTTTCACCTGGAGATTAAAATTTTCAAATTTATAAGATATGTTAAAAGGTATCCTTTTTTTTCAGGCCAGTTTCTCCCGCCAGTAGACGGCCTAAAATCTTCACGAACCCAGAAGACCAGAAATATGTCGAGTTCAGAAAACTCAGGTGAGTAATAAATGTTTTGCTATTTATGATAATAAATGATGAGCTAACGATTGATATTTTTGGCCATTTCTATTTCACCAAGAAGAGAGCAAAGCTAAGCTCTTATCTGACTCGAACTCATTTTTTGACTACCTTTATTTTGCAGAAAAGTTCTGGTTTTCTAAGAGTCTTTCAGGCGGCGTAAATCCTGAACTTTAAGCTTTTCACAAATAAGTTTAATTAATGTAAATTTTTTTGCTAATTTCAAAAATTAACTTTGAAGTCCAGGCAACTATTAGTGATTTTTAAGACCTGAAAATGACTTACATCGGTAAACCATGAAATACTTGTGCTAAAGACTAAGCGGACCTACAAATGATATGTTTACTTCATGTATATCGAATTGGCCACCTAGTATTAAAATTGAAAGCGATCTCAATCAAATTTGTCTGTGAATACTGGTGTTCAAGAGCAATAATCGGACACAGTTTTGCACTGTGATATTCTGTCTTATCTGCAATAGACAGAATAATTTTAGAGGTACACGGGACGCTACAGCCATTAGAGCTCAAACCTCATCAATTGACATGCATGATGAGCATCCTTTGTATCTAGCTTACAAAATTTTTAGAACAGCCATCTGAGATTAATACTTGAGTGTACAAATTCATGCCTTGTAACCACAAACTAACACTGCTAATAGCGATAGCTGTTGCTATTATTGGCCTTCTCTTGGTTTTTTATTTCGTCGTCAAGATTTATGTTACGACGTCACACAATTCAAATCTGCTTTTTGTTCATTCGTTCATACAATTTCAACTGAATTGCGTACGTGGAGTTATTTTCACTATTAGTGGAGCTGGTTTTTTTGTTCATTCACGTGATTAAGTATTTGGTCACGCGTGACTTTCCTCACTCTCCAAAATGACTTTCTCACTGAAATTGACTTTTTACTTTAATTCAGAGATAATTCAAATGTGTGTGGGCCACTCCAACTGAAGTTTTATTGAGGGCAGCTAATAGATCCAGCAATATATAAAATAGATTCTGAAACAAAATTTACATCTCAGCATTTAACAAATAGAAGTTTCTTTTTTTGGGCTGTTTCTTTTCGAGACTGCAGATATACAAATTTTTTGCGGTTATTTTCTGGCAATCTGCCCGCTATGTTTTGATGTAAATTCAAAGATTATAAAAATGCCCAATTTAAGGTTTGCGGTTGCTTTTTCGTTTGCTTCTGTATCTTTGTATCATTTTGCTTTTCTTTCTAATCAATTAGTTGGCTGTTTGAGCAACGTGCGTCAAAATACCTTTATTTTGTTTTAAAGAACATTTTGGTGTTTTGGTATTATCCCTCTTAATAGCCGTGAAGTGATTTATTTTTTGGTTTCAATTTTCAAGCATTTATTTCAGCATGCTCTAAAGGCAAAAAACGCATTTTTTTTCTATCGTTTAACTACTAGTTTTTGTTCGATTTTATTTGATACACTTTAGATTGAGTTTTCAGGCCAATCATATGACAACAGTTTTGACTATTAATGAAGTACCTTTCGGAGCTAATACCTTTACGTATTTAATTGAAATTGAAAATTGTGGTTTAAACTCTAATTGAAGGTCAATTCATTTTAATAGGTATGTAAATTATCAAGGAATACGTAAATTTTTACATATTTTGGTCTGACAAACTTTACACGTGCCTTTTGTTCACTTACTTTAGTTTGTCAACTTGAGCTACAAGTCTGATAATTTTTTACTTTTATCATTTGGCATTATGTTGCTATGTTTTTGATAGCCACCGTCATCCTCTCAACGGCTGTTATTTAGGCGCTCTCCTTTTTTAAATTCGCTTTACCTTTTGATCATGTTTTTCATTTTTCATAAGTCACGATTTTCACGCTTGACTTCCGACTTAATTCACTCACTGTTTCCTGAATGGATTGTAAATTCTTCACTCATTGAGATACGCAATGTAGTGAAAGCGGTCACAGTGAAAAGATCAAAATCAGAAGAAACGGGTTAAGCCGATAAAGCACTGTCATTAAGTCATAGTGCATAAGGTTATCAAAGTTCATTAAAGAGATTGCTGGCTGACATTAGTATTAAGCTTAATAGCTTTCAGAAGTTTAATGTAACTGAAACTGCACTCTAAATTAGAACACTTTTTACACTAAAAAACAGAAAAATGTCGGCAAATTTCTATCTCTACTTTTTTTCTGTTCCAATCCCAATGTGCTTCAAGCGCGTCAACGGTGGCTATTTTCTGGCAATTTGCCGGCTATATTTGTTTTTGCAGGCTATGATTGATCTGTTCAACCCAAATATCTGCAAAAATATCTAACACCAAAAACAATCGATTAAAAAATAGAACCAATCCATTCTTACCAGTCAAATCTTTCTGCTTCTAACCAATTCACTCTTTTTCTTATGTGTACGAGGAGTTCTAGCAGAAGAGCAGGGAGTCTTAATAAACTCGGGCTTTTCCAGTTAATTCCTTTTGCAGAGCATCCAAATCACAAACTTCCTTTTAATAATGCTTTAATAAACTAATTAAGCAAAGGAAAAACTTCCTACTTTAATTGACAATACGTTTTAAAATACTCGAGTTGAAATTAATCTAAAAAAAACTAGCGAAAAATATCAGAATTCTAAATATGTAGTTATAAGAAAAATGATTATTCTAAAGCCGATTGCGTACAGCTATACTATCACTGTACGCATTCTGCTTAAGAATAATTAATTTTTTAACTACATATTTAGATCTTGCTATTTTTTGCTAGTTTTGTTTAGATTAATTTCAACTCGAGTATTTTAAAACGTATTGTCAGTTAAAGTAGGAAGTTTTTCCTTTGCTTAATTAGTTTATTAAAACGTTGTTGAAAGGAATTTTGTTGTGATTTGGATCCTCTGCAAAAAGGGGATAAATTGGAAAAGCCCGACTGTATTAAAGTGACTTGCTCTCATTTTTTTGCTAATTAAAGCGCTGCATATTGTTCCACCGTAACCCACCGCGGTCGCGCCCCCTATTTTGTGCCAAGATTTTTTGCAACGTTTTTACGCTTCAAAAACTTTATAGCAGCAAATTTGTGAGTTTGGGGTCATTTTTTTGTTCTGTTCTCAGATTGTTCGTGACGACCTTCAATGTGAACATGCAAAGCTCGGGCGACGAGGACATGCCAGCGAAAATGGGACTGAGAGAGGTTGTGCTGCAGTGGTTGCAATGCCAGGAGTTTTCGCCTATTGGAGCTCCCGGCAAGGAACCGTCCCCTGACCTCATCGCCATTTGCTTACAAGAGTGTGGAGCACTAAACAGGCCAGTCGAGTTTAAAATCCTAAGTTTGTTAAGAGTTTACAAGTCCTTACTGGGCCAGATTAACCGAGTTGAATGTCTTGAACATTACACGGGGAACGGTCAAAATCTGAGGACTTTGGAAATGCCACAATGACAATTTTTTTATACTGCCGAGCGTAAACAATTTTTTTCAAGCCATAAATTATTTTGTTCATGTGCCGCATTGAACCATTGACTTTAATAAGACAATATAGTGCATAATTACTGAACGTCAAAAGTAAGTACGCACGCAATAAAAACTCAATTTTAGACCTAAGATTCTAGCATTACTTGGCAAATTGCTCTTGCAGCAGATCATTTACTGCTTTCCGCGGAAAAGTGTTTCAATTAGCCAATTATTTGGCGAGTTTCTTTAATTTCTAATTTATAAACAACTTCTATAGGACCATGATATACGTAAATGCGAATCTCCGTATGGTTATAATCCGCAATTAGTAATCCGATGGACTTTTATGCAATTATTTACTAATTAGTTTTTATTAATATCTGCCAATATGCATGCAGATGAACCGCATCGGGTAAAAAATGACAAGTGCGAGTATAAATAATATACCTGCTAAAAACAGCTTTGTGCCGTGTAATGAGCAACTTGCTGTCACTGAAAATACTGTTTGCAGCACCCTTGACCTCACCCGTAGTACCAATGTCAAGTTGATGAGCTCCGTTCAGTTTTAGCAGTGATGAGAAAAGTGTCTTGAATGAGGTTTATTCACAACATTTTCTGTCAAATATTACCTCAAATGCATATTCTTTCAGTCGAACAGACATGAAGAGTATTGCCACACGGTTGTTGTCGTCATCAAGAATTATCAAACTCCGAGGCAAAGCTGATTTGTTGAATAATTGCGAGATGGTGATAATAATCGTGCAGTAGAGTTTTTAATCATCTGTCGTCGTTCAAAATTGGTGACACCTGCGCCACTGCGTAACTGATAAGACTACTTTTTTGCGGCCACTCTTCATGATGCAACATGGCGAAAAAATCGTCTATGTCGAAAACAGAGTTTCGCTGCTAATTTATATTTCCATGAGCACCAGCAATTGCTAAGTTTATGCAACTGCTGTTATCGCAACGAGAGATAATTAAAAATGATTCAGACATTGAATTAACTTAATTTTTACTGCGACAATTGAATGTTGCTAGTCAACTTTTGACTTTGTTTCTCGCAATTAAAATGTATTTTTGTTGTTATTGATTAATAGCCGCCCTCATCTTCTCAGCCGGCTATTATAGCGCTCCTATTTTTACAATTCAAAGAATTTGAATTGTAATGGGGCGCTCTTTTTTTTAAGATCTGTTCACACATTTTCATGATTTTTGGAGTCAAATTGGAGTAGTGATTTTGGTCAAGCCGAAACAGGAAGTGGAGCGAAAAAGCGAGTGGTTTTGCGGCGTGAATTTTTTCGCTCCAAATTTAAAGTAGAGTGAGAAAACGGTGTTTGAACAAAAATTCGATTTCTCGCTAGTGGTTTTTTGTTCACATGCGGCAATTTCACTTTGATTTTTACTGTTTTTCGATTTTTTGGATCGGTTTTTTTTCTAAATGGTTTTCCCAATCCATTCATAGTCCGTTCTAGGTCTAGTTTTCTGTTTAGTCAATGAAAATTCTTTGAATTGTACGTCAGGACTTGTCCTGCTATGTTTTTTTACTTCGTCGAATAAAAAAATGTTTCGCTTTACCTCATTTTGCCGCTTTTTCAACATTTTGCGTGAAATATTTTTGACTTCTCTAGGCTAGTTTCCCTCTTCTCTCATTCTGCTAAAAGTGATTTTGAACATCAGTTGCTCAGCAAAGCAATTCAAAATGAACAGAGTCAGTATAAAAAATTGAAGTCAGAAACAGAAACGGGATAAACCCATAAAGCCCAATTTTAGATGCCCGCTATTTGAACGTCGTTCCTATAAGTCTTAGTTAACATCTCTAATGCTTATTGGTTACGATAGCAGCCCCTGTAGCCTCTCTCTAAGAAACAGAAGTATGTCCAACTACGAAATACCATCAAAATAAATCGGACATAAAAAATGTTTTTGTACAAAAATCTTTTTTTTTTCAATATCTTCTATTCTTTTAATCCCAATCATGCTTATTGGAATCAACGGCGGCTATTTTCCTGCAATCTGCCGGGTATGTTTGCTCTTGAAGAGAAGCAATTATTGTAAACGTGTGTGTCTTTATACGACTCGAAGATGAGTATTGGGATTCTACAGGTTTTTTTAAGATGCAGTCATGACTTGAAATTTGACTTTTGTTTCAGAATGTTTACTTCTGTTTTCGAACAATGGACTTTAAAAGTAGCGTCGTCTGTAATGTTTAGTCATCGAGAACTGATGGTAATAGTCAAGTTTGAAAGATCCTTTTTGAATTTTTGATTAATAGCCGCCCTCATCTTCTCAGCCGGCTATTATAGCGCTCCTATTTTTTTTTTTACTTCGTCGAATAAAAAAATGTTTCGCTTTACCTCATTTTGCCGCCTTTTCAACATTTTGCGTGAAATCTTTTTGACTTCTCTAGGCTAGTTTCTCTCTTCTCTCATTCTGCTAAAAGTGATTTTGAACATCAGTTGCTCAGCAAAGCAATTCAAAATGAACAGAGTTAGTACAAAAATGGATGTCAGAAATAGAAACGGGATAAACCCATAAAGCCCAATTTTAGATGCCCGCTATTTGAACGTCGTTCCTATAAGTCTTATTTACCATCTCTAATGCTTCATGTTATTGATAGGAGCCCCTGTAGCCTCTCTCTAAGAAACAGAAGTATGTTCAACTACGAAATGCCATCAAAATAAATCTGACTTAAAAGAATGTTTTTGTACAAAAATCTTTTTTTTTCAATATCTTCTGTTATTTCAATCCCAATCATGCTTATTGGAATCAACGGCGGCTATTTTCCGGCAATCTGCCGGGTATGTTTTCATTTAAGTCCCTCCAACTTATCTGAAGTACCCCCTCCCCAACTAGCCCCCCCCCCCGCCACACACACACACACAAACACACAACTAACCCCCACACCCACCCTCTCCGCCAACTACCCTCCCCCCGGGCCTACCTACCCACATTTCACGCTATATGTTGCTTTTTTGTTTTTTCCATATTTCTAAAATGGGTAGGCTTGGGTAAGAGTTTTTATTGCACGACTCTTTGAGTCGTTTCCGGTATTCTACTGGCTATGTTTTTATGCAAATTTTTCGCTTGACCGATTTTTGACTTTTCGATTGGCTTTTACGCCCTTGACATTCTGCGTTTTGTGTGTCCTATTTTCAGGCAGTTGAACTCAATGGGTGGCAATTTAATGCCTAAAGTCAAATGATAAGTGCGCCGAAATTGGTCTAATTTTTTCACTTTAAAGCTTAATAGTGGTATATTTTAACGTCTAATGAGATTTTTTGAAGCCTCATAGTGAATTTCTTAGTCCGTCAGATCTCCCATTTTTTTGAAATAGCCCTATAGTCTTCTGAGTTGACTTTTCAGCTCATGTACTGTCTGCCACAGTTGGTTTGCTTTTTCCAATTTTGCCGCTTTTTCAGCAACTAGCCTGAATTCCTTCGACTTTTTGCGGCTGATTTCCTTCTTGGGTAATTTTGCTCAATCTGCATATGAGCAGTGAATGAGCAGAGGTGGCGATTCGCTAAATTGAACCTATTCAATCACTAAAATATCATGAACAGCTTCCGACACTTTAAAACAATTTTGATTTAGTTACTTAGCTAAAACTTCATTCCTTCGCATTTCGTGACTTCAGAAAAATAACATCTTTGCAACTAGTTGTTGATAAAACTTCACCCTAGTCTATTACCGATCTTGCGAGAGTTTTGTAAGAATACGACCATCTTGCAGGACCCCGCAAGAGTCTTGCAAAATAGCCTTCGGATATGCAAGAATCTTGCATTATGAGCATTAATCTTGTACGTTTCTTTCAACATCGCAATGTTGCAAGATAAGCGTGGAAGTTTTGCAAGATAAGCGTCCGGATAACGAGTCTTAACTCTATAGCTTGTTACGTTTCGCTTCTTTGGCGATTAGAGACGGTGGTTAACTGAAGGCATCAAAACCTTGAAATGGAATATAGCCGAAGGAAATAAGACCAGAAAACGTTTAGACTAATGCGTGAAAAGGTCACAGAAGGGCGAGGGTTTGCGTTAATCACAGAAAGGGGTGGGGTAATGGGCGAAAGGGCAAAAAAAGAGTGGGGGTTCATGCTAAACAGGCAGAAAGGGGGTAACGTACAAAAATTCAGCGAGCGCAAAACAAAGCGAAAAGCAACCGATCACAAATCCCACAGAGAAACCGACGAGAGGAAAAGAGAATGGGCACAAAACGAGTGAACAGAAAACGAATGAGGAAAGGAACAACCTGAAACGTGTGCGCAAAACGAGCTAAAGAACAGCGAATGAGCAGAAGTGGGAGTAAGTGGAAAACGAGCAGGCGCAAAAAGGGAGGCCGAAAAAAACGAATGAGCAGCATACCTTGAGCGAAAAACAAACTTGCCCTGAAGGCAAACCTAGAGAGCAAAAAGAATTCATTTGGCCATAAAGCAACGAAAAGGAAGAGAGAATACAGAAAAGTTCCCTGAAGGCAATTCGTTAAGAGTGAGAGAGACAGACTGGGAGAGAAAACGAGGCAGTAATACCGAGGGAGACAAAACGAAACTGATATTGAGTAATTAAATTGATCGCGCTCAAAACTCACAATGCTGGTTTTGTATTATCACTGTCCGCGATCAGAAAACTTTGTTCCTATGGCAGCTCATCAATAAACACGAGACAGAAAAAAAGAGAACCCTGTCAATGGAGCGCTAAAATGAACAGAAGAGTAAAATGAACAATGAGAGAACAAAAAATAGCACCAGTGGTTCATGAATGAAAAGAAACTGCAATGGTGAAAATAACCAGAGATAACTGTTTTCGATTCTCAGCATAACGCATTGGTAGAAAAAAAAAACAGAAAACAAAGCAATGAAATGTGTGCTCAGAAAACGTGAAATCACGATTTGTATAAAATGTCTACTGGTAGAAAGCATGACTTGTTAAGAGAACCCATAAAGACGTAGTAGAGATAATAGTAAAATAGCTTATTTGATATAACGCTCTCCGAAATACTCCGATCGAAGAGAATGAGAATAAAGCAAAAAATCGAACTCCAAAACAAGAAACAAAATAAGTAAAATCAAAGAAAGGCATAGAATTGGAGCAGAAGAGCAAAATAAATCAAAATTGAAAGGAGACGTTCGGAAATTAATATCGAAAAGGAGATCAAAGACTTAACAGGAAGCAAGTAATTGAAAACAAGAAATTCAATCGGAAGCCAGAAAAAAAAATGTTACCTAAACAAGAAACGCGTGACCGACAGAATAAGAAGCACGTTTTGAATAGGCTAAAACCATTGAAAGTGGAGATACGTTCTCAAAAACAAGAATTGAGTAAAGGAAAACACAAACCTGGATAAAATAGAAGACTAAATCACAGGATACAAAATGAAACAAACATCGGTAATCAAAAACTGTGCAAACTGTCTCAGTATTAGTGGAAGAAAAAAAGTATCAGTATCAGTACACAAGGAAGAAAAAGTCAGAGAACAACCACTTTGTGACTAAGTATTAGAACAACTACTGGACTCAAGTACCAAGTGGACGCTTCCAAATAAGCACTTAAGAATCTTGACTGCCCTCTTCGTTAAGCTTAGAACTAAAAATTTCAACATTTGTGGCAATATTGAATCCCGATCAGACAAAAATAGTGACCTTCTAGAAAAATTAATAAACAACCAAATAACGAAAATAACAGAATAAATAAAGTAGGATGATTTAACCAGTTTTATATGCGGGGCGGGAGTAAAATGGTCAACATAGAGTATGAAGCTGCTCCGACAAACACATCACTTTGCGTCCTTGAGAGTTTTAATGTAATGTTGAACAACAGATTCAAATGACTAGGCTGAATAGACGTACAGAAGACAATCCAACTAAGCTCTCAAATCGGGCAGTAGACTCATCGCAAAAAATGTGATGAACAAGAAGAAGATTTATTTATCCATCTCATACATATTAGCAATACACTGGCAAAATCAACACTATTTACAGATGGAAATGACAAACAACGAGTCACTGAACGTCTTTTCAGTTTGCCCAGGCGATAGATCAAGAATTCGTGAAGCATATTTTACACAGCGTATATAGTACAGACGGAAAATTATTAATTAGCAACAACAAATATTACGAACTTAGCAAAATCATACACTGGCAAAATCAACACTATTTACAGATGGAAATGACAAACAAAGAGTCACTGAACGTCTTTTCAGTTTGCCCAGGCGATAGATCAAGAATTCATGAAGCATATTTTACACAGCGTATATAGTACAGACGGAAAATTATTAATTAGCAACAACAAATATTACGAACTTAGCAGCAACCTGGTGTAATGCTAGAATAACTGAATCAGGCTCAGCCGCATTTTTAACACCTTTACATTCTTAGTATCAAAATGGTGAATGAGGAAAGGATAAACTCAATGATTGGAGTAAATTGCCTTCCTTAATCTTTTTTTAAAAAGCCACTTGAGTCATAAATTAAAATGCGCAACATTACCCCCCAGCATAACGACATCATCAGCTTTCCTAAAAACGCCCAGCAAATGCATCGTCAGCATTCTTAAAACCTTTACATGCTTAGTATCCAAAAGGTAAATGAGGAAAGGATAAACTAAAAGATAGGTGTAATTTACCTTACTTAATCTATTATAATGATAAAAAACCTGAGTGAAAACTTAAAACGGGCAGCACAACACCCCGATAAAAGCCCTTGAAACCGCTTTACATTAGGAGAAATAGTTTTTCGCGCCAGTAAAAACAAAGCATTTGGCGCTTACGTTGAATTTGGGACCCGAAGCAAAAACCACTGTGGGAAGACATCTCTGAGCTGATTTGGGCCCCAGGCAGTGATCAACTACTTCGTGTCACAAATGTAAAGCGATCAATACTCTATTAATTAACTAGTGCGACGCCTGTTGATCTCTGAGAAGAGATTCTGTTAATTCACGCTACAAACTAAATACGAATTTAGATAGTTCATTGTTACAGACGAGGTACGAATTTTTGGGGTGATGACAGAAGTCTGTTACTTTTTGGACAGAGTTTAGATCAATATCAGACGGAAATATGCCTGTTGTTTTTAACTTATTGTACAGTTTACAGGTCCGTATTTTTATTGAGAAACGCTCAAGTTTGTTTTTACATTTTGGTTGAGCTATTAGATTTGATTCCGACAATCTCGTTGTGACTTCTGAATAGTGATAGGAAAACATGTCATTACAAAAAGATTAACTGTGGAGTCCATTCAAAGCTCTTAAAACAAATTTTAGTAACTCATAGAGGTGCAATTCGTAAACTGAAAGAATTGAGTGATTGACAAATATATCTTCACATGTATCGCTTTTACTTCTGAAGTAGATGACCTTCAGGATCTTTTTTTTTGCAAAGTGAAGATAGGTAGCAGTGATGTATAACTGCAACATGCGTAAACAAGGACCCCTTTCTGATTAATGGGATTGATCCAAGTTTTGTAGTAATCAATTAATTGAGCCCTAGGAACAAAATGTCTGAGTTTCGACACAAGATCGGACTGTTTGCTTAATTTTTCTCCTACGGATTGTATATGACTAAGGAAGGATAATTTCGAGTCAATGTTTACACCTAGATATTTACATACCGGTTAATTTTAATTGAAAGCAGAGTTTAGAGAGAATCTTTGCGCCGAATCGCTTGTCTTATTATTAGTTCGTATATGCATTTGAATTGTTTTTGATACATTCACTACTAATTTATTGGAATTTAGCCAGTCATCAACTTTCTAGATATCTTCCTTGATATCAGCGCACTGTAGTCCGATTGCAGAAAGGTTTGTATCATCTGGTAAATGTATAGCTTCTAAATGTCTGCAAACTAGAGGCATGTCGTTTACATAAATAATAAACTATTGAGCCTTGTGGAACACCGCAAACAATTTCTCCCCAACCAGATGACACATTATTTAGCTTTACTCGCTGTTTTCGGCCTTTTAAATAAGATTTGATCCAATTCAGAGAGTTACCCCTTATTCCATACTTTTCCAATTTACGGATCAGTAGGTTATGGTTAATAGTGTCAAAAGCCTTACTAAGATCAAGAAAAAAAGTTACTTCGTTTGTGCTTCTGTTGAATCTTACCTTCTCAGTGATTTCAACTAAAGCATCCACCGTGCTGTTTAGTGCGAAATCAGAATTGCTTACAGTATAGTAACGAAAATTATTCTAGGTAGGAATAAGCGAGCTTGTAATTAACTTTTTCATTTATTTTGGCTCCTTACATTTAGTAATCATATTGGTCGTAGTATTTTGTGTCAAGTGTAGACCCATTTTTATGCATAGGTATAACTTTTCTGCTTGGTAGCTCCGAGTATTGGTATTTTTTTTGCTTTCATTTCGTTTACCAGTGAGTTCATTCAGCATATTGTATATTTGTCGTTTATCCCTTTCAAAAGATTTGAACGTGTTCCTGTAGAACATGGCTTTTGTTAATCTAAAATTCTTTTCAAAGCGCATTCTCGCGTCTTTGAACTTTTCTTTAGCTCTAAAATTCGACCTATCTTTCATCCAGTCTGCATGTGCCTTGTTCCTTTTCGTCCATAAATTTTTAAGTTTATTATTGAACCAATTGGGCTGGTTTTTGTATTTATTTGTTGATTGTGTCAATGGCGCGTGATCATTTACAACCGACGAGAAAGCTTTATTGAAGACATCAAATGCTGTAGAATCATCTTGGGCTAAAACTATATCATTATCTACCTTGGATAATTCCGTTTTCAATTCAACCTGAAAACTGTTCCTCAGATTTTTATTTTTCAGAAATCTCGTATCTCTAAAACTGACAAGGACTGCAGTTTTTTTCACCATAAATTTTCCTTTTTCAAATAATCGGGTAGTGATCAGAAAAACTTTGTAGCTCCAGTACATCCCAATTTGGGTGTTTGACATTATGATAAATGAAATGATCAAGACATGTGGCTGAGTGTCCCACAACACGTGTTGGTCTTCCTGGAGCAAATTCGATTCCGTTGGTGGTTATTAAATTTTTGTCTCCTCTTGTCAACTGGTTATTTTCCAGCGTGTTAATGTTTATGTCACCACATATAACTGTTGGACATGCAGAGTAGCACTGTGTTTCAAGGAACTTTTCAAGTTTAGATACAAAGTCTTTCTTATTAGCTCATGTTTATTATAAATAACATGTGATGAGCAATTAGATCACATTAAAAGGAGGCTTGCACCTGTTGGTTTGTAATACATAGCGTCATAGATAGATAGATATATATACCAAAAAATCTCCAGACAACAAAAGATGTTCATCATTTTGCAGAAGCCTTTTGTAAATCGGACAAACAATCGAAAATCATGAAAGTGTTTTTAAATCTAATTTTGGACAGCTATTTCAATCAAATTTAAAAGAAAAAAGGTTATATCTAACAATTCAAAAGCAAGAGCGAGAGACAGGCAATCTAACGTTGGTTTTTTGGTTCTTTGATAGAATTAAATACTCTTCTGATCAGAAGCAGCTCATACGTTCTGGGGATCTAATATCATTTGGGGATTAATTTAGAGCGTTTCTCGATCATCCTCATCTCACGACACCTGGGCAATGTTGAAGATTTTTTCGACGGAAATAATCTTGACTGTAGAGACTTCGGCCTGATTTGTCAACCAGAATTTTGTCAACCCGTTTTGTGAGAGGGAATCGGATATTTGGGAGATTAATTATTTTTTGTCGAAAGCTTGCTTTGACAAACTATCTAACAGACGGTAGCTTCTATCCTTTCGGGGTTCTAACCGGCTAATAATTTTTCGAATTAAAAAAAACAATAATTCGATTTTTTGCTACCAGACAAGACAGTATTTACCTTTTTCACTTACCTGAATTTTATTTCTATTTTTTTTAATTGCTTAATTATTTTTTGTTACTGGTTCTGAAATGGGCCTAGAATTTTTAATCGGGAAACGCTTAGGGTAACTCAATATTATAAATAGACGAGATGAAAATTACAGAAATTAGATCAATCTCGTGTTTCAAACGTCTTATCACGGTAACCACTTGTTCTGCAGTAATCACAGTTTTTCTTCTCAGCAGTAGTTTTTATACAGTTTAATTTTCCGGCTCAGCATGTTCAGTTCTATGTTTCCAGTACTGATGATTTCACGAACTGATGATTTCACGAACTAATTCCGGCCAACCTATTTACTTGACAATAGAATGAATCTATGGAGCAGGTGCTGGAAATAAGTCACATAAATTCAGGACGTCGATGTAGCAAATTTGTGTCCAAACGTACATTTAGTCACAGAAACGTCTCATTTAATGAACAAAATGTCATAATACATTATAAACAAATACCAGGAAGGCACTGGAGGCTTTTTATGACCTTTTTCAGTGCTTACTAACTCATTCTGACTTTGTAAACAGTTTTAACCAATAAAAACAACCACAGAATGCTTATTTCTGAAACGAGTTTTTCATACCTTATCGCCGGTAAAGCTACGAATCTGTGTGTCTATGAATGTGTGAATATGTGTATCAAAGAAAAATTTAGGCAAATAGTTGTCTTTTGTTTTTAACTGTGTTGACCTCAACAGACGCAACGATCGGGTGTAGCACGAGTTCAGAACGGATTGGAAGGTTGACAAAAGTGATCACTTCCATTTTTCAACAAGTACCTACTTTGAGTAAGAAACGTTGTATCGCTGCAGAAATAAGTACAGTCATGATAATTGGTACGTATAATAAATGGTACGTAAGATAGTTGGTACGTTTGATTTTGCCTCCGCTATTTCCTTGGTCCACGTCGACTACTGATTCAATTTGAGTGCTCTTTGACATCAGAGTGTCAAATGTATGAACTGATCTTGAAAAAAAAAACAAAAGGTCAGGTCTGAATTTGCTATCCAAAATATGACCGAAAATCTGGAGAAGTCTGAAGTCTAAAAGAAGTCTACAGAAGTCAGAAATATAAAGTCCCCCTCCACTTTAAGCAAAATTGTTTGAATTGATAAACTTTTAATTAAATATTGTTTATGATGCTATAATTTTTAACTACTAAACAATAATAAACAAAATGTTCAATTTTTGTGATAGAAATTTTTATCAGGGAAAAATTAGATTTCAAAGAAAATTTGGACCAGAACTCGAAAACTTTTTTTGTTCATTCTTGAATTATTATATTTTCTCTACATGAAACCAAAATTGAAGCAACTCTGGCCTAAGACAACCTATTTCTGACAATCAGTAGCCAATCAGACAACAATTGAATTTTTCGAAAAATTGGTTTTATTAAAATTTATCATGGTAATTGTCAAATTTTTATTATGAAGATAAAAAAACAGAAAATCATTTTGACTGTAAACTAAGTTTTCCCAGCCATTCTACCCAAAATAGAGATAAGAAGGTCAGCTGAAAAGCAGAATTCAGTACAAATTGGTAGCAAATTTCAATAGAAAATTGCCCTAAGTTCTCGTTTTTTTATCCTTTTTTTTGTTGTGAGGATCTACTCAATAATCCATTTGCAAACCTACAAGACATTTCATTGAACACTTAAAGGAAAATGTTTAAACGCCGGTTGCTTTTTTGCTTTATTTCAATCTTGTTCGATGTCTATTGGCGATTGGTGTGATGGGTACTAGTCTCGTTGCGAAAAAAAGCCGTACTACAAAATGATCAAAATGTACACGGATTTTAGTATATTATATAGGAAAGTAGTCAATTTTAATCTCATTTTTCTTTCCTTGTTTCAATCCCAATCCATAGCAGGGAATCAATCGCATCTATTTTCCGACTATCTGTCTGTTATGTTCGATGTTTCAACTGAATATCGAAGTTGAGAGAATGAGGTTCTTCAAAGTCTCTGGTAAATTCTGCATAAGAGTGGTCTGGTGAGCTGTGTGATGTTGTAGGGCAGCCAACATTATTTACAATTTGGACGCGAAGATCCAGAGTGGGTGGAGAGAAGCAATGACAGAAGTGCTCAGCCGCCTGGGTCTGGAAATGTTCGTTGACCATAATATCGGATGTACCTATATGATCATATTCGTCAAGAAATCCCTCTCGCGACAGTTCTCACTTCATCATAAGGACGAACTACCTCTAGGTTAGAGCACGTCCTCCTTAGTAGCACTTGATTTTCAAATAAAATTTTAACAAATTCATTATTATTATTGTAAGTATTATTAATTGCTCTTGAACGAAGTTCATTGCAATTTTTGTAAACGTGTGTGTCTTTTTTTATGCAAAATTTTCGCTTGACCGTTTTGACTTTTCGAGTGAATTTTACGCCCTTGACTTTTTGCGTTTCGCGTGATCTAAAATTCTCTCTCAATCACAATTTCAAGCAGCTGAATTCAATTGGCGGCAATTTAATACTAAAAGTCAAATGAAAACTGCGCCGAAACTGGTGCCATTTTTTACTTTAAATCTTAATAGTGATAAATATCAACCTCTAATGTGGTTATTTGTAGCCCACTATTGAACTTCTTAGTCCCATTTAGACTCCCCC
This sequence comes from Convolutriloba macropyga, assembly GCF_964194025.1. Classification (NCBI taxonomy): domain Eukaryota; kingdom Metazoa; phylum Xenacoelomorpha; order Acoela; family Convolutidae; genus Convolutriloba; species Convolutriloba macropyga. The sequence continues at coordinate 1,894,298 of NC_134480.1, forward strand.
CCCCCCCCCTCTTCAGCCTGCTTCAGTTGATTAGAGCTCCCACTATTCGTTCGAGAGCAATTCTTCCGACGTTTTGTCGGTTATGTTTACAAAACCGGAATATGAATTTCAGAAGTACGAATATATGAAGAGGACAGATGCCGTGATTCTAAAATTGTTATTATTCCTGCTGTAGTTTGATTTTTAAAATAATTTGTTTACGCACATTTGAGTGAAATTTGTGACGATTTTGAATTCTAACAAAACAAAGTTGTCTTTAATAGTCAGCGAGTGGTTTTGGGGCGTACATTCTCTCTCAATTTTTCTTGACGTAGAGTGAGAGAACAATTTTTAACCCAAATTTTCAGTCTTCATGCTTGGCTGCTAATTTTAATTGCCCTTTAGCGAACTCGGTCCTTTCTTTGCTATTTCGGCTGATCGATAGATTCTTGGAGAATCGCGAGGGAATGAGGTCAGAATTCGATTTATTTTTACGCTGAAATGTCCTGTGCACTAAATTTGATGTTAAAGCTTCACTTCATAGTGTAAAGGCAATTACTGTTTTCCCTCACTGTGACTTTTTAGGATCATTCTGAATTTCGTTGCTAGATTTTATGCCCCTTAACTAATAATGCTAGCCGTCCTAAATGTAAGCTAAATACCACTGGCAGCTGTTGTCTATCGAGAGATTTTCTCGAATTTTTAATCGAATTCGTTTAGAAACAGTTTTTAATTGCTCTCAAACAAAAGTTTTGACAATTATTTCAGCCTTATTGGGATTTTCTCAGGACAATTTTTTGCGGATTTTGTCTCGAGAAAAGAGATGAGCTGAGAAATTCTCTAAGAATTTTACTAGCCTCTAAGTATGGTGTTCACTGAAACTGCTGAAAAGATATAAATTCATGTTGTGAGGGACAATTCTCAGTTTTGAACCAAAACTGCTGGGACAATTTTAGCTTGTTTTGGGTACCCTGCTCACCTCCCACCTCACTTTTCCACCCCGACCCTCTTGCAGTCAGACTAACCTCCTAAGCTTCAGGTAGCTACAGCTGAACCCAACCGCTTGCGGCATTGCTGTTGTTTTTAATGCAGCGAAATGTTGAAATGTATCCAATTTGACTCTTCAATTGAATTTTTGCCCACATTTGGTTATATTTCTGAATACAGGTAAAATTTAACGTCTTGCTCTTATTGATGTCAAAATATTATTTAGACCAATGCTCTCAGTGATTAGCCAACTATTAGTAGAAATCGCTCTGAACAAATAAGCAAAATGAAAAAGGCTGGAGATTAATTCTTCACAGTGCAATAGAGTATCTATTTCTCGAAAATAATATTGCAGAAGTAATTAAGGACTGATGGTTTTTTTTGCTTATTTGTTCAATGTTTGCTTCGATTGATTTGACTTCCTTTTAAATGGAACGGGATGATCCGGTAAAGCTCCAGAGGGTAACTTGAAAACTTCACTAGCCTCTGAATTGGGCAGGAGTGAATCGATGATATTGGAGTAGCATAAAGAGAATTTTTGTTCTGTTCATCGTGCTTTTTCTTTTAAAATGGTCATCTCTATCAATGATTCTTAAGACCATTTAGTTTATTCGTCTTTCTTTGAATTTGATCGCGAAAGCTTTTCAATTTGCCTGCGTGACGTGTCTTCCTCTCTTATGATTTTAGGTGATTGTTTAATAGCCGTCGTTGGTCTCTCAAAAGCTATTAAATAGTCGCTTCCCGGGTCTTTCCCATTATAGCCCCCCAGCTTAGTGGTCAGATAACCTATAGCCCCCCCAATCATGGTAAATATACCATAATGGGGGGCTATAATTTCATGGGGGGCTATAATGGGAAAGACCCCGCTTCCCTCTTTAATTGCTCTGAAATGAAGTATACAGGACTTGTAGCAATTATATTAGACCTGCTGTCTTTTTAAAGCGATTTTCACTTGACTTTCCACCCTCAAAAACGGGATAAACAGGTAACAAATGGAGATTTTTAAGTCCTCTTAGAGCCTTATGGAATCACTGAAACAGTCTAAGAGACATAAAATGGTGTAAAGGGTGTTTTAGAGTTTGACAACCTCCTTCTTTAAACTCTCCTCCCTCCCTGTCACCAATCGCGCTCGCCCACCGTCCTCACCTCTTACTCACCCCACCACCATCCCCCTCAATTAAGCTAATGTGATCCTGCCTAAGCCGGAACAAGCTACCGAGGAAGCCATCCGCTCGCCAATAGTTTTTCAGAGCAATTCGCCCGACATTAGTTAGGTTATGTTTTTTAATCCGTTTCAACTTTCGATCAGGTGTTTCGTTTTGCATAAGTCACGACTTGCACGTTTGACTCCAACCTTACCTCACTCATTGTTTCAATTGAATGGATTTTAGATTTTTCACTCATTGATTTTACGCAATCTAGTGGATACGGGTAACGTCCATAGTGCAAAAAGAACGGGATAGACCGATAGAGCCCTGTTATTGAGTCATTTTGCATTAGGTTATCAAAGTTCATTAGAGCGGTAACTAGCTGGCATTGTTATTAATTCTACTAGTTTTCAGTTCGGAAGCTGCTCAATTAATTATAATTTTAGAATCTAACAAACCACACCAAATTGGAACACTTAGAGACAAATTGTAACCCTTAGAAACAAATTATGTCAATTTTCTCTGCTTTTTGCCTTTTCTGTTTAATCTCGATGTGCACTAAACGCGTCAACGGTGGTTGGAAGCTCAATTAATTATAATTTTAGAATCTAACAAACCACACCAAATTGGAAAGCTTAGAAAAAAATTGGGACACTAGAAACAACTTCTGTCAATTTGCCTCCCTCTGCTTTTTGCTGTTTTATCTCGATGTGCATCAACCGCGTCAAAGGCGGATATTTTACGGCTTTTTTGGCTAGCTCGATAACGGCGTTTGCACTCACTTTGTGAACTTTAAACTCTTAATATTTTTCATCTTGGTTATGTAAAGTTTTGGCTGTTTTCATTGCGAACATTTTTACAATATATGTGAGAAATTAACCTGAAAATTACCGCGGCCATACCTGAAGTTATCGCGGCAATTGTTGGGCAATATAGAGGCTTTTTGTGTTAAAATCTGTAACTAATTTGTGAGAATCGGGTTTTAACTTAGTCCGACTAATGCAACATCACATCAGACAAACGTTTGACTCTTTGTGAAATTTAGACTATATTTCTATCGTTTTTGGTCTACGCGGAGTGATAAGCTGATATTTGCCTCATCGTAGGTTTTTAAATTCAGCATAATTGGTATGCATTGCGGTTGCCGTCTGTTTTTAAAAGATTCAAAGCCGAATTGTATGTATTGGTAATTTTCGGTAAGCGAGTTAACAGACCAGTCATTTAGAGGCATTAAATTGCTTGATGTTGTCGAAAATAGAACAAGAAACAGTGTTTATTTGCTCTCAAACGAATCATCCGGCAATTGTTTTAGTCCTGTTGATCTTTATGAGTTTGTGATTTTTTTTGTATTATTTTTTTTGTCTGACCATTTTTCGTTGGAGCACTTCTCAAGTAACTTTTTCACGCTTAACTTAACGACTCATGTGAGTTCAATTGCTCACGTTTGGAGTTTAAAGCAGCCTAAGCTAATTGGTGGCAGATACTTTCAAAGTATAATGGAAAGTGGGCCGATAATGATTTCATTTTTTAATTTTTATCTGTTGTAAAATTATCTCTATTGGTTTTTATTAATCTTCAAAAATGTAATTTTAAAGTTATAACCACAACAAAAACGTTTGGTTAAATATTTACGTTTTCAAAATCGCCTCGTAATTATATGAATAGTTTGGTCTTTATACTTCAATAGAAAAAATTCCTAAAGCCTCTTACTTGTCTATCTATTGGAAAACGTTCATGCAGTTTGACCATTTCGCTGCTTAGTTTTTCCTGATATTTGTTTTTAGTTTTCTCTTTTCGGATTTCAATTGGCAAATTATTCCACTTCCTAGAAAAATTTCTGATCAGTGACCTGTCACTCCATTTGGATTGGCACTTATTCTTTGGAAAAAACTGGACAGTTCTGCAGTTTTTGGTCAATTCGTACTTTTCAAGAATCCTGAAAGAGGAGTTTTTGGTTTCTCGACTACTCTATTTATATTGTGAGAGGAGGTCAAAAAATTTAAGACGACAAACTTTTTTAATGAAAAGCTCTGCTGGTAAAATTTTGTCTTTCAATAATAGATCTCTTGCACTGTCAAACTTTTTGCGCAGGTGGCAAACCTTTATTCCCCAATTTATTTGCTTATTAACTCTTTGAAGTGACATAACCGACAACGATTGAAAAAAAATTTGCACTGAAATTGAGATGGGACAAAACAAGTGATTTAAAAAGACCGATTCTTGCTTTTAGTGGTAGAAAATGTCTAAGTGAATTGACCTAATAGCATTTGCCATTTTTGTTAACGTTTTGTTCAGCTGAATGTCAAAATTTAGATTGTTATCATTCATTATACCTAAATAACGACAACTTGTTTTTGGCTCTATGAAAATTTCATTTTGATTCAATTTTTGATTCACCATTTTTTGAAAAAAAAAACACTTTCTGTTTTATCTCTGTTTAAGGTTAGCATATTTCGCCTCATATAACTCTCAGTACTTTCAAATATACTGTTAATTTCGCATAAGAGATTTTCATCGAATTTGAAATGACAAATAATGCATGTCATCTGCAAACTGTAAAACGTCCTCTCGTTTTTTCATTTTTTTCTGGGAAGTCATTGATATATATTAAAAAAGGTCCGAGAACTGTTCCTTGAGGTACTCCGTTATTTATTGTCACCCAGTTCGAATTTTCAATGCCATTCTTTACGCATTGTTTTCTGTTAGACATAAACGATTCTAGCATTGCAATTGATTCCGTACTAAATCCATATTTTGTAATTTTTTCGAGAAAAATTTTGTGAGATATTGAGTTGAAAGCTTTGGCTAAATCCAACAATATACTAACAACGTTTCGTTTTCTTCTAACAAACTATTCACTGATTCTGTGAACGATATTACTGTGTCCTTCGAAGATTTTCTTTCAGAAACCCAAATTGATTTTTATTGATTATTTCATAGTTTTCAACATGTTCTAGCATTTATTGGAGCAAAAGTCTTTCAAAAATTTTTTACAAGAGTCAAAAATTTTCACATTTTTACAAAAATTTTCACATTTGTAACTGAAATTGGTCTGTAGTTTTCTGCTTCCAGTGGATCACCTTTTTTGTATTGGAGTTACATATGTTTTTTTTCAAATACGTCAGGAAAAATATTTTTTGATATGCATTCGTTTGTTGCAAACTGTAGATGTGTTCCAATAGACATTTTGCTACACTTGAAGGGCCATGTAGTAAGTAATCCAGGAACCGCTGCTTTGTTTTGTGGTAATTGATCAATTACAGTAAACAGTTCTTTTGTCGTTATATGTCTGAAGGAAAACTCAGTTTTGTCAAAAGCAAAGTCCGGTAGCTCAACCTTTTCTGTCTCGCCTTCGTATAAACCTAATTAAGAAAAAAAATATTAATTGTTTTAGCGATTTCTTTTTTGTCTTTTAAAGTATCTTGGTTGAACTGAATTCTGGAAATTTCGCTATTTTTATCCTCGTGTTTTATTTTTGTTTTAATGAATTTCCCTTGTTGTTTTGAATCGGGAAGACTTTCGAACAATTTCTGTGAATAATAATATGAAGTCCCATATTTAATCCGCCTGCTGATGCAGTTTTTAATTGATCGCGAGTGCGTCGGTTATTTGTGAACAATTCAACTGACATTAGTCGGTTATGTTTGATCACTTGATTTTGGGTTTACGAGAGATCTTGTTCACGTGCGGCATTCTTACTTTTTTTGGGCTTAACTTTTCATCAGTTGTATGGAATGTTTTGAAAGACAATTACTAGGTAATTTTTGATTTGGGATATTCAAAATGATCTGCTGTAGAAAGTACTCGACAAATGGGGGATTTTTTGACTTCTACCAATCAGAAATTTGAAATTTTGCATAATGTCATTTACGCGTACGCTTTTTGGTAGATCGTGTTTTTTTACTTTCAAAAAATGGCTCCTGTGTTTACTTGAAGAGAAATTTAAGAGCTATAGTGTAACTTAAATAGCCCTACATTTCAACGGAGCCCCAAACTTTCTAGGCTCGTTTACAGAAAAATACTTGGAAATTTTAAATTTTTGATATGAAATGTTAAAAATGGTAGTTGAAACTTCAGCTTTTCTTGAGCTCATCTGAGTTCCTATTTCTCTCCGTTATCTACTCAAGTCTAGACTGTTTCAGTTTCGTGGCTATTATCGAGGACTATGCTGGCTAATTGTCTTTTCTTTACCTGTTTCAATCTCAACAGAGGCAAGAGCTTAAGCGACAAACTAATATTCTGGTATCCATCTACATGAATTAGTTTAATTTATTTAAAACTTTGTGTTTGTGTTAGGTACGGGAGGCTTGACCGCTAACAAAGGTGCTGTTCTAATCCAACTTGGACTCCAGTCCAGAGATCAGATATTTGTGTTTGTGGGTGTCCATTTGGCCCCACACGACAACGCACAGGATGCCAGGCTCAAACAGATTGCACGGATTTGTGAGGAGTTTGGCTCTCTGCTGCGAAAAAGCAGGTTGGGATATTTTTTTAATACTAAATGGGTTCTTTCTTAATGTATGTGGAATAATAAAAGTAATTTATCGCCTCATAACTGTTGAACATAACTTCTCAAGCAAAGCAAAGTTTGTAGTCCTGTGGTCTTTTTTTTGCAATTTTAAGCTTGACCAATTGTTCGTCTAACCCATTTAACTTTTCGCCCTCAAAAATGGGATAAACAGTTAAGGCCCGGAGAGCATTGAGTTCTCTTAGATCCTATCGGCTTACTAGTCTCTAAATATGCAATTCACCCAAAGTCTTTTGGAGATATAAATTCAAGGTGTGAAGGGCAATTCTTAAGAGTTTGACCCACCCCACTTCACCCCCCCCCCCCCGCGACCGCCCTGTACATCCACCCGTAATCCAGTGAGCTTGACCACCCCGTTTGCGAAGCTTTTCCATCGGAAAATTTACGTTGTTTAAGTCCTTCTGCAAAGTCCATGTTATATTTCACAATAAACAAAAATATTACGACGATGCTAACGAAGCGGACCAAAGCCGACAGATCTGGATGAAATTAATCTCTGAGGTTTTCATCTTGGAGCTGAATTCCAGTTCAGAGACAGGCACAGAATTTCTGTACAATTGATTTGGCCATTTCTATATGCCTTGACCACTAAAAATTTCACTATATGTTCAAAATTTCACTATATGGAACTATATGTTCAAGTGTTTTTTTTGTTCAGTCGTTTTTTCGTTTGCCAATTTGTAAAGAGCTAAAATTTGGAACAACTAAGTGTTTTCAATAAACGCGCAGTAAAAGTAAGGTCAGTGTTAGACTCACCGTGGATTTTTACAATCATAAGAATTGAGTTGTTTTTTTAAATGTTTTTATCACTTTTTTGTTTTTTTTTTATGCTAATTAGAAAGAAGTCAGTTTTCGTATAGCGCGTCAATCTTACGTTCAAAGTTCCCTGGTCCGGAATTTGAAAAACTGAACTTAATTGATCCGATAGTTTAAGTTAATCTCATTAGAAGTTATACATAGCAATGTGCGAATTGCTATTTATTGAATCAATTGTAAAAAAATAGTAAGATACTTTTACTTTAAGCTACTTTTACTTTTTAAAAGCTACTTTTGCTTAATTTACTCGAAAGTGTTACTATTTCCCAAGCCCATGTTATAGGATAAGGACTATAAACTGGTGTGGTCTTTCCAACTGTAAGCAAATCTAGTTCAAATTTGATTCAAGTTTGAAAATATTTGCCACATTCATCGACGATGTTTGTTTTCGAGTAAGCGTAGACAAAAGTCGACGGAGTTTGCAGATGTTATTCACGCTCTCCATCATTGACGTCAACACTAGTATCACTGTTACCGATACGTAGTGTCTAATAACCCTGAAAGTTTAAGCATGTCAATTCGACGGAAATGAAAGAAAACCTATTTGCTGATTAACGTAAAATTATTGTAAACGTGTTCCTTTTTTTACGCACGATCTCTGCTTGATGGTTTTTGTGCTTTTGTTCTAGAACATTTTTCTTTGATCTCACTTCGAAGTAGTTTGATAAAAGCGATAGTAATATAGAAAACGACGAAGACGTGATAGTCGAATAATTAATGCTTCTCTTGAGGACGGGCTTTCGAATACATCACATGTCGGATTTTTTTCAGCTCTAAAGAAAAATTTATCAAGGTTACAATTCTTGAATTAATTTTTCCTGACTGTTGTTTGAGAGAAATTGCCCGGCGTTAGTCAGCTTATGTTTGTTGTTGTATTCTCATGTCTTAGTCTCATCAATCGATGGTTCAATCTTCTGACATATTCTGATTAAGTACAGCACTTTATGGAGATCTGCGTGATTTAATTTTATGCCCTAAATTGATAGCTAATGGTTTTAATGATTTTGAATTTTTGTTTCTTTTTGCCCCTTTTGTTCCGTTTTTTAAACTTGTAACTCACTCTTGTTAATGACAGGCCGCATCAATATTCTATGAAGTAGGCCTTAATTTCTTCTGGTTTTGTGTTTTGACCAATCCTTTTATGACCCTGAAACTATGAGTTTTCATGAAAACATGTTTGAGTTTCTGATACTGGTCAATATTTCTGGTTCTTTTTGTATTTTCGCCTAACCCCTTTAAACGAGCGAGAACTATTGTCGTTCAAATACGGCTTAAATGAACATAGTGTTTTTGTAAATTATTTGTAAATTTTGCCAAGATTTTTGTCTATATTTGTTGTTACTTTGTAGGTTTAGTGTCACTAATAACCGGTCCATTTGTCTTGCTAAGGAATAGCATTTAATTTTACTTAGTTTTTTTAAGTTTTAAGCGAATATTTTAAGCGACTTTTGAAGTTATTTGGTTTTAAAAAATTTAATGGATTTTTGTACTCTGCCCCCTTTTTCTTCTTTTTGCTGACTTGTTACGAATTCCCATTAAGGACAGGTCCCATCTGCTTTGTAGTGAAGTATTTTATTAGTTTAGATGTCATCTGATGCTTTTTATGTAATGCGGCATTATTTATTTGTATAGGGGTTTGAGTTTATAACAATATTTTACTCATACACTAATTGTTTTCAAACAGTATCTGAATTTTTGATAGTTTCACATCTCTTCCTCATTTCAAAGACAATTAAGATAAAACTTGGAAGAGCGGGGTCTGAACACTATTTGAAAACGCACATTACCAAGGCTCGTTGTTTTCCTTGTAGTACCTCGCACTTAGTGCTTAGTCGGGCTGGAAACTAATGTTTTTTAAATATCCTAACGTAATGGCTGTTAGTATAATGGTTACTTTTTTTAATTGCTCTCGAGCAAACTTAGAAGCAATAATTTTAAACTTGTGCGTTTGTTTTTGCTAAATTTTTGCTTGACTGCTTTGAGTTCGAGTTTTCACAACTTCAGGCAATCGAATTGAATTTTCGGCATTTTACTACTAAATGTTAAATTAAAATTGAGCCAAAATTGGTGTCATTTTTTTCACCTTTAATCTTATAGTGGTATATAATAACCATTTTGGAGCACCTTAGTGTAATTTTTAGTCCATCCCTACTTCAGGATACCTCTTCACACCCCCTTGACCGAAGCAGGTGCTATAGATAAGGATTCGCACTAGTTGTTCGGGAGCAATTCTTCCGACGTTAGTCGGTTATTTTTTTTAAATATGCTGATGTGCTTTTATCTGATCTTGCTTTGACAATTCCTTTTCTTGTGTTTCCAGTTTTGTGTTCTGGATGGGAGATTTCAACTTCAGAGCAGCTACAAATGACCCCATTACTGAGCAGTTCGACTTCCTCATCCCCAAGAACAAAATGTTGGAAGAATTCAGCAATTACCGATACAAAGATGAGGCTAGTTGCACTGAATTATCAGAACCGTATTGCTCAATTCAAGCAATACTCGTCTGATTATTATTTGTTACCTGTGAATTGTAATTACTTGTATTTTCATTTACAGGTTAACAAACCTGAGTGTGTGTCAGAACTGGGCATAATAGTTTTAGTCAACTTCTGTTAACATGCGCGGGTGAATGTTGTTGACTGCGTGTCATAACTGAGCAAACCAATGAAGGCAAAAATCTTCACAGCTAAACTTGAAGATCCAAAAGTCAATGTCTGAATTATAGCTTGGAAAATTTCTTTTGCAGAATGGGTAAAATGAGGGTCAACACCAACGGTGTATCATTTCATTAGCTATGTAACATTTTGTCATAATGGGGTCAATGGACGAATATAGGAACTTGTGACTTGATTATGAAGACCGTTTCAGTCCTACGCCAGTATCTTGATGCATTAATCAAGTCGATCGCAGGATAAATAGTATGCAGATGGGGGATTCCGTGAAATAATTTTTTATTATTATTGAGCATAAATTTAATAACCCTGGTTTTGTGTCACACAACTTTCTTTGATTTCATAAAAGGTCATATTTGTGGTTTATCTCGGTAATCATCAAGGATCATACAAAAATTGAGTAAGCGTGCTCTTTTATGTAATTTATTACTAATCACCCCCTGAAAGTTGCGCTGTAACTAAAATAGATTACGCTATAACTTTCCAAAAGCAGAAAATTTTCGCCCGTAATCATTCAAGGCCATATGTCTATTTATTTGAATTTCAGTGGTCCATGATCCACCGCAATCCCTATCACTCAGAGCGCAATTTCTTCTTCGACATGCACGAGTCCCACATTGCATTTGCGCCCTCTTACAAGTTCGAGCCCAAAACAACGTCATCAACCGATACCACAACAGGTATATTTTTTCGACATTCATAAAATAATTAATTTCAGCAGTGGACAACAAAATAGTCTTTGTCGACAAAATTTATATGCCATCTAGATTAATTAAGCTATCAAAGACAACGGCGACCGAAAACTGGAAGATAAATTCTAACGAAAGAAAAAATGCTAACAAGCTATGCGCAATGAATTAAAATCCATTTGAAATACTTAAAAAATGACCAAAGGGTAATTCAAGATCTCTCTGCTTCTTAATGAAAACAACGATAGTCTTGCTGCATTTTGATGAGACTGTTTTAGCAGTTGTTAGGGAAGACTATTTGATGTTTTCTGATGAGCAAAGGCCGGCTTTTCAAAAAGTCAGTAAAAAGTTTGCAGAAAGAGTCAAGCCAAAGCTCAGCAAATCTCTGTCATCTTAGGATATCTTACCAATGACATCTTACCAAAGACGTATTTTGTCGCCTGAAAAAAGTTGGGAAAGGTGCCGAAATTGTGTTTAAAGTTAAAAAATCAACCGATATTCACTAAAGTTAAAACCTCGATGACAACCTGGAAAAAAAGTGGTCAATTAAGAGAAAGCCCCTCCCCTAAAAGGGTAGTCGGTCAACTCGGGGGCAGCAAGTCAACTCCTATGTGTATTTATAAATTCTGACAGTAGTCAAAAATTGAAGCATCAGATGCAAAGGATAAAGAAAATAAAGCATCAGAATTATGAACAAGATAGATATGGTAAGTAGCAATTAAAGTATAATATGCAGTGATTTTGAATCAAGATTAGAAAAAATATCAAGCATTTAGCATAACAGCCTCCCTTCCTCTACAATGGTTCCTATTGACGCTTCTACTGCAGGGCGCCTGCGCATGGAGCGCGCGCCACGGAGGCAGAGTATGCAGCTACGTAAAACAGCGAAACTTAATTTTGTCCTTATGTACGTGATCACGTCCGAATATGAATCTTCTTTCTTATCGCTGATCCTAGAAGCCAATCTCTGTATGGCTTTTGATGCTGATGGACCAGCTCCTCCTGTACACGAGAAGATTAACGGATAGAAGGTGGCTTTCTCGACGTCGATTATCCTTTGTTCGTATTTCAGCTTCTTGATGGACTCGTGATATTTGTAGGAATCCGGTATGCTTCTTGGGCAGCTCTTCGCATACGGATTAAACACTTTCACATCAAAGAACGTTCTGCTGAAGCGTGAATCGAAGAAACCATTAGCTTTGATATCTAGTCGAGCGTCGTCATCAATAGTAGTAGTTCTATTTGCGAAGGTTTCCCCTTGCAAAGACTGAAGACAGGGCTCTACTTCGACATCATCGCAGACCTCATTGAGCAGGTTGGCAAAAGAGTCACGGATGTCATTCTGTCTTATGTGCGTATAGCCACCTTTTGGACAATGAAGAGCATGGGCTACATTAAAATTTTCTCCACATGCGCATCTTGATGGCAATTTTACGGGATCCCATCCATATCTAAGAGCAATTCCATCTCTAAACTCTCCCTTGGTTAAATCAAAATGATATCTTTTCAATGGAAGTGCTTTTAGCCAGCATGATGCTCCTTTTTCCATAGCCAAATCTAGAGAATATGCCTCTTTATCATTGATGAGATCTTTGATTGCCAACTTTTTCGCTATAGCTTGTTCCTGTTTTTCTTTTCTGATTTTCTGAAGTATTTTCTCCTGATAAAACTCTGCATCTATAGCATTTTGATTCTGTAACGGCTCACAAACCCGAATAGATCTTTCATATTCGTTTGCCCTGTCTTCAGGAAGAAGAATGTTCAGCCCACCCTCTTTAAGAGGAAGAGAGAAAACCTTCCGGTATCTGTCACTGTAAGAGGGATGATTCAACATTGAAGGTATAAGATTTTTATCAGTTATTTTTTCGGCTTCCCTCAGCAGACTGTCCGCGTTTGGAGTAGTCCTAGCAATAAAAGTCAACTTGTGTTGCAATCCGTTCGTAAATGATTTGTACACATTCTGAGGGGACACCTTACTATGTTTAGCGAGTTTCTCAAGCATGTTAGAGTAGTTCACTGACTTTTCTTTCAGAAAATCGTTACAACTTTCATCAGAACCAATAACTGAACCTAGGACTCGATGACCTTCAATAACATCAACATCTAATCCCGAAAAAACTTTGTTCGCCTTCTGAACAAACTCAGGTTTTGTAATAAGATGACATTTGATCACATTATAACCGAATGCACTGCCATGCTCATAGAGCTTATCTAGCACGAATCGCAGTGATTCAAGACTACCGGCCACATTACCGTCATCTGCGTACCATTTATGAGTCAAATTTTGATCTTCGAGCATGTCGATGAGAGGAAGTATAGCAACTCCGTACATTGCCATGGCTATTGGATCACCTTGTGTTGTTCCTTCTTGAGACTTGATTACTCTTTTATCAATGAAGAGGTCTGATGGGGTCTTATACGAGTTTCTGATTGCTGTATAAATTGAGGGACAAAGCTTTCTGATGTTTTTTAGAGCCAGATCTCTATTCAAGCTATTAAACGCGTTCCTGGCATCAATCAGTAGGATACCTTCAGTACGATCTTCAAGAAAGCGCTGCCGGAGTGCATGGATAGCATGTTCGATGCCACTCTTTTGTCCAAGGCACATCTGTACGTTTCCCCCAAGTAATTGGAGATCTCGTTTAACGCACTTTACTATACTCCTGCCTATAATTCGTCTTATGACCTCGCCAATGCCAATTGGTCGAACCCCAGGGCATTTATCTAGTGCAATCAGACGGCAAGCGTTATAAGAATTCAAGAGATTTAATTCTTCGGTGGCAATTCTGATTGCAAGTTTGGACACTGTTTTGCAAAGATCGATTGAGGAGGATTTGTATGATGTCAAAAGTCGTCTCCACTCGCTAGCATCAAGACCAGATGGGCCATGGCTGCCATTTGTTTTCATTGCGGCGCGTTTTATTTCAGAGACATTTATTTTTTCAAAAATAGAGGGATGGAACGGCAAATCCCGATTTTTCAGGTCAGTTACTACGTACTTAAGATCAGCTTTCTGACTGCATGGATGCTTTTCTTGTAGAAGATCGAGTACGGTGCAGTTTTTTCCTTTGATAGTCACTTTATCGGATGTTGATAGCACACCACCCTTTGCATCGTCTGAAAGACATCGTAAAGCATTCGATATCTTACCGGACTCCATTTGTTTGTCAAAGGCTTTAAATTCATCCACTTCTCGTTTTCTATTTAATTTCCTTAAGCGTTCCTGAAGTGCCTTGGCCTCAACAAAAAGGTCGTCGAATTTGCATCTGATCCACAGATCGAGCCTTCTAGATAAGATTTTTGTTATTGAAGCATCATTTTCACTTTTGGATCTTGCGAGAAGTAAATGCGGCATTATCATTGTGCAAATCATAGCGCATTCAGTCTGAGGCCCATCTTCAAGCGTTCTGGTGAGAATGATGTTCATAACATCTGCAATTTTGAAGCCTACTTTATTTTTGCTAATGGTAAAGAAGATTGGTTTCCAATGAACTATTTCGTTGTATATTTTTCTTAGTGTTTCTATTTGTTCGTCTTTAAAATTTTTCCAAAAGTCGCATGGTTCCGGCGGTGTCTCGATTGAGGGTGTTGGATCATGTTCTTGAGGGTCAATTTTTGCAGGTTGACTGCAGTGTTTGCAAATGAAGTTTGGGTGGTGATCGTTTTTAGTTGACAGACCACTGCATTTGATATGCATATATGTACCGCAACCGTAGCACCAAACTCCACCTCCTCGGAGGTGAATAGAACACTTAGAGCAGTGGGTTTGAGTATCTGACATTGTCAGAGGGAGGCTGTTTACCGAGTGTAGATTATTGATGAAGATGAATATAACTATGCATAAAATTCATTGCAAAAGGATATCACATTATGTAGATACAACGTAAACTAATGGTTACCGTAGAAAGAGAAATGAATACCATCTCGACAAAAAGCAGACCTGCTGAAGAAAAAATATGGTGAAACAATCAAAGGAACTGCATAAAAATGAGGAAATCGATGCAGAGCCAAGTTCATGAAATATATTTTCCTGTTAACAAGTTTATTATTTGAAGTGGCAATTATTTTAGGTGAAACGACAATACGCGGTTGGAATTTATAACATATGATATCCAACAGAACTCGGTAGCATTCAATGAAGTGAGAGCATGAGTAGTGGTGATTATTGAATCCTGCGACAATGCATACTGATCTCAAATTGAGGGGAGGATACTGGTTAACTACATTGAAGAGGTCGATTAGGTTAGCTCCGCGATATGAATGGATGGTTGCTCCAACTGCGCTGCCTTCGATATATTTTGTCCTGGATGTGCCAATTACTAAATCTTGTGCATTCCAGGGCAGGATCTGTGCAGCAAATTGTCTCATCACCTGCAAAAATATGAAGCAGTATCGTCTGGTTCACGCATGTACAAATCCAGGAGCACAAACACAGGAGCACACTCATAGACACACAGCATACACACATATATATGTTCACATACACTATATAAATATATATGAAGTAAGCATGTGTAGGAGCAGTACAACCTGGTGGTTAGATGTCTTTCCTTCCGGTTTGGCCACAGACCCCAGAGAACACACAAAACCTGGGGATCGTAGACCCGAGACCACCAACAGCACGCAGGACCACTGACAGAGCACAAACACGGCACAGCGAACCACTGAGAGCAAACTTGACAAGCCTGTTTCTAAAATCCCTTAAGGGCGCTCCACCACACACAGGCAACTCATGATCATAGCGTATCTCTATTTAATAAGTTTATCACAACAATTAGGCTAACAACAATTGGAAAAACGAATTTCGAAACAGGACGAGTTCATTCTACGCATGACGAGTTTATTAATGAAGCCACTAATATATTTCTAAGCAAATTTTTGGTGGGTCAAAATTGACTGAAATAAAACTCTGTTGAGCATACAGTTCAGAGTGCCCCTCCCCCAACAAATCTATTACTATTTCTCAGATTCTTTTTAGTGATCTACTGGAACAGCTAAGTGTCTTCGAGTCTTTCCCCATATACTCCCTCCACGAAATTGAAGCCCCCTGTTTAAGATATAATTGCCATGATGGGTGGCTATAGGCTATATGACCAATAGGTGGGAGGCAAGTGGGGGGAGATGTAATGAGAAAGACCCGAGTGTTGTTTGTTTAGGTTTAGAATACCATCCTTATGTAACGAGTCACAGACCCTCGTGGTGTGATCGGATATTCTTCTATGCAAAAGACGGAGCTTCCTCTTCAAACAACAAACTGCAGATTACAAAATATGATGCCGAGTTCAAATGTATCCTTTCAGATCACAAACCAGTCTACGTTAAAGTCCTAGCTGAGGTTGGTCTTTGTTTTGTAAACAAGTTAAGTCAAAATAAATAAACAAGTTAAATGAAAATAAATAAATGAACAACTGACGTCTTGGATACATTTAAGCGGTCAAAATTTTTAAAAATTATCGTCTGGCCCGGGAAAACCTGGAAAACCCTAAAATCAAAGTTTTAAAGATTTAAACTAAGATAAAGCTTAGAAGATTTAAAATCGAGGAGATACTGAGTTCAACCGAATTTTCAGTTTATACACCCACCAAAAAATCTTGGTTTTGTATGCGAAATTATCGAAAACGTATCTGTGGCCTATGTTCTGTTACTGTAGCAATTGTTTTGAAACGTCAGTTGTATTGCAAATTTTCTTCATACCATTTTTTTGCGTGCCTGATGTCAGTTTTTGTCGAAAGAAACGGGATAAGCCGCTGAGGTTCAAGGACAGTAAATCTATGAACAGGTTTTTCCCTCATTTATTTTAAAACGTGTACAGTGTGTCAAAATAGCTGGAAAAACTTCAGTTCATAGTAATGAACAGTTTTAAAGTTTCGGATTATTGTTTTTCCCTGTGTTTTTTGCATATATGAGTAACCAGTAAGTATTCTTCTGTCTTATGCAACGCTCAACATCAAAATTTAATGCCAGAGAGCAATTCGGCTCACGTTAGTTGGCTTATGTTTCGACTTTAGATGTTGCTTTGAGTGAAAAAAAAAATGTTATTCGAACGAAAATTTGCTGTCTAATAGTGTTTTTTGTGTTCACGTGCGATATTTTCTATGCAAATTGGCGTTTGATTTTAAGCTTGATAATTTGATTTTCGTGATAATTTTTCTGATCTTAATTTATTCAACTCTATCAGCCTTTTTAGGTTCATTAAAGATAAAAGGCTCCTTTATAATGAGTAGCGTTAATAATAAGACATTGCAAATAAATAAATAATTCCGTAAAAAATTTTAAAGAAATTTAGAAAGTAATTTTGTTGCATCAGCACTTCCATCAATCAATTATTTCATATCTACTGTTATCTGTATTCTATATCACGTATGTCAGTTTCACAGCTGTTTGGGCAATCTGTTGGCTATGTTGACGCGTTTGGGTAGGTCATAGTTTATAGCCCTTTGTGTGTTAAACTGGCATGCTGTTGCACAGTCACAAATAAAAATGATATTTGGGATAAATGTTGAAATCCCGCTTTTCGTGATCGCTCTATGCGAAGAGTTTCTTGATAAATCTCAATTTATATCATCAACCGAGAGTAATTTGTGTTCAGGTGGAGTTTTTCGACTCTGAGAAGAAGGCGAAGGATCTAAGAGCAACTGAAATTGAAAACAATTCGATCCAACCCAACGCAGTCCTCGATGAAGCACTTCACAACATTGTAAGCAACCATTTTATGATACATAAAACACTAAAGGGACTTCAATACTCCCCAGCACAGTAGACAGAACGAAGCATGATCTGGATTGAGAGGATGATTGAGTGTTTATGCATGTATGTTTCAGCCAAGTGACGTGGAATGCTTCAAAATGTGGAGAACATACCGAATTGACAGCCATCTTGAACTCAGGGAAAACATTGTGAGTAGTTAGTTACAAATCAGTGTGTCTCCTCTAACTAACGGCTAATAACTAACGGCTAATAATTTTATTAGCCATGGCCTATAAAATGTTTTCATAGTTGAACTTCAGAATGATAGAAGGAACAATTTTACTTTTTAATAGCCGCCCTCATCTTCTCAGCCGGCTATTATAGCGCTCCTATTTTTTTTTTTTACTTCGTCGAATAAAAAAATGTTTCGCTTTACCTCATTTTGCCGCCTTTTCAACATTTTGCGTGAAATCTTTTTGACTTCTCTAGGCTAGTTTCTCTCTTCTCTCATTCTGCTAAAAGTGATTTTGAACATCAGTTGCTCAGCAAAGCAATTCAAAATGAACAGAGTCAGTATAAAAAATTGAAGTCAGAAGTAGAAACGGGATAAACCCATAAAGCCCAATTTTAGATGCCCGCTAATTGAACGTCGTTCCTATAAGTCTTAGTTACCATCTCTAATGCTTATTGGTATTGATAGTAGCCCCTGTAGCCTCTCTCTAAAACAGAAGTATGCTCAACCACGAAATGCCATCAAAATAAATCGGACTTAAAAAAATGTTTTTGCACAAAAATCTTTTTTTTTTCAATATCTTCTGTTATTTCAATCCCAATCATGCTTATTGGAATCAACGGCGGCTATTTTCCGGCAATCTGCCGGGTATGTTTTTAGTACAGCGGCTGGTTCTTTTTAATTACTCTCAAACAAAGTTTGTAGCAATAATATTTGTCTATATTTGTCCTTTTTATGCAATTTTTTGCTAGACCGATTTTTCGTCTGACCCATTTGACTTTTAGTCCTCGCGCCTTACCAGTAGTTTAGACTGGGATTCACCAAAACAGTTCTGTGACGAAAATTTCATAGTGTAAAGGGTGGTTCTTAATCTTGAGTTTGACTCCCCACTCAATCACAACCCCACCACCCCCTCACTCACCCCCCTCCGCAGTACA
The DNA here is from genome assembly GCF_964194025.1 of Convolutriloba macropyga. NCBI lineage: Eukaryota > Metazoa > Xenacoelomorpha > Acoela > Convolutidae > Convolutriloba > Convolutriloba macropyga. Next base: position 1,912,974 of record NC_134480.1, read on the forward strand.
CCCTCCTCCATCTGGTGGTTTGGACCCCATTCTCTTTCAGCCCTCCTCTCTCCCCCCCCCGCAATCAGTTGACCTTCCCTCACAATGATTGCATCTATGACATGCCCCAGCTGTATTCTACCGAAGCCAACCGCTCGCCGGTCGTTTGAGAGCAGTTCGCCCTCCGTTAGTCGGTCATGTTTGGGTTTTAGTGACCTCGAAGCTGTTGATTTAATTTTTCCAATAATCAATCGATAGTTTGGTGCTTTTTTAGATATCATTATTAAACGCTCTTAATCATTGGCCGAAATTATCAAAGTTATTAGCAAAGTTTTATCCAACATAATTGAGCCAACTCAAAAATATCTTTCTTAGGTTCTTCGCCAGATCAGATTTATGGCGCAACCTTGCCTACTCTCCGAAAGAAAAAGGCTAGCATTTCTTGAGCGAATAATAAAATGGGAATAATAAAACTCGTTCTCCTTTTTTTTACTTTCTGTAGTTATACTCTTCTCATTTATTCTTTTCTCTTTTTCTAACTTTCTTTAATTCCCGTATGGATCCCTTTGTTCTCTTTCCCTTTTTTATCGCTAACCTGTATTCTTTTTCTCCCTTGGTTTTGAACTTTTGTCATCATTTATTTCTTTCTCGCGCTCTTTTTTCTCTTTTTCATCTTTTTCTACTTTGTCTCTTTTCTGTTGCTGTCATTAACTCTGTGTTCTACCTCTACCTGTCTTTTTTGCTGTATTTTTTCTCTCAATCATATGCTTTTTTTTCTGTTTTTATGACTTTTTAATAGCCGCCCTCTTCTCAGCCAGCTATTATAGCGCTCCTATTACAATTCGAATTTGAATTGTATTGGAGCGCTGTGTTTTTTTTAAGACGTGTTCTCACATTTTTCAATGACTTTGATCTTTCAAAACGGGATTAAACAGGTAAAGCCCAGCGGGCATTAAGTTTCATTAGAGGCTCAAAATGGGCTTTAGTAGTCCTTCCAGTGCTTATAGTGGTGCAGCTGCTGGGATGGCCTTAATTTAAGGTTAAAAGGTCATATTTAGGAGTTTTTGGGCTCAAAATGGTGCAATTTTTCATGTTTTTTTGTGATTTTTTTGAGTTTTTTGTTGATTAGTCTTAGATTGAAGTTTTTAAAAGTTAATGAAGGCCTTTTGTGAAACAAAATAGCTTGTTATGACCATTTTATGAGCTCTATGTTTTGGTACTACAAACACAAACACACAAAACGATAATATTTTTTGCAATTTTTTTCAGGTGTTTTGAAAATTTTTGTCGTTTTTGATTTTTTAGCCCTATGTGTCAGGAAACCTCCTCTAGGGTTTGATAAAGGGTTTGATGATAGATTATTGCATAGTTTCTAGTGATAATTTAATGGTTTTCAACTTTCTGCCATCATGAATATTAGCATTTTTTGACAAAACTTGCAATTTCTTTCATATTTTTTTTGACATTTATTGTCCTTATTCAAGTTGTATGAGTCCCAGGGGCCAGAAAACCTCATAAAGGGTTGGATAATAAGTTACTGAAAAATTTTTAGTGGCCATGGAATAGGTTTCATTTTTTGAATATCATAAATTTTAGCAATATTTTTGACAAAATTCGCATTTTTTTTCAGGTTTTTGAAAATATTCATTTTTTCAGTTTTTCCAGCTTCGGGGACCAGGTAATCTCCTTTGAAGTTTGTTATTAGAGCACTGCATAGTTTCGAGTAACAATGGAATGGTTTTTAACATTTTAATGTCTCGAATTTCAGCATTTTTTGGATATAATCTGCAATTTTTTAAGGTTTCCTAAAGTTTTTGTCAGTTTTTGATATTCCTCCATTCTCAAGTGCAAGAAAACCTATCCCAAGTTCTGATAAAAAGCTACTGCATGGTTTTTAGTTTCAATGGATTTGTTTTCAACAATTTAACCTTTCGACTTTAGATGTTTTTTGGTAGAATTTGCAAATTTTTTCAAGTTTTTCAAAACATTTGTATTTTATTTATTTTTCTTGCCTCAGTAGCTGGGTAACCTCATCCAGGTTTTGATAGTATGTTATTAAATAGTTGCTATTGAATGGCTTTCAACATTTTAATAGAACCAATTTCTATTTTTTGAAGTTTGAAATTTTTTTTAAAATGTTGCCTATCGATCTATGAGCCAATGAGTTTTTAAATTTTGGAATTGGGTTACTGGATTGCTTCTAGAGAAACAGAAATGATTCTGAAGATATTTATCACGATTTTCAGCAACAGTTCTTTTTAATTTGCAATTGATTTCTCTTTTTTTTTAAATTTCTTGGTCAATTTTGAGTTAATCGATCTTCAAGGGCCAATGAATATTTTTCAGGTCTTGCAGATATAATACTGGACCAATTTCAGAAGCAAAATTGGTTTTGAACATATTTTTGAAATAGGTATTTTTAAATCGAAAAATTTGGCCTTAGGTTTAAGAGCTTCAAGAGTTTAAGCAATGAGTATGTTTTTGTTTAGGTTTGATTCTTTTAGTTTCTGAGATGATTGTGTTTTGGCTGGCATTGTTCAATTGATCGGCTGGTCAGGTAGAGTACGTCAGAGTTTTCCATTCAATTCTTTGAATTGTATTTCAGGACTTGTCGTGCTATGTTTTTTTTACTTCGTCGAACTTTTTTCGCTTTAACATTTTGCCGCTTTTTCGACATTTTGCGTGAAATCTTTTTGACTTCTCTTGGCTAGTTTCACTCTTCTGTCATTCTGCTACAAGTGAATTTGAACATCAGTTGCTCAGCAAAGCAATTCAAAATGAACAGAGTCAGTATAAAAAATTGAAGTCAGAAATAGAAACGGGATAAACCCATAAAGCACAATTTTAGATGCCCGCTATTTGAACGTCGTTCCTATAAGTCTTAGTTACCATCTCTTATGCTTATTGGTATTGATAGTAGCCCCCTGTAGCCTCTCTCTAAGAAACAGAAGTATGTTCGACTAAGAAATGTCATCAAAATAAATCGGACTTAAAAAATGTTTTTGTACAGAAATCTTCTTTTCGATATCTTCTATTCTTTCAATCCCAATCATGCGTATTGGATTCAACGGCGGCTATTTTCCGGCAATCTGCCGGGTATGTTCTCTCTTTTATCGCTCTTCCTTCACTTTTTTGCTTTGTCTATTTGCGCTGTTTTTCTTTGTTCCTCTTTCATTTTCTTGAAAATGCTGGTCTACGAAGCGATCAGAGCTATTATCTGGCCATTCGCCTGCTATTTTTTTCTTTTTAAGTTAATTGCAAAACTGATTTGCTCTACGTTCACCTTTAGAGTTTTCTAAATGGCTCTCTTGATAATGCGTTTTCGATGCGTTTTAAGGCGTTAATTCAGTGTATTTTTCTTGAGTTTTGGCCCCTGAAAACAATTGCAAATGTTTTGTTTGAAAACGAGTTTGTTTTATATTTTCACATCTGTTCACACTGTCAGCTTTTCTTTTTTTTTGCATTTTTGGCATACTTTTTCTGCAATTGAATTGTATTGAGGCGGTCTTTTTTAAATTCTGTCGACTCATTTTTATGATTTTTGAAGTCAAATTGGAGTTGTTGTTTTGGTCAGGCCGAAACAGGAAGTGGAGCGAAAAAGCGAGTGTTTCTGCAGCGGAAAATTTTTTCACTCTAAGTTTAAAGTAGAGTGAGAAAGGGGTGCTTGAACAAAAAATTCGCTTTCTCGCTAGTGGTTTTTTTAATCACGTGCGACAATTTCACTTCAGTTCTACTTTTTCCGGTTTTTGGGATCGAATTTATTTCAAAATGGTTTTCCCAATTCATTCATAGTTCAATTCAGGCCTAGTTTTTTGTTTGAACCAATTTTATCTTTCTCGCTAGTGGTTTTTTGGTCACATGCGGCATTTTGACATTGATTTTCAGTTTTTTTTAAGTATTTTTTCTGATCTGATTGTTTTGGAACTCGTTTTCCCAGTTCACTCATAATCCGTTCTAGGTTTAGTTTTTGTTAAGTCAATGAAAATTCTTTGAATTGTACGTCAGTACTTGTCCTGCTATGTTTTTTTAATTCCGTTTACCTTTTGATCACGTTTTTGGTTTTACAAAAGTCACCTTTTTCACGTTTGATTACTGACTTACTTCACTCATTGTTTTATCTAAATGTAATTTGAATTCTTTCACGCATTCAATTATGCATTGAATACTGTCAAAGTCAAGATCAAAATCAAAAGAGACTGGATAAAACTATAAAGCCCGTTTATTAAGTCATAAGTCAAGTGTTTTCTAGCTGACATTGTTATTAAGCTTCTTAGTTTTCATTTAACAAGCTGAATTAATTATAGTTAGACTGTAACAGAAACTGCACGCCAAATTAGAACACTTTTTGACACTAAAAAAGAAACAGAAAAAAAATTCGGTCATTTTGTCTCTTCCTTTTTCTTTTTCCGTATCAATCCCGATATGCATCAAGCGCGTCAACAGCGGCTTTGTTGCGGCAATCTGCCGGCTATGTTTCTCTTTCAATCCCGATGTCCATCAAGCGCGTCATTGGCGGCTATTTTCCTTCAATCTGCGGGCTATGTTTGCTTAAGGGCTTTTTGGTTACACATGAATTTTAATTGGCGTTAATTGATGCATATGCGGTATTGGGGGTTGGGGGTGTTTTGTGGCAGTCTAAATAGATCGCTTCAAATGGTTTTGTGGTTGAAGGACGAGAGCACAGATAACATGAGGGTGTGTTGTTCATTTCAGGCAGATGCGGTGTTTCTATTCCAATGTTCTTGCGGTGAAAAGTGCAAGTACTACAACATGCAGTTTGGGACAGGAGACCACCTTCTGAAGGGAACGAGTGATGTGAAGGAGAGTAGAGAGATGATTGAACACATTAAGACTCACAACACTCCTGTCTCATTCATCAAAGTCAATCAGTACTACGGACCCATCACACCTGGTACTGCTTGCATATTTACTACTTGTATTTGCCACTTTGGCTTATGATAGTTGTTGCTAGACAAAATTGGGGTCTTTCCCATTATAGCCCCCCCCCATGAAATTATCTTAATGGAATTATTTTTACCATGATTGGGGGATGTGGGGTAGGGGCTATAGGTAAACTGACCTCTAAACTGGGGGGCTGTAATGGGAAAGACCCCAAAATTGGAGACTTCGTTTATGTAGCACGTGGACATAATCAAAAGAAATAAGCGTCTGAAATGAGGTAAAACAAGTGAACCTCAATTAATAAAAATTGTCACACTGTGTTTATCGCATTAGGTAAACTATCCAACTCAGTCGAATCAGAATTGATGGGTGACTTCGAAAGAGTGATAACAACTACAGTGTGGTGATGTTATTATCAACTCTGGTTGTAATAACCTAAGCCGCTCTGTAGCTTATAAATATTTTTCCCCCGCTCTTTTTCGCCACTCAACTTATAGCAACCATGGCGTAAAAAGTAGCCTAATTCCAAAGTAGATTTTCGCCGCTTTCAGATTTTTCTAGTTTTGATCGGGCGCTATAACAAGTTATTTACTCGATAAATTATACTAATATATTAACTGTTATTATCGCAACAAGAGTTTTATAACAGACTGTGATATTTAGGAAACAACACAAGTATTGGGTACGATGTTCGGATAACAGAAAGAAACATCCACGAGATATACAAGTTGCGCCCCAGAAGATTCGCTAAAGTTGTCAAGCAGTCCAAGACTGGAACTCCTTTCGAGCAAGCACAGATTGATTTGGTCTTCTGCCAGTACAGAGGGGCCAATGATAAAACAGTCGGATGGCTCAAAGGTTGCTTTCCAATAACATAATTTCACTGTTTTTAAGTTGCTTCATTTTCTGAGAAGTTATAAATTTTGGTTCCCCTGGAACTGAAAATCACTTTTTGCTGATTAAAGTATTTTTCCTCGAAAACTTTGAAGGCAAAATCAGGCTCTTCGCTGAAGAAATAAAAGAGTTGTTTCGATACTTGTTCTCGGTCAGTAACACAGACGTTAGAGATCAGAGACTTGAAAACCAGGACTCCTTGTCCGATTTCTTTCGAAACCGAGTTGCTTTCTCTCCGCAACTAATTCTTAAAAGTTAAATTTGCTAATTAAATGTTTCTTTATCGCTAAAACGAAGTAATGCTAAGGATGTTGCACCCACAAAGATTATGCAATTAGATTGTATAAAATATGTGTTCTGATGACCGAGAAAGTGCGGTTAATCGAGAACCGGTCAGCCATTTGAGATGTTAGCCAGTATTTCGAAGTGACTTCAACAAGAGTCACGTAACGTTTTGATTTGCAATATTTACCAAAAATTAAGATTATACAATTTTTAATAGCCGCCCTCATCTTCTCAGCCGGCTATTATAGCGCTCCTATTTTTTACGACTCGAAGAGGAGTATTGGAGAAGTCTTTTTTTAATCAATTTTATTGGAGTGATTTTTGAAGCGGGAAATGAAACGCGTGAAAAAATTTGGAGTGATTTTGGCGCTGAACAAAAGTGAAGAGCGGAGCGAAAAGAGTGGTTTTTGTTCATACCGCTGTTTTTGAGAGAGCGAGAAATTGATGTGTGAAAAAATTTTCTCTAAGCGAGCGAAATTTTTTTGTTCACGTGCGGCATTTTAAAGCAGTTTTTTTCATTTATTTTGGTTAAGAGGTTTGGTTATGATTTTGTTTTAATTTTAGGCTGGTATCGGTAGGGGTTTGAAGGTTTCTGGAAATTCGTATGAATTTTATGATAATTCGGAGGTTTTCAATGTATTTTGATGATTTTCGGGCTAATTTTTGCGTTTTTTTGACGATTATTTTTTTTACTGGCTCAAATGGGTATTGAAGAAACCCCTTCTACTTGAGCAAATTTATGATAACATTTGGTTACAGTTTTTTGGGTATGAATCATTTTTTGTTGAGAAATATGACAAAAAAATGGCGAAAATTGGAACTATTTTTCTTAATTTTTTGCAGTTTTTCGTTTGTTTTTCTGTTTTTAGCTAAGTTTCTTTGCCTATTATGACTTGTCTATTGTATTGCGAGGATCTGGATACCCTATTGGCTGAAGGGATTGTTTTTTGGATTTATATGTTTTTTGAAATGTTAAAATATTTAGTAACTTTTTTCAGTAAAAGTTGTTTTTAAGAGCTTTTTTTTCATAATTTAGCCTAAACTATTTTTAAAACTCACATAAGTGGTTTTTTTAAGTACTAGTTGTTTTTATAAAGTTAGTTTGGCAGAGATAGTTTTTTCGGGATCTCAATTTATAACAAAGTTTGATCAGATTTTTTATCATATTTTAACAGATTTGATTTTATTGTTTTCAATTTTTTTGTTTAATGACATTGTTTTAATATAATCATAAATTAGTGAAAGCACGTTTTGTTTGATGAGTTGTTGGATGGCGTTTGAATGGATTTTCACTTCGAGTCGTTTCCGGAATTCTTCCGGCTATGTTTTTTTACTTCGTCGAATAAAAAAATGTTTCGCTTTACCTCATTTTGCCGCTTTTTCGTTCAACATTTTGCGTGATCTCTTTTTGACTTCTCTAGGCTATTTTCTCTCTTCTCTCATTCTGCTAAAAATGATTTTGAACATCAGTTGCTCAGCAAAGCAATTCAAAATGAACAGAGTCAGTATAAGAAATTGAAGTCAGAAGTAGAAACGGGATGAACCCATAAAGCCCAATTTTAGATGCCCGCTATTTGAACGTCGTTCATATAAGTCTTTTTTACCATCTCTAATGCTTATTGGTATTGATAGTAGCCTCTCTCTAAGAAACAGAAGTACGTTATGTTCAACTACGAAATGCCATCAAAATAAATCGGACTTAAATAATGTTTTTGTGCAAAAATCTTTTTTTTTCAATATCTTTTCTTTCAATCCCAATCATGCCTATTGGAATCAACGGCGGTTATTTTCCGGCAATCTGCCGGGTATGTTTTGTCTTTCAAATTTTTTGGTATGATTTTCAGGTAATCATATGTGATCGTTGTATAACTACTAAGAAATCATACATATTATATATGACCTAGTATGATTACTAAGAATAATATATGACCTAGTACGAAATCAGAGAAATTTGTTTGATGGGTGACCTGGGACCTTGCTTGTAACACAAACTTGCGAATTTGAAATCTAAAATATAGATTTGTAGAAGCTGCCACAGCAGAGATCTGAAATCTGTTAGTGTTTCAAGCTCCTTTAATTGCTCAGGTGCTGAGAGGTACATAGCAGTGAATCTGAACGTGAAACCTTACATGCATGGGATCCCGCCAACTGCTCTCTGCTTCATCGAGAGACCACTTTGCCAGATGACTGTGGTCGAGATTAGTGAGATTGTGGAACATGCAGAGGTTGGAGTTATTGCATACATGCTTTTCTAACACATAGGAAGGACTACATTAATTTAATAATATTATTCACTTCTTGCTATTATTGAAAATTTTAAGGGCCGCGAAATTTTAAGTGGAGTGACGCCCTGATTGGTGAGATGATGAAATCATCCAGGAATCATCGTGCCACGTTCCGGAATCATCCAGCTATGTTTTGGGTTTAGAGCAAACTAGATTTTTCTTTTCATTTCAGTTAATTTTCTGGCGATATGATTACTATAGACTTTAAAATGCAAGATTCTGAAGGTTCCTGAACTGAATACACAAAAGTGAACGAAATCAAAACTATTCAAAGTTGTTCATACTTGTAGGCAAAAATAAAGAAAAACTCGTAAGACCAAAAGAGATGACTGATTAGCGGACTAATATAGTGGACCTATTACAACCCAGGAATTGGATTGTAATGGTGCTCTGTCTTTTTTGTAAGACGTTTGCACGCATTTTTCTTCGACTTTGATCTTCCAAAACGGGATAAACAGATAACGCCCAGTGCGCATTAAGTTTCATGAGAGACCCTTAGCTGGCTTTAGTAGTCTTCCAAGTGCTTAGAGTGCCGAGGCCTACATTCAAGATGACAAGATCATTTTTCGTAATTTTGAGCTCAAAATGTTGCAAATCTTTGTTTTTATAGCTGCGAAGCTGTAAGCTGAGCGTACCTATATTGTGGTGCTCTTTTTTTTTGCTTCATCGTCTGACCCTCTTTTTCGTTTTACATTTATTCAAGAACATTCTGTCGCTCCTGTTTTTGCTCAATTTTTCACGCTTCATTCTTGCGTATTTGCGTGACCTAAATTGCCTGACTTCATAAATTATGTCTGTTGCCAAAAGAAAATTGAATTTGAGATGTAATGTAACAAGGAGACTGGCAGCCGAGTGGTTAATGCTTCTGACTCTTATGCTGGGGATTGGGTTTCGAACCTCTGCGTTGTCAATACTTTTTAACCCAAGAATGTTCTCAATGACAGAAATGGAGTTTTGAATTAAAGTTTTTTGGTTGGCAAAGATAACCTTCAACTAATATTTGTATCTGTTTCTCTTTGTTTTTTACGGCAAGCAAATCTGTTTCGCAGCTATTCTGGCAGTCTGTCGGCTATGTTGTTGGTCATTTTAAGTTTTTGTTTGATTAGTCTAAAATTGACGTATGTCAAGTTTGATAAAGGTCTTTTGCAATACATAAGTTTTATGTCTTCATTTTGGGGGCTATATATGTTTTGGTAATGTAGTCTTAAACGCGCAAAATTATTTTGATTTTTACCATTTCAATTATTATAAAAATTTGTCATTTTTGGGTTATTTTTCCTTTAAGGGCAAATTAAACTTCTGTGGGCTTAACGATCGGCTACTGAATGTTTTATAGAAACATTTTTTTTTTTGAAAAATACAATTTACTGAAGTTTTTGACAAATTATTTTCATTTCCGAGTTTTTAGATCCGCAGGGGCCAGTGAAACTCCCCTATGGTTTGATGATAGGATATTGCATAATTTCTAGCGGCAAAGGAAGGGTTCCAAGATATAAATATCACAACGTTTCAAGAAAATATGCTCTTTTTTAGTTTTGATCAAAATTATGATCTTTTTTTTTACTTTTTTCAACTCCTAGGTGGCAATGAAAATTTCAGGGGTTGATGATAATTTACTTGCCAGTTTAGCTTTTACCAAATGGGGTTTAAGATTATATTATCAAGATTTTTGGCAACTCTTTGATAATTTGTTTAATGTTTGTTGTTTATGCAAAATAAGTATGCAGAATAAGGCAAATTCGCGTAGTATCCAGAATTTTCTTGCATTTTAACTTCTATTTTTACCTTTTTAACGAAAAACATTGTATTAAACACTAATTCTAAAATTATGTATACTTTGAAATCTATTAATTTTGTTTTTTTTTGTAATTTGTTTTTGGCTGTTTCATGTAATTTTTGAAACCATGTTTTTTATTCTTGGCAGGCATTGTTTAATTGTGCTACTCTTGAGATACCGCAGTCGTTCATTCATTTCTTTGCGTTGCTTGTCCTGTATTCTTTGTATTGTGTTGAATTGTCATGCTCCATTTTTTTTACACCGTGGAATAAAAATCTGTTTCGCTGTACCTCATTCTTGGCGCTTTTTCAACATTTTGAATGAAATGTTTTTGATATCTCTTTGCTGGTTTCATTCTTCGCTCATACTGCTCAAAGTATTTTTGAACAATAGTTGCTAAGCAAAGCAAGCTACAATGAATACAATCGGTATCAGAAAACGAAATTGAAATTAGAATGGGGATAAACCTTTATAGCTCTATTTTAGATGCCTACTGCTCGAACTTTTTTTCTCTATTAGTCTCAGTTACCATCTCTAATGCTTATTGCCGTGCTCTTGGGTTTTTGTTTTGTCGTCTGACGCTCTTTTTCGTTTTTCATTTGTTCACACAGCAAAGCTGAAAAGGTCAAGTTTTCTGAATTAGTTCTTCCACCGACTAACGGCCTTTGCGCGCGTGACGTCATTTCTCACTCTCTCTTTCTCTCTCTCTCTCTCTAGCAAAAGTTATTTATTCATTTGCGTGATTAGATTTTGATCATACGTGACTTACCTCATTCGATAAATTTTAAATGACTTTTGCACATTAAAACTTAAGTTTAATTTGAATTAGTTCAAGGTCAAAGGAACTCATTTGTGTAATGAAGGTCCCTAATGAAAAGGCTTCTGCGAAATGAATTTTAACAAGCTTTGTTAATTTTTTGCTCAATGTTTTTGCATAGCTTTTTGAGCGGATTGATTGATTTTTCAACTTATAGCTGTAAGTGTTTCTATCTCTATTATACGTCACGCAAGTCTATTCTTTCGCCGCTATTCCGCAATCTGCCGGCTTTTTTATAGCTGCGAAGCTGTAAGCTGAGCAAAGCTATATTGCGGTGCTCTTGGCTTTTTACAATTCAAAGAATTTGAATTGTATTGCGGCGCTGTCTTTTTTTTTTAAGATCTGTTCACACATTTTCATGATTTTTGAAGTCAAATAGGGGTGGTGATTTTGGTCACGCCGAAAGAGGAAATGGAGCGAAGAAGCGAGTGGTTTTGCGGCGTGAATTTTTTTCGCTCTAATTTTAAAGTAGAGTGCGAAAATGGTGTTTGAACAAAAATTCGGTTTCTCGGTAGTGGTTTTTTGTTCACATGCGGCAATTTCACTCTGATTTTTACTGTTTTGTCGATTTTTTGGATCGGATTTTTTTCGAAATGGTTTTCGCAATCCATTCACAGCTCATTCAATTCAAGGCCTAGTTTTTTGTTTGAATGAAATTTTCATTTCTCGCTAGTGGTTTTTTTGTTCACATGCGGCATTTTGACATTGATATTTTGTTTTTTTTTTCTTATTTTTTTATCTGATTTTTTACAAATGGTTTTCTCAATTCACTCATAGTCCATTTTTGGTCTAGTTTTTCTGTTTAGTCAATGAAAATTCTTTGAATTGTTCGTCAGGACTTGTCCTGCTATGTTTTTTGTTTCGTCGTCTGACGCTCTTTTTTCGTTTTACATTTGTTCACACAGCAAAGCTGAAAAAGTCAAATTTTTCGAATGACTTCTTCCTCTCACTAGCGGCATTTGCGCGCGTGACGTCATTTCTCACTCGCTTTAGCAAAAGTTTTTAGGTTATTTGCGTGATTAGATTTTGATCATACGTGACTTACCTCACTCAATAAAATGACTTCTGCACTTTACAACTTTAAGTTTAATTTGAATTTGTTTAAGGTCAAAGGAACTCATTTGTGCAGTAAAGGTCCCTAATAAAAGGCTTCTGCGGAATGAATTTTAACAAGCTTTTTAAATTTATCGCTGAATGTTTTTTACCTAGTTTTTTGAGCGGCGTCAATTTTTTTTCAATTTAGATCTTTATCTGTTTCTATCTCTATTATATGGCAGGCATGTCTATTTTTTCGCAGCTATTCCGACAATCTGCAGGCTATGTTCATTTTTTGGGACAAAGCAATTTGTCGACTTTAGTAGTTTTGGCTAAAACAATGTTTGAGGCTATCATTTGTTCTGTCTATGAAGTTTTTGTCGTTGAGTTGACTTCGATTTGGCTCGACTTGAGGTTAATTTTGGTGCAAATTTGATTATATTCTAAATTCACGTGTTAACGTATGTGCCAGTGGAACTTTAGCACGAAAATTTCATCATAACAAGAGAATTGGTTGAGGCCAGCGTCAATTTTTGTTTTGTGTTACACATTTTTGGGCGGTCCGTACTCAAGAAAGTATTTCAAGCTCCTTCCCGTCAACTGGATGAAGTCATTGAACAAAGCTACGCAATACGTAAATGCTGTAAAGGTCAAACGAGTGGAGTGATGAAAAAGGGGATCTTTTCCGTTTCTGCCCCCCCCCCCCAGTACGTTATGCCCCCCCCCTCCCTAGTTACAGAGCACGTGCCCTTACATAGTAAATCATTATTTAAAAATATGAACGAGGGGGAGGGGAGAGATAGAAGACGTGGAAAGGGAGGGGGGCTGAAGTTGGCAGCCATGGGTGCCAGTATCACAACTGACTCTGAAGAGCAGGCTAATCTAGACCTGGCAATAGACTGGTTAACTGGGGTCACTTTTTGCAATTTGTCGACTTTAGCAATTTGTCGACTTTAGTAGTTTTTGCTAAAACAATGTTTGAGGCTATCATTTGTTCTGTCTATGAAGTTTTTGTCGTTGAGTTGACTTCGATTTGGCTCGACTTGAGGTTAATTTTGGTGCAAATTTGATTATATTCTAAATTCACGTGTTAACGTATGTGCCAGTGGAACTTTAGCACGAAAATTTCATCATAACAAGAGAATTGGTTGAGGCCAGCGTCAATTTTTGTTTTGTGTTACACATTTTTGGGCGGTCCGTACTCAAGAAAGTATTTCAAGCTCCTTCCCGTCAACTGGATGAAGTCATTGAACAAAGCTACGCAATACGTAAATGCTGTAAAGGTCAAAAGAGTGGAGTGAAGAAAAAGGGGATCTTTTCCGTTTCTCCCCCCCCCCAGTACGTTATGCCCCCCCCCCTCCCTAGTTACAGAGCACGTGCCCTTACATAGTAAATCATTATGTAAAAATATGGCAGTTCGTCTGGGGGTGCAAATTTGCGCCCACTGAACGGGGGGAGGGGGCGCAAACGGAAAAGATCTTAAAAAATAAATTGTCTTAAGGGAAGATAAACAATGCCTGTGCTTTATTGAAATCTTTCTTTTAAACATTGAAATTTTACGTTTATAATCAAAAGTTAAATATTTATATGTCAATCTATGATTCAGATGATCAAGCAGTATCGTTTGAAAAACTATGAGGATAATTCATGTTTGGTTGTTTGTTTTTATACGTAAAAGTATTACCTAAATTTGTTTTATTTTGCTCATTTGTACATGTCATGTTTTTCAAAGGATGGTGGGTAAATGACATCATTCGCTTACACGTCTCATCACCCATTTACTCCCCCATTTGGTAACGAGTTTACCATCATTTACCATCGAAGTAATTTGTGTGGTGCCTGTTGTAGAATGTGATAAGACCGGAGTGTGGTCAAAGAAGTGCGAAGTTGCCAACTTGGCCTCCTCTAGACTGTCCGAAGGAGGTAGTCAAGGCAGTCGACACAATTCTACAGTTCATAGACTCAATTGACACCCAACACAGGAAAATGAAATTCGTGGTAAGTAGACAGACAACCAATGACCCCTCAACACGTAACCCCCCCCCCGACCGCAGACTAAGAATCTGGAATAATGGTTCCGACAGAATAATCGTTTATCACAACCAATCAGATTTGTTGATAAAAATAAAACTGTCGGCTAAATTTCTCATTTTAGCCCCTGAGCTGTTGTACTGTATAAAGAAAAACGAAGAGGGTAGAATAAGGCAAGCTCGAAAGGAGTGACTGTTAAAGGCACCCGTGTTGAGAAAAGCGACAAAACCGATTTTGGAGGCCTCCTTTTTTTTATTGATGTTGTCTCTGCACCATAAGTAGTCTCCGTTTTGATCGATTGCTGTCGGTTATGATTTGCATTTGCAATAGCCTGCCTCTTTATAAATCTTAGAATTAATTGAGCAAAAAACATTTCTGTAATATTTCAGACAAATTTGTTCGTTGCAAAGTCAGTGGACTTGAGTGACAACAAGTCAGAATCTTCCGACGTCATGAGTCTCAACAACCATCAAGACGTTTTGATATTCTCGGATGACGATGACATCAATAGAGACCTTACAGATCGTGTCACAATTGTGAACGAGGAGGAGGGGGAGGGGAGAGATAGAAGACGTGGAAAGGGAGGGGGGCTGAAGTTGGCAGCCATGGGTGCAAGTATCACAACTGACTCTGAAGAGCAGGCTAATCTAGACCTGGCAATAGACTGGTTAACTGGGGTCACAAATTATAACACAAGCCCTTGCTCAACGCTTCAAGGTTAGATTAATTTATACTTCATAAATCTTCATTTTATTTGCTTTGTCTTCCGTCTAATTTCCTTTATCTTCTTGTTCTTGACTACTATCAGAACTTCTATTTATATAGGAGCTGACTGGCCCACGCGTTCTTGCAATTGACTTTCTTTTTAACTGAAACATCTTGTATGTACGAGACGTGCTGCATTACGAACCGACTGTGTTTTACTGGCATTTTAAAAACATATGTTTGTACGTTTTTTAATGTAAAATGTTGCTTGATCGTTTGATAGCTTGTTCTAGGATACTTTTACGCTCGCTTGAGCGGTATAACTTTCTGAGAAATTGGTAAAGACCGAGGTCATTGAGTTTCTGTTTAGCGCTCTTGAAGTGCGGTTAACTGAAGCCTCTGAGGAAACAGAACTTCATGGTTTGAAGGGGAATTTGAGTTTGTTTAATAGCCGCCCTCATCTTCTCAGCCGGCTATTATAGCGCTCCTATTTTTTTTATAGCTGCGAAGCTGTAAGCTGAGCGTAGCTATATTGCGGTGCTCTTGGTTTTTTACAATTCAAAGAATTTGAATTGTATTGGGGCGCTGTCTTTTTTTTAAGATCTGTTCACACATTTTCATGATTTTTGAAGTCAAATTGGAGTGGTGATTTTGGTCACGCCGAAACAGGAAATGGAGCGAAAAAGCGAGTGGTTTTGCGGCGTGCATTTTTTTCGTTCTAATTTTAAAGTAGAGTGAGAAAATGGTGTTTGAACAAAAATTCGATTTCTCGGTAGTGGTTTTTTGATCACATGCGCCAATTTCACTCTGATTTTTACTGTTTTTTTTTTCGATTTTTTGGATCGATTTTTTTTCTAAATGGTTTTCCCAATCCATTCACAGCTCATTTTAGGCCTAGTTTTTGTTTGAATTGAATTTTCATTTCTCGCTAGTGGTTTTTTTGTTCAAATGCGGCATTTTGACATTGATTTTCTGTTTTCTTTTCTTATTTTTTGATCTGATTTTTTTAAAAATGGTTTTCTCAATTCACTCATAGTCCATTCTTGGTCTAGTTTTTATGTTTAGTGACTGAAAATTCTTTGAAGTGTACGTCAGGACTTGTCCTGCTATGTTTTTTTGTTTCGTCGTCTGACGCTCTTTTTTCGTTTTACATTTGTTCACACAGCAAAGCTGAAAAAGTCAAAATTTTGAATGACTTCTTCCTCTCACTAACGGCATTTGCGCGCGTGACGTCATTTCTCACTCGCTTTAGCAAAAGTTTTTAGGTTATTTGCGTGATTAGATTTTGATCATACGTGACTTACCTCACTCAAAAAAATGACTTTTGCACTTTAAAACTTAAGTTTATTTTGATTTTGTTTCAGATCAAAGGAACTCATATGTGCAGTAAAGGTCCCTAATAAGAGGCTTCTGTGGAATGAATTTTAACAAGCTTTATTAATTTATCGCTGAATGTTCACTAGCCTAGTTTTTGATCGGCGTCGATTTTTTTTCAATTTAGATCTGTATCTGTTTCTATCTCTATTATATGGCACGCAGGTCTATTCTTTCGCAGCTATTCCGGCGATCTGCTGGCTATGTTTACAATTCAAAGAATTTGAATTGTATTGGTGCGCTGTGTTTTTTTTAAGATTTGTTCACACATTTTTCAATGACTTTGATCTTGATCAAAACGGGATAAACAGGTAAAGCCCAGCGGGCATTAAGTTTCATTAGAGGCCCAAAGTGGGCTTTAGTAGTCCTTCAAGTGCTTATAGTGGTGCAGCTGCTGGGATGGCCCTAATTTAAGGTTAAAAGGTCATTTTTAGCAGTTTTTGGGCTCAAAGTGGTGCAATTTTTCATGTTTTTTGTGATTTTTTTATTTGTGAGTGTTTTTGTTTGATTAGTCTTCGGTTGAAAGTTTTAAAAGTTCATGAAAGTTTTTTGCGAGACAAATTTGCTTGTTATGACCATTTTATGAGCTATATGATTTGGTACTACAAACACAAACAGACAAAATGATCCTAATTTTCGCAATTTTTTTTCAGGTTTTTTGAACATTTTTGTCATATTTTGAGTTTTTTGAGCTAGGTTTCAAGAAACCTCATCTAGGGTTTAATAAGGGGTTTGATGATAGATTACTGCTTAGTTTCTAGTGGTAATGGAATGTTTATCAACTTTTTGCCATCATGAATTTTAGCATTTTTTTGACAAAACGTCTATTCTCAATTGCGAGAAAACATATTCCACGTTCTAATAAAAAGTTACTGCATGGTTTTTAATTTCAATGGATTTGTTTTCAACAATTTAACCTTTCGACTTTTAGAATTTTTTAAAATAAAATTTGCAATTTTCAAATTTTTCAAAGTATTTGTATTTTATTTATTTTTTCTTACCTCAGTAGCCAGGTAACTTCATCCAGTGTTTGATAGTATGTTGTTGAATAGTTGCTAGGGGGCAATTGAATGGCTTTCATCCTTTAATAGAACGAATTTCTATTGTTTGAAGTTTGAAATTTTAAAAATTATTGTCTATCGATCTATGAGCCTATGCGTTTTTTAAAGTTTCGAATTGGGTTACTGGATAGCCTCTAGAGACACAGAAATGATTCTGAAGATATTTATATTACGATTTTCAGCAACATTTCCTTTTAATTTGCAATTGATTTCTTTTAATTTTTTGGTCATTTTCGATTTAATTGATCTTCAGGGGAAAAAATTTTGCCTTCAAGAGAAGGCTTCAAGAAAGCTACAAAGAAATTTTAGAAGCTTCAAGAGTTTTAGCAATGAGTATATTTTTGTTTAGGTTTGATTCTTTCAGTTTCTCAATTTTATGGGATGATTTTGTTTGTGTTCTGACTGAAATGGTTCAATTGATCTGCTGGTCAGGTAGAGTACGTCTGAGTTTTTCATTCAATTCTTTGAAATGTATTTCAGGACTTGTCCTGCTATGTTTTTTTACTTCGTCGAATAGAAAAATGTTTCGCTTTACCTCATTTTGCCGCTTTTTCAATATTTTGCGTGATATCTTTTTGACTTCTCTAGGCTAGTTTCCCTCTTCTCTCATTCTGCTAAAAGTGATTTTGAACATCAGTTGCTCAGCAAAGCAATTCAAAATGAACAGAGTTAGTATAAAAAATTGAAGTCAGAAGTAGAAACGGGATAAACCCATAAAGCCCAATTTTAGATGCCCGCTATTTGAACGTCGTTCCTATAAGTCTTAGTTACCATCTCTAATACTTATTGGTATTGATAGTAGCCCTGTAGCCTCTCTCTAAGAACCAGAAGTACATCATTTTCAACTACGAAATGCCATCAAAATAAATCGGACTTAAAAAATGTTTTTGTACGAAAAACTTTTTTTTTCAATATCTTCTATTCTTTCAATCCCAATCATGCTCATTGGAATCAACGGCGGCTTTTTTCCGGCAATCTGCCGGGTATGTTTTTAATAGCTCTCAAACGAAGTTTTAAGCAATTATATTAGTCTTGTCGGTGTTTTTTTTGTGCGATTTTTCGCTTGACCGATTTTTCGTCTGACGCTTTTGACTTTTCGTCCTCAAAAACGGGATAAACAGGTAGCGCCCAGCGGGCATTAAGTAATCTTAGAGCTCTTCAGCTCAAACTTTTTTGGAAACTTATACTTATGGTGTGAAGGGCGGTTCTTAGAGCCTGAAGACACCCCCACTGTTGACCCCCCCCCCTATTGCGTCACCCCCAACCGCGCTGTTGCCCCCACTAGTGTTGTCCCACAGCCCATTCCCCCTCCCCTATCAGTACCGGTGACCCCCCTCCTGTTGGCTAGCTACTGACGAACAACCGCCTGCTAAAAACGCAAATTTATACTATTCTGCAATTTTTTTTTCAAGCATTTTGAAAATTTTTGACATTTTTTTGATTTTTATCAGCCCTAGCTGTCAGAGAACCTCCTCTAGGGTTTAATAATAGGTTACTGCAAAGTTTCTAGTGGTAATTGAATGGTTTCAACAATTAAACATTACGAATCTTAGCTATTTTTTGACAAAACGTTCAGTTTTCTTTCAAATTTTTTGACATTTATTTTTCCTTATTCAGGTCTCTCCAGACCCAGGGGCCAGAAAACATCCTAAGGGTTTTGGCAATAAGTTATTGACAATTTTTTTCTGGCCATGAGTTAGTTTTCAACCTTTTAATGTCAAATTTTAGCAATTTTTTGATAAAACTTGCTTTTCAAGTTTTTTTTAAAATTTTGATCGTTTTTTAGGTTTTTTCAGCCTCAAGAGCCAAGGAACCTCCACTAAGGTTTAAAAATAGGTTAGTGTATAATTTTTAGATCAAATGTAAAGTCTTGCAGGATTTTATTATCACGAATTTTAGCATATTTTTGACAGTTTTTGCCATTTGATCAATTTTTTGACATTTATAGTCATTATTCAGGTATTTTGAGCCTCAAGGATCAGAAAACCTCCGTTAGGGTTTGATAATAAGTTATTGAAAAATCTTTGGGTCATGAATTATTTTTCAACTTTTTATTAGCACCAGATTTAGCATTTTTTTTATAAAGTTTGCTTTTTTTTTCAAGTTTTTTTATTTTGTCATTTTTTAGGTTTCCCTAGCCTCAAGGGCCACGGAACCTCCTCTAGGGTTTGATAATATGTTACCGCATAGTTTATAGATGTAATGGAATGTTCTCATTTTTTCATTTTATTTAATTTTTTCCGGCAGCAGAGGCCCTGGATCTCCTCCAAGGTTTGATAATAAGCTGCTGCATAGTTTCTAGAGTTGATGGGATGGTGATCAACGTTTTTATGACTCCAGTTTTAGTAATTTTGGGATAAAGTTTAAATTTTTCAAGTTTTATGTTTCAAGTGTATAGATCTTTGAGCCTGCGAAACTATTTCAGGCTTGAAACAGGGATAACGGATAGTCTCCTGAATTAATGTAATGGTTCTTATGATAATTGTCTCTAATTTTAGCAAGACTTCTTGAGAATTCGCAAATTTTTTCCAAAATTTTTCAATATTTTTTGTCCTTTTCTGAGTTTAACGACCATTACTGGCCAACGAAACTTTTCAAGTCTCGGAGATGAGTTACCTGACAGAACTTTTGAGAAAAAAAGGTTTGGAACTTTTTATTGCGAAATTGAAAATTTTTTTAATAATTTTGCCTTTTTCTTTTTTTTATGATTTATTTATGAACGAGGCAAGAAAACGAAGTTGCAGCGGCGAATCCAATCATGGAAGATGTTCCTGTCGCTTTCTTTCTGTCTCTGTCGGTTAGGGCTCTTTTCCTTCTCTTCTCGTTCACGTGTTGTCTCTTTCTTTTTGTTGATGCCGCACGTCAGCTGCTGTTATGTGGCGTAAATGATCTAACAGGCACTTTTTATGAAATCATTGTTAATTGTTCTCAAAAGCAATTTGTAGCAATTATATTAATCCTGTTTGTCTCTTTTATGCAATTTCTTGCTGGGCCGATTTTCCGTCTGACGCATTTGACTTTCGTCTTCAGAAACGGGATAAAGAGGTAGCGCCCTGAGGTCACTAAATCGTGGCTAGCTGCTGACGAAGCCAACCGCTCGCCGGTGGTTTGAGAGCAATTCGCCCGACGTTAGTCAGTTATGTTGAAAATCCGCTGTCAGCCTCTCAAAACGGCTATTATATAGGCGCCGTCGTTTTATAAATTTGCTTTACCTTTTGATCACGTTTTTCGTTTTACATAGTCACTATTTTCACGCTTCACTTTTGACATACTTCACTCACTGTTTCAACTGAATGGATTTTAAATTGTTTCACGAATTGAATTTTGTAATGTAGTGAATACGGTCAAAATTAAAAGAGCAAAATCAAAAGAAACAGTGTAAATATATAAATCCCGGTCATTAAGTCATAATACATTAGGTTATCAAAGTTTATTAAAGCCATTGCTAGCTGGCATTATCATTATGCTTAATAGCCTTCAGTATAGAAGCTGTATTAAGTGTAAATTTAGAATCAAGCCTAATATACAGTATTTACTAAACAAATAAAAACAGTTTGACACTTCAAATTTTTTGTCAGTTTCTATCTCTTAATTTTTTCTTTTTCTGTTTCAATCCCAATGTGCGGCAAGTGGGTCAACGCCGGCTATTTTCCGGTAATTTGCCCGCTATGTTAGTAGTTTTGGGCAACCCCCTCCAATTAGGTAACCCCAAAAACCTCTTTTACGCAAATCAGCTGGCACCTCTAAACATAAGCTAGCTACATTCGAGAGCAATTCGTCCAACGGTTTATTTTTCTTATTTTCCTGTGTATTCCACATAGATAATTCTGAAGAGGATTAGAAGGTTTTTTATATGATAATGTTTGCCATCGTTAACCATGTTCAATGTCTGTAATTTTTTTCCATGAAATTTTGGCTCGGCTTTGATTTTGAAAAGAGTAAGACAGACAATGATTTCTCTGTTATGTAGCTAGCTAGCATTAATCATTTGAATTTGTTTTTCTTTAATCAAAGAAGGATATTTACAGCTGTTTATTTTGTTGTTAATAGTCGCACAGCGATAGCTGGGGCGATTATTGGCCTTCTCTTGATTTTTTTTAAATTTCGTCAAGATTTTTGTTACGACCATATGACGTCACAATCACTTCAACTTTGCTCTTTGTTCATCAGCTCATGCAATTTCAACTGCGTGACGTCATTTTTCACTCTTATCGGAGTGTTTTTTGCGTGCATCGATGCGTGTACCTCTAATTGAAGGTTATTTGAGAGCATGTACTGGAAGCAGCAGTAAATGAAACATATTCTGAATCGAAATATAATATCTCAGCATTTTATAAATGTAATTTTTTTGGTCTGATTCTTTTACTATATTTTGAGACTACAGATCTACGAAGCTACCGTGGCTATTTTCTGGTTATCTGCCAGCTATGTTATTCTTTTTCAGTCTACAATAGGTTGTAAAGAGATTACTATATCCTTTCAGTTTCCTCTTGATGTGTCAGTGATGAAAGAATTTCTATTTAAAATATGAAATAAAAAATGAGATGTTTTGAAAATAGTGATAATCTTTTTTTTGCCAATTTGATTATTCAATATTTCAAGTTTCATCAACAGCTCACTAACGAAAACTGTTTTGGTGTTACGAAAAACTTCTTCTATTTTTAGCAATTAGAATGTTGGTGGGTATTTTGGAATTTGCGTCACCAAGAACTATCAAAAATAATCCCAATAGATCACTTTAACCTCCAAGATCAATAGAGAACGTCGAACTATTTGATCAAATGAACTTTATTATTTTTTGCACTAACAAGGAATAATTTCTGATTAACAGTCTGTAACATGAAAGAGCAGTACTGATTGAGACTACAATGATTTCTTCTCAAAAATTATGACAAGTTGACGGTCGAAATGAAGACGTTTCGACCGTCTTAGAATAAATAAACCAGTAATCAAAGAGGATGAATGTGTATGCGTTGTGAATGTTGGTATAGACAACAAATGCGAACTTATTAATTGCTCTTGAACGAAGTTCATAGCAATCATTGTAAACGTGTTGGCTTTTTTAATGCAAATTTTTTGCTTGACCATTTTGCGCTTTTCTTCTAGAACATTTAGACTTCTTCAAGTGACTTTTTCACGCTTTCGTTCTTCATTTTTGAGTGATCTCTATTGTTCTCACTCCGAAGCAAAACCTGTTGCTTTAATAGAATCAATTGCACCATAGCAAGAAGTAGGGCCTGATCGCCGAGTGGGCAGTGCTTCTGGTTAAGGAGCTGGAGGTCAATGGTTCGGAGCCCGGTGTAGTAAACTATAATTTTGCACCCTTAAAGAAAAATTTATCTTGGCTACAGCCCCTGAATGAAATTGCCTCTGCAGTCGTTGAAGAGCAATTATTCGGACATTAGTCGGTTTAGGTTTTGGTCCTAGCCTTAATTTGGGCTTTCAAATCAGCAATGTGCGATTAATCTATTCATCGAATCTATTCATTAATTTTATTCATTAAAAATCAAAACATAAAAGCGGAAAGCGAAATTATTTAATGTCCCTCAAAAGTGTAAGAAATCCAGAATACATTCTGAAATTTACATGCTTAAAAACAGCTTACTTAAGTTCGCAGTTTTTTTTTGGCATAAACACCTTAAAGGAAAGAGAGTTTTTGGGATGAATAAAGTAAAGGAGGTGAATAAATTTTACTCAAAATGTTTCCATTTCTTTGTAATAGCCGCGAAGCGATAGCTGAGGCTATTATCGGCCGTCTCTTGGTTTTTTACAATTCAAAGAATTTGAATTGTATTGGGGCGCTGTCTTTTTTTAAGATCTGTTCACGCATTTCATAATTTTTGAAGTCAAATTGGAGTAGTGATTTTGTTCACGCTGAAACAGAAAGTGGAGCGAAAAAGCGAATGGTTTTGCGGCCTGAAATGTTTTCGCTCTAATTTTAAAATAGAGTGAGAAAAGGGTGTTTGAACAAAAATTCGCTTTCTCGCTAGTGGTTTTTTGTTTACTTGCGTCAATTTCACCTTGATTTTTACTGTTTTTTTTTCTTCATTTTGTTGGATCGGATTTTCGATTTTTCCAAATGGTTTTCTTTTTCCATTTAAAGTTCATTCTAGGCCTAGTTTTTTAACCAAATTTCTATTTCTCGCTAGTGGTTTTTTTCACATGCAGCATTTTGACATTGATTTTCAGTTTTTGTTTTGTAAATTTCTTTGTTCTTTGATCTATTTTTTTGGAAATGGCTTTCCCAATTCACTCATTGTCCATTCTTGGTCTAGTTTTTATTTAGTCAATGAAAATTCTTTGAATTGTATGTCAGGACTTGTCCTGCTATGTTTTTTATTTCGTCGTCTAGATTTTGTCACTTCAAGTGTGCTTTTTGTTCATTCGTTCATGCAATCTTTAACGAAGTGCGTGCGTGACGTCATTTTTCACTCTTATTGGAGCGAATTTTTTTGTTACTTCGCATGATAAAATTTTTGTTCACACGTGACTTACCTTGCTCCCAAAAATGTCTTCCTCACTCTGAAATTGACTTTTCTTTAATTCAAAGAGATAAGGTCAGGTGAGTGCATATCACTCTAATTCAAGGTTATTTAAGAACAGCTAGTAGAAACAGCAATAAGTTATACAGAATCTTAATCAAAATTTAACATCTCAGCCATTAATGAAAAGAATAAATTTCTGTTTGATTTTTTTTCTGTTTTTTGAGACTGCAGATCTCCAAAGCTATTCCGGCTGTTTTCTGTCAATCTGCCAGCTATGTTATGAAAAATTGTGTGATATTCGCTGATTTTCTGTTATTTATATTGTATCTGAAAGATCTAGATTATCGTTTTTAATTGCTATCGGACGAAGTTTGTAGCAATTATTGTTAACGTCTCTTAACAATAATTAAAGTGCGTCTTTTTTGCTTGACGCTTTTGCGCTACTGCTCTAGAATATTCCTTGACTTCTTGAGTGACTTTTTCACTGTTCGGTCCGCCATTTTTGAGAGATCTAAGTTGTTCTTGTGGAATCAAATTCTTTGGTAAAACCCAATTGTGAGTCAATAGAAATCAAAGTCTTTGTAGCTGAGTGGTTAATTTGTTATCCTGTCAACGTTGAGGCACGGGTTCAAAGCACAGTGGTGAGGTTTCGTTGCACCAATAAAACATACTTTCTAATCTACACCCCCTCTAAATTAATTTGCCCCCGTCTGTTGTTCGAAAGCAATTCATGGGACGTTAGTCGGTTTATGTTGGATATTTTCTATATTTTGTTGTTAAGTTAATTTGAAACATGAAAAAGCGAACAAAATGACAAATTTTCGGTGGCAGCTTTAAACCTGAAGTTTTCTCTGCAATAATCAAATCAGTTTTTCGATGGCTTTCTAATGGTGTCAATTTTTGCTCTACACAAAAAATTCCATTAGACAAAAATGGCTCAACGAGAAAATGCGATGGTATTAATTCCCCAACTCTATTTCATTTTGTAACTCCAGGCTGAGAACAATAAATGCCGCTAGCAATAAGGCTTATTGTCCGAAACGAATACAAATTGACTCCAGTTAATTTTTGTTGCTTTGGTCACTTTATCAAAGCAGGTCTGTATCTGTTGCTATGTATATGCTACAGCAAGGCAGTCTATTCCGCGGATGTATTTGTCAGTCTGCCTGTGTATAAAATATTTTTATGGTATTTATGGTTTCTTACAATTTCAGATCAGTGAAGTCTGAAGTTATTGATAAATAGGTGCCATAAACAGAAAACAAGTTATTTTGAATAAATATTTGTGAATAAATATAAGTGTAGGCCCCGTGCTACATTTAAACCCATTGCTTTAACTATGCAATTGCTCGTGTTTTTTTTCCACTTTGAAGTCTATATCAAAGGGAGCGGGGGTGGGGGTTGTTCACAATGAAGAGGATGTGATTGATACCTGTTTATAATCTGAAGCGTTTGTTTGTTTGTGTTCAGAGAATGCCAACTTTGTGCTGTGTCTGAGCGAGGCACTGCTGCTCTACCTCAAGTCAATCGAGAAGTCTCTCTTTGGTACTGACCGACTGCCTCCCATACAATACAACTTAACGACCCACACTCAGGTTAACCCACACTCATTTTTTCACCTCTAACAACTAAATGATCATAACACGACATCTGTCCATATCTTTTCCCTTTTGACGTATTCAGTCTTTTATTTACCACCTGTTGTTTAGAAATATTCAATAGTTGGCTTTACTTATTTGGTTCACTTATTTGGTTCTAAATATTATCATCGCAAATTTTATACGTTTCTAGTTGACGTGTAAAGTTTGATTTTTGTTTGCAAAATTGATGGAAATAATTTCAAATTGATCATTGTTTTTCTTGAATATGAATGAGTTAATATTGGGCTTGAATGTGCGGGGGATTGGGGTGATGGAAAAAGGCACACAAAACTGAAAGAGGTCAATTGAAAGCGGTTGGTGAGAGTTCTTTTTGTTATTGGTCCTCGACGTGACATAATCTCATTCAACTATTTAGATTAAATGACCGATGAGGTGATCAGAATTAGATCGGAAGTCGCTGCTGTGAGTGTGTGAAAAGTTTATTTTGAAAAGACAAAGGATGAAACTTAGTAACCAATATGTTATGATAATAAAATGTTTCTGTCTCAAATTGTGATGTGAATAATTAGCAATAGTTTGTGTGTTGTTAACTACAGCTGCTGGAGAGCCTTAAGGTGGCAGAACACAGCCGGGTTTTGATCAGCTATTTGTTCGCATTCATAAGTGAGACTGTGATCAAGAGAGGCTACAAGGAACAACTCAACAGTGAAAAACTCATCTACTTCACAAGGGCAGAGGCCACTTACAGACACCAGCTTGACACACTCAGTGAGTAAATTTATGACACTGTTTTACCACCTGCTGCATTCAACGCTTTGTACATTTGATAACTACTCTAAAACAAAGTTTGCAGCAATTATATCAGTGCTGCGGTCTTTTTTATGCGATATTTGTTTAACTCTCTTGGCTTTTCGTCCTCAAAAAACGGGATACACATGTTACGCCCGGTGGACATTAAGTTCTCTCAAATGTATCCGGCTTAAAAACTCCAGCTTACTCATCTTTCCCACAATTTTGGTCGGTTAGGTTTTATTTACTTTTTAATAGCCGCGAAGCGATAGCGGCTATTATTGTAGACATCGTGTTTTTTTTAGTTTGTCGTCGCCGTCGATGATTCTTGCGACCACTGACTTTTTCAATTTGAGTGACTTCTATTGTTTTGTAGTTAAACTTTGTGTGCGTGACGTCATTTGTTCTGCTTTTAGGTCAATTGCGTGACTTAGCTCACTCAAAATATGACTTCTGAATTCACTGATTGGGCTTTAAATTTAATGAATATTTACTAGTTAAAGATCAATAGCGTCCATCTAAGTAGTGCCAAACGTATGCCCTAACTCTTTAGTATTAGAGTCTTGAGTTTTTGATTTTGAATATTAATTTTGAAAAAGCTCTATTAGGGCTTCTGAATAGCCGCCGTCAGCCTCTCAACGGCTATTATTTTGGTGCTCTCCTTTTTTTAATTCCCTTTACCTTTTGATCACGTTTTTGGTTTTACAAAAGTCACGATTTTCACGTTGGATTTCTGAATTACCTCACTCACTGCTTCTACTGAATGGATTTTAAATTCTTTCACTCATTGAATTCCGCAATGTGGTGAATACTGTCAAAGTCAAGAGACGGGATGAAGCCCGGTCATTAAGTCATTGAGAATTAGGTTATCAAAGTTCATTAGAGTGTTTGCTAGCTGACATCGACATTAAGCCTTTTAGCTTTCAATATAGAAGCCGAATTAATTATGGTTTCAGAATCTATTTGAAACTGCACACCAAATTAGAACTTTATTTGACACTGAAAAGAAAAACAAAGAAATTCGGTCAATTTCTCTTTTCCTTTTTCTGTTTCAATCCTGATGTGCATCAAGAGCGTCAACGGCGGCTGTTTTCCGCCGGCTATTTTTCCATATAGAGCGTATGTGTCTCATAATAATGACAGCTCAAATCTAACGCAAAAAGTCTAGTGGTCTATTAAAAGACTGGTGGTAAATCTGTCTATCTCATTTCTTCAGTTGTTAATAGCCGCCCTCATCTTTTCAGCCGGCTATTATAGCGCTCCTATTTTTTTTACTTCGTCAAACTTTTTTTTCGCTGTACCCATTTTGCCGCTTTTTCGACATTTTGCGTGAAATCTTTTTGACTTCTGTAGGCTAGCTTCACTCTTCTGTCATTCTGCTCAAAGTCCTTCTAAACAGCAGCCGCTCAGCAAAGCAATTCAAAATGAAGAGAGTCAGTATAAAAAAAATCAAAGTCAGAAATAGAAACGGGATAAACCCGTAAAGCCCATTTTTAGATGCCCGGTACTTGAACTTTTTCTCTCCATAAGTTTTAGTTACTATCTATAATTCTTATTGGTGTTGATACTAGACCCTGTAGCCTCTCACTGAGAGACATGAGTATGTTCAATTACAAAATGACATCAAAATAAATCGCACTTAAAAATGTTTTTATACAAAAATCAATTTTTTATGATATTTTCTTTTCTTTCAATCCCAATGGAGTTATGGGAATCAACGGCGGCTATTTTACTGCAATCTGCCGGGTATGTTTTTAATTCCATGGAAGGTCACAAGCGTCTATCGCGGCTTTTTTTTCGGGAAATCTATTGGCTATGTTTAACTACTTATACTTATAAGAATTTAGTCTCAGATTATCGTTTGAAATTTAAATAGTAGCGATAAATTTCAATTAATGTAAGAATAACGAAATGAGTGCTGTTTATTAATAGCCGCCATCATCTTCTCAGCCGGCTATTATAGCGCTCCTATTTTTTTTTACTTCGTCGAATAAAAAAATGTTTCGCTTTACCTCATTTTGCCGCCTTTTCAACATTTTGCGTAAAATCTTTTTAACTTCTCTAGGCTAGTTTCTCTCTTCTCTCATTCTGCTAAAAGTGATTTTGAACATCAGTTGCTCAGCAAAGCAATTCAAAATGAACAGAGTTAGTACAAAAATGGATGTCAGAAATAGAAACGGGATAAACCCATAAAGCCCAATTTTAGACGCCCGCTATTTGAACGTCGTTCCTATAAGTTTTATTTATCATCTCTAATGCTTATTGTTATTGATAGTAGCCCCTGTAGCCTCTCTCTAAGAAACAGAAGTATGTTCAACTACGAAATGCCATCAAAATAAATCGGACTTAAAAAATGTTTTTTTTACAAAAATCTTTTTTTTTTTCAATATCTTCTGTTATTTCAATCCCAATCATGCTTATTGGAATCAACGGCGGCTATTTTCCGGCAATCTGCCCGGTATGTTTGTTAATTGCTCTCGAACAAAGTTTGAAGCAATTTTTGTAAATATGTGTGTCTGTGTGTGTCTTCTTTCTGCAAAAGTTTTGCGTGGCCTTTTTTTAATTCTTAGCTTGAACATTCTGGACAATTCTCTCGCTCGCTTGAACGATTTATATTGACTTTGAGTATTTCATTCTATAAAAGAAATTGAGTATTTCGTTCGTTTAATGTTAATGTTCTCCGAGAACTCCGAGCTAAGCTAAGTTATATAAGGTCAATAACGGAATTGGTCCGACAGTTCAAGCTTTCTTAGAAGTTATATACAAATGTTGAAAGTGTCACTATTTCACTCGACCATGTTTTAAGATAAGGGCTGTGAGTGTATATGACTCTTGTGGCAATAAGCTAATCTAGTTCAAATTGGGCTTCAATTCTGGAATTTTTTGTGCATCCATTCATGATGTATGATTTGATCAAGCGTGGACAAAAGTGGCACGGGTTTGTAGCTGTTATCAACGCGCGCCGTAAATTTTGTCCACACCACCTTCACTTTTGCCCACGTTTACATAGTCTAATAACCATCATCGTTAACAATATAGTAATGGGACGGAAATGAAAATAAAACCTAATTAATGAATGCTCAGAAATGTCCTTCGCAATACTAATCGTTGATTAATATGGAAATTAGCAGTTTGGCAACTCGCAAGATCAATAAAATCTCTGAAGTGAGTCCCGAGTAAGTAAACAGTTAATTTTCAGTTTTTGGCTAATTGAATGCTCAAAATCGTAGACAATGGTAAGGTTATCCGCCAGTACAAGTGATTAAATTCATATGTTGGGGCACTAAGTTCCAAAGGCAACCAAGGTTTATTGCTACTATGTTAAGCTTTAAGAGTATGAATTGGAGAACAATTGATATTGTTATGGCGGCTAAAAAGTTTCAACCGGGGAAATGTTTATTTTTGTGTGTAGAGACTACATTAGTGGATGCGTGTTTCCCTCCATCTGGGGATGACAATGAATACGATCGGAGAATGCAGGTGGTCGAGATTCTGTTACGAAGACCTTCCAACATACAGGGTGCCCGCTGCTCAAGTCGACCAGAACCCTTGATAGTGCTGCCATCTTGATAGTCGTATATTATCATTCCTCTGTCTATCTATGACAAGAAAAAGTGAATTTAGAAATTAAAATTTATGTTAAGAAGGCAAGAAAGAACGGTCAAAACTAGTTGATCAATTTCTACTTCCATTCCACCGCGATAATTTATCAATCCAAGAGTTTATTGAATGTAAAAACTAAATTCCGATTACCAAATTGTGGTTAACAGCGGAGAATTGGACACTGGTTTAGATATGCCCTACTATCAACACTAAGATGTATGTGAAAACTTATTGATTGTACAAATTTTGATTTCTATTAACGATTGCTGCGAGAAGAAAGATGAAAAATGCGCTTTGGGCATCCACACGACAACGGTGGGTACTTTTCGGTTGTTAGGAATTGAGTCGACATGCGTGACAATTTTCATGGCCTCCTAACTTGCAGTAACTTTGAGTCTACAGAAAAAAGTCAGTTACGTCATCTTCGTTCGCTTTTATAACGGAGAAGGAAGAACTATTGAAAATGAAAGCTTTAATAAACTGGGAACACTTATGAAACAAGTGGAATATATTTGAAGTCTGCAGTAATTTCCAGGACAACACGAATTAGCATGAAATTCTCGTGTTACCGTATAGTTCAATTTGGCCAAAGACGCTACAGAATCGAAGATATAAACTGACTTTAATTCCAACACAATTGTAATAATAAGTCTGGCTAACTTATTGCTAGAATTCTCACAGTGAAATCTCTGGATTGTTTGGACTGATTAATATTTGTTTACAGAAGTCAGTGTGACTACTTGAAAAGGTGTTTTGGTCTCTTTCCTGTTACAAACAAATGTTTCACCTCATTCCTCTGAAGAATTTTTCCTTGATTTGTTCAGTTAATTTAAATTTAATTGGTGTTGAGATAAATTGTATGAAATAGTGACAATGTTTAATAGTTTCCTTCCCTTGAGAGATAATATTCTGTATATCGAATAGTTAATATCAAATGTATCGTTAGATGCACCCTTTCGTTATTGTAATTTACAATTCATTTTTATAGTTCATGTCTGGTTTTCAAAGTTTAGTTGTAACTTTCAGAAAACAGGTCATTATCGTTTGCGTTTTTTAGATTGCCATCTGGAATTATTGATCTTCTTAATAGCCGCAGCAACCTCTTAAAGTCTCTTATTTATGCACTCAGTTTTTTCTAACAAATCAGAGAATTTTAATCGTTTTGGAACGTCTTTTTTAACGACGTGTTGAGTAGTGTTTGAGAAAGTCTTTTTAATCAATTTGATTGTAGTGATTTTTGAAGCAGGAAATGAAACGCGTGGGGTGTAAAAAATTGGTGAACAAAATTGGAGAGTGGACCGAGAAGAGTGGTTTTCATTCAGAAAAAAAAGAGAAATAGTTGTTTTGAGAGAGCGAGAGATTGATTTGTGAAACACTTTCTGTAAGCTAGCAAAATTGTTCACGTGCTGCTTTCTCAAGCTATTTAATTTTTTAGGTAAGAGATTTGAATAGGTAATAATTTCAGGCCATTTGGCGGTATTGAACAGACGCCTTTTGCTCGATGTAGTTTTTAAGTATCAGTTTATTTCTCAGTATTGATGGTATAAAACAGTTTTGTTTCGAAATTGTACAAAAAATTTGAAATATAAAAATTTTTTAGCACAATTTCTTGCAGTTTTTACGATTGTGCTTCAAAGTAAAACAGGTTCGTGTACCTATTATGGCTTTCCTTTGTTGCGTGAGAATTTTCATGGTCTCACGGTGATAAGAAGTGTTTTTATACGGGCGCTTCTATTATGCGAGATAATTGAATTTTTCTATTTTTAAGTGGGTTTGAATTTTGGTCTTAAATGTTTCATTAAATGACTGATTTGTTCATCGATTTTCGAGTTTCTTATCAGTGTTTCTTTTCTAAAAGGTTTTCCAAATCCAATCCTAGCCATTCTAGGTCTTTTTTGTTTATTCAATGAAAATTCCAGAACATTTTCTTTGGTCGATGAATCTTTGGTGTAGTTTGAAAGTTAAGCATTGAAAATTTGCAAAAGTAAGGTGTACATACTAATAGGCGGGTCACGAACGCAAGAGATCCATTTATTGAAGATAATTATTTTGATGCCTTTTTAATTTAATGATTTTACTTGGAACAGCTGAAACGAAAAAAAAAGATTGCGTCAATTCAAAAAACCAGTTAGTCGTGATTTTGAAAATAAGGGTTAAGCAGGCAACGGAACCCTACTTTTTAATTGCTTTCGAACATCGTTTGAAGCAATTATTTTAAATGTGTTAAACTTTTTTTAATGCAAAATTGTTTGCTAGTTATGATTTTTAAGAGTGACATTGGTGTGAATTATATCAGTGCAGCGGTTTTTTTATGCTGTTTTTCGTCTGACCCTTTTGACTTTTCGTCCTCAAAAAACAGGATAAACAGGTTACGCCTGGTGGGCATTAAATTTGCTTAGAGCCTTTCCGCTTACTACAGTGTAAGTGTACGATTAACCGAAACAGTTTTTGATGCGTAAACTCATGATATGAAGGAAAGTTCTTTGAGTTTACCCCCTCCCACAAATCGGCACACCTTCATTGCATCCGTAACCAAGCGCGCTCGATCCCCCTGGGACCCACCGCGTTTACCCTACGTCTATTTGATTTAGCTAAGCCTATGCTCCCTAAATCGTAGCTAGCTGCTGACGAAGCCAACCACTTGACAGTCGTTAGAGACAAAATATTGTTTTAAAAAATGTGAAATTTTTAACGTGTTCAGGTGACTTCTTGCGAAAAGAAATCTTGAAGTTAGTGATCTTGCTCCGCTAATTTCTTGTTTTATGTTAGCAGCAAATTTAGAGGGCCTCATATTTTGTGACTTTGCCAATTATTTGTAATAGCAGCACAGCGATAGCTGGGGCTATTATTGGCCTTCTCTTGGTTTTTTTATTTCGTCGTTGCGATTTTTGTTACGACCGTATGACGTCACAACCACTTCAAATCTGCGTTTTGTTCATTCGTTCATGCAATTTCAACTGAAGTGCGTGCGTGACGTCATTTTTTGCTCTTAGTGGAGCGAGTTTTTTTGTTAATTCGCGTGATAAAATTTTTGGTCACACGACTTACCTCACTCTCAAAAATGACTTCCTCACTTTGAAATTGAGTTTTATTTACTTTAATTCGAAGAGATAAGGTGAAATGGGTGTGTGTCACTCTAAATGAAGGTTATTTAAGAGCAGCTAAAAGAGGCAGCAAAAACTTGTACAGATTTTTAATCAAAATATAACATCATCCTTCAATTAAAAGACGATTTTTTTGGTCTGTCTTTTTTGAGACTGCAGATCTACGAAGCTATTGCGCCTATTTTCTGGCAATCTGCCAGCTATGTTTTAGACCTCTGCTCATTAAGTTTTTTTGCCGCATTAATGACTGCAACTTTCGTTGATAAACTTGTAGTCTAAAAAACAAACATGATCGCAACAGGTGTTGATTAATGAATAGTACCGAGTTTGATAACTTCTCGGTGGTGATAACAACCGTGTGGTTATATTCAGTGTTAGACACTGATTTTTGACGTATCGAGATTTTAATGGATTGAGACGAGGCCGATTGAAGCCATTGATAACGATCGTTGAAGTCTGTGCTTAATCAACAAGTATGAATGTCGCTTTTGAATGCGTTAATATAGCTGTCCTCTGAACAAAACTGTTCATTGATGGATTTTTCAAGTTTTTTTTCAATATTAATGACCATTTTTTTCGAGTAGTACATCTGTATTAACCGATACAAAAAAGACGCACAGCTGTAAATTAACGGGAATTAAAGTCATGAACATCTGTTAATAAAATAAATAAAATTTTGCCGCTGACAATAAATACTCTTTAGAAAGCAATTTAAGTTTCATTTTTTTTCCTTTTGGTTGTCCTACTTATAATACTCCACAGTTACTGTTGGTGTGGAGAACATCGTTGGCAAGAAGCCGATTTCCTAACTTAAACTGTATGATTTGGAACCAATGAAGCATAACTTCAGCAAAAGAGATGAATAAATACAAGACGAAGAACAAACGGAGACGGCCGAGGATGCCAAAAGCGTTCAATGATTTGAAAGATATGGCATTCGTGCAGTTCAGAAGAGCCAAGTGAGTCAAAACGATAAAATGTTGTTTTTCTGGATTTGCGTAATAATAATAGAAAAGTATATAAATTATAGTTTTTACCACTCGAAGAAGAGTAATGGTGAGCTATTTTTTAAATCGGTGACTTCTATATTAGAGGCTGTGTTTTAGAGGAAGTCAAATGCCGCACGTGAAAAGAAGTGTTTAAGTTAAACCGCCGAGCAAAAATCAAAGGCAGAGAAAATTTAGAGCGGTTTTTGTTCCAGCATCATTCTGAGAGAAAGCAAAAAAAAAGTAGTTGTGAAAAAATTTTCGCTAAGCGCGCGTTCGACTTTTTCAAATGAGTTTTAAGTTATACTTTATCTGATAACGGTGTTTGTATCAATCAACTAAACTAGTATTACTGCGTTTCGAGGCCCCTTTGATCATCTGATTGAAATTTAGGCTAAATTTTTGGCTTTTTTGCCGTTTAGACCTCTTGGATGCTTTTTTAGCTGTTTTTGCAATCGAATCCCATTTTTAGAGCATCTGAGGAGGTTTTGTGGTTGAAATTAGTTTTTTAGTGGTTTAGTATGTATTTTGATTTTACAGATTTTATCTTTGAACTTTGTTTGCCAAAAATGGTATTTTAATCGAATTTTTGTCCATTTTCATCTTTTTGAACATTTTTGCCTATTTCTTCTGAATTAAACTTTTGAAATCGCTTCTCTTGCTCAATATTTAAACTAGAGTTATTATATAGTTTTTATTGCCAAGACCTGACAGTTTAAGTTTTTTTGCATCGCAATTTTTCGGAAAAAAAATCACTTAAGTTTGTAATTTCTCTCCGATTTTTCGTTTATTGCCTTTTTTATTGTTGTTGAGCATAGGCATTTTGTTGCAAGGTCCCCAACAGTTATAATCGAGAATTAGCATTTTGACTTTTTGTAAAAACTGTTATTTTTTATTCCCCCTCTCCTCGGTTTTCTCGGTATGTAGTGTTTCTCTTCTTTATATCAAAGGGTTTTCAGTTCTTAAATGAAGATTATTTGCGTTGCGAGGTGTTTTGGCAATAGTGTTTTTTTGGTGGCGCAACTGCGGATGAAATTTGATCAGACATTTTTCCAGATATCATATTCGGCCCTTCTCATGTTATGTTTCCTCTGTTATAGTTTCAAAATGAATAATTAATTTGCATTAGTAGGCTCAATTTATTCATTAAGTAGTTGGCTGGGGCCTAAAGGAATGCGTACTTGGAGTGGGTTCCGGAGTCTTCCGGCATTTTTTTTCGTTTTGAAACAGATTTAGCAGGAAGTGGGTCGAAGCGTTTAAAATTTCTTATCCTCGGCATCATGCAACAGCTGTACGACTAGACAAGAAGCAAAATTTGTTCAGATCGAAAGAATAAAAAGATTAAAATGTATTTAAATTGTTAGAAACAGATTTTTTAAAAGCAAAGATGGATGAACACAAAACTGGAAGCTGAAGGATTCATATGCAACAAAATAAATTCTGCTTTTAATTATTTTTGCCCCAAAAACAATTCATCTGAGCTTTACAATTGTTGTCTATGCAAGTCAAGAGAAAAATGAGAAACATGTATAAAACATTAGAACTCAGAACAGCCCTTAATTCAAATAAATTGCGTGATGAGCTGGCTCTCCTTTTAAAAATTAATTGTCTAAGTTACATTTTGTGGCGAGTCCTGCAAAAGATGTGACCTTAGTTTTTCTGCATTTACAGTTAATTATACGAGCTCGACCAGAGATGTTATGGATGACGGTAGTGGTTAAAATTTATAATTTTCAATACGAATTATGAGGCCAGAGGTTTGTGACGGATTTTGCAACTCATACTTTAATTTGTTCCATTCTTCCGCATGAACACGTTCACGTACATTGCATGTCTTATAAGAAAAACTCGATTTTTGATTTTCTGACAGTCGAATATTTGTTTTGAACTTCTTTGGAATTAAAACTGTTTTCTAGTTCTTTTGCTATCATTAGCTCAAAACAAATGACTGATTGAGTTTCATTGAAAGTAGACTGAATGAATTCCAGTCGTTTTCTCTCTGCCAGTTTGTCACTTTGCATTAAAAAGTTTAAGGAGAATGTAAAATAACTTGATTCTCATTAATTATGGTAACGTCGGCCCAAAAGTGCGAACTGTCATTGAATTATGAATGAATTTGAATGGAATATGCAACATTTTTAAATACTGCAAAACAAAATTTTGATGTCCACCTTTGATTATGACTAACTCTCAAAAAATCCCGTGTTAAATGTAGTGACATGGTAAGCCATTTGAAATGTAATCAGCAAAAACTAATCAAAACCAAAAATTCTCAGCAGGTTAAAAGTTGCAATGTGGTCTGTTGTATTTAAAGCATTCGCAATGTCAATGTAAGTATCTATTCAGAATTCTTCCAGGCCTTGATTTTTTTGTTATGAATTCAAACTTTGGTGTATCTGTGAAACGTTCTGGACAAAAGCCTATCGTCTTTTCTCTTCAACAAAAGGTCGCAAATTTTTTTCACGAGAGACTTTTCCTATAAAACAGCTGAATATTAATGCTAGCAGTGAAACTCAGAAACAAACGTTTTTAAACCATTTTTAAGAAGCATATTACGTTGTTGTACGCTTCCCTAGTAAATAAAGAGATAAACAAACAATTAGCGAGTGAATTTTTCTGTTAAAAATTGGTCTGTTTAATTGTAAAGGCTGCTCCCCTATCAATGAAAAGAAAAACTTTACACAACTCATTTCGTTCCAGTGGATACCAATCTGTTCTGTTATTACGTTTCGCAGTTTATTTCTTGGAACTGTTGATTCCGCTACGCTGTAGATTACCGTTGAATTAATTGACGTTCAATTAATTTAAATATTTAATGGTTCAGCTTTGCTATTCAGCAAACTTGTTTCACTCAAAATAGTACAACAACTCTGAGTTCAAACCAACAAAACTATCATGCGTTTTGTCAATAACTTAAAGTATACTTCAACCTATTTCCAGCGTTAGGTAACTGTCTTGGGGTTAATATTTTAGGAGTGTTTTTGCAAAAAACCAAATGCAGATAGTTGTAAGGACAATTTTTGCTTTCTTACTACCCAACTGCGCAAAAATGCAAATGGTGAAACTATCCCAGGCGCCGTAACGGCGAGTAAGAGAAACTGACTCTGTAATCGTTCAAAGTTTCTCCCACATAGTATTTTTGTTCATCAGATGGAAAGGGGGAGAATATCAAGGTTAGGTCCCCTTTCAACAGGTCAAAGTTAGTTAGTTGTACAGTCAATAGGACGATTTATTGAAGCTTGACACAGTAACGAGTTTTCTGCTCCTCACGAAATGTACGTCAGTACGCACTGATTATCTGTTTCAAAAGAGAAAGTTAGTTAATTTCAACTGATTTTTGGTAGTTTTTCCAGGTCCTCTTTTGTTGCTAGTCGCTAGGTTTAAATGCCATAACTGCATCACTGGCTGACTTTAGAAAAAGATCTCAAAGGAGATTTGTAAACCGTATGAAATTTTGTCTAATGTTCTATAAAAATAATTTGATTAAATTAGTCGTGAAGCGTCTGATGCAATTTGGCAAGGAGTTCGTCAAAATCTACATAAGTCAAAATGCTGGCATAATAATAGTGGGGTAGTGCTATTTTGAGTTTGATTCTCACTTCAACTATGGCAATCATTTAATGATGATGGTTTCTAAATATATCGACAATGTGAACAAATCGATGGGCTCTGATTGTGTCGCATTAAGTTTTTGTTGTCCTCCTAGTCTACATTCAGTGCTTGATTTGGCTTTGAGCTTCTGTTGTTTTTCAGCTTGGCTTTCAAAATTGCTTTTGCTTTTTTTCATCGCGGAAACACTCTTTCCGTTTAGTACAAAAACGAGCTTCAAAATTGATGTCTTTTAGACTCCGTCATTTTTCCGGACTTCG
This sequence comes from Convolutriloba macropyga, assembly GCF_964194025.1. Classification (NCBI taxonomy): domain Eukaryota; kingdom Metazoa; phylum Xenacoelomorpha; order Acoela; family Convolutidae; genus Convolutriloba; species Convolutriloba macropyga. Next base: position 1,950,556 of record NC_134480.1, read on the forward strand.
GCTGATCGAATCACCCGCTGATACCCAACGATGGCCTACAAAAAACGAACAAATTAAAATTATCCTCGCTTTTCACTGTCTTGGCTCAAACAAAAAGGTTGCTTTTTAAATTATTCATTTGCTGTAGATCACTACTGTCGTCGGGTTTTCAATGTTGGCATTTTTTTTCAATGTTTGGCCAGATAAGATTTATATGAGGTTGAAGTTGTTAAAATGGCTTTTGCTGATCAACAAATTCTTCTGCACTCATTAGTTAGGGCAGGCAAATGTTCTTGCTACTAAGGAAGAGGAGATTGTTATGCTTCTGAGTCATCGGCGTCTAAACTGAGTGGAGTCAATTGTTTGGCTTTCAAGTTCTTTTCAACAATCCATCTTGTAGTTGAAGAGACATCCTTCGTGTCACGGATCGTTTCCCCGAAACTGTGTACATTGCTTTCTTCCAAATTCCAACCGCTTTCTTTATACTCCTCTAAAGTGAGGTCCTGCGGGTTGGTTGAACTACCGTCTCAATCCGCGTCAAACTATTTGTATTTCGATTCGTCCTCTGTTCCGTGCCAGAAAGTACTCTGGAAGTTTTCCTTCACTTCCAGCTAAGTTGGATTAACGTCGCTGATTAATGCACCTGGTTATTTTTTCTCGTACAATTAATCAAGTAATTGCTTTGCGATAACTATCTCTGTCATACTTGAGTACCATTTCTATATGCACAGCTCTAACAGTTAGTGATCTAAACAGATAACACGGTCGTTTCCTATTCCTTTTTCTAATATTCCTTCAAAGTGAAAGCGCGAACCTAGTCCGGTCCGAGAATTGTAAAAACTGGTTTAGCAATCAACCGCTCCTCGAGTAAATTGGCGAATATCCGTATTATAGTTTGTGCTTTTCATGCAGTTAACACTCTGGTTCTTGATTTATCATACAGGGCTTTGTACGCTTAGCGAATTGTATGCCTATATAATATGTCTGTGAAGCAGTGACTTTTTTACAAGTTCAGTGCTTTTATATTGAGTGTTCTTGTGCTGATTTTGCAAGAATTGTGCAACCATATGTTTCCAATGTAACAATGTTGGAAACTTTGTATTGAAGTTCAGCTGATCATTGCCTATGCTGCTTCTGGCGCGGATAAATTTTTCTTTATCATGGAAGGGCGAGAAATATAGCATTTTAAAGATTTCGCTTCTTTTTCGAATTGAGAGACATCAACTTTTCACCAAACTGTTCTCGCGATTATAGTTTTAAGACGATTGATTGTGACTATTCTCTTTCTTCGAAGCTTATTACAAGTGTTGCCGGTTTGTATTTGCTCATCACTCGTCTTACGTATGTCACCGTTTTTCTTAGACCGTTGAAGTTTCTGAATCAGTCCCACTGAATAGCAGCTTTCCTTTGGCGTGTGTTGATGAGAGTTTGTTCTCTTCATCTGAGACAACGACTTGGATACCTTAAGCTGGCCATTCACTTGCTCGTTGCATGAAACATGCACTTCTCTTTATTGATCCAAGGTTAATTTTTCACGTGGTGGTGGCAGCTGGGTCGATGATAACGCTCCCATGTTTCCACTGTGACGCAGCAATTGTACCCTATATCTCAACTACTCGAATGACCACAACCAGATGTTGTTTACAATTAGAGCTGTGTATTCACTGCAGTACTGTAGTTGAGTCTGACGAAAAATTACAATATGGTTTTTCAATTCTTGCCCCTTGCTTATCTGTACTTTCAACAATAATGACATGTTTGCCGTTCGCAACTCCAATTGTGGTATGGAAAGAAGTCTCTCAGGTGCCATTCTGCATTTGTCAATAACAGACGCTACGCCAGCTGAGCATTTTTGCCGCAGCGATTATAGATCGGCCACGGCAGACGTCGTGTCTCCAGATGCTTCATCAAGCACTTGAAGTCCGTTTGATTTCCCAGTCTTTTGAAGTTTTTCTTTTATTTTTGTTTCAGCTACAAATGTAGGTTGCTCTTGTCAGTTCAGGAATATTGCTTCTCCATCAGACTCCAGTTTCTTGTCACAATGTGGTTCATTCTTAGTAATAGTTTTTCAGAAATCACCTCGTGTGGAAACTGAACCCAGGAAACATTCCATTTAGATCAAACAATGAACGTAATAGTGAAAACTCTTCCTCTGAGTCATGCGTGTTTGAACCTCTTTTTACGTACTTTTGCCTTCTTGAAGAATTTCATCAGCATTGTTGTTCAAGCAATGAATAGCTCTCCACGTCAGTTTAAACGTCGAGTTTCTTCGTGTTGCTGGTCGGCGTAAAAATTTTTGGAAGTGCTTTGCAAAACCGCATCTTGGCTTCTTTTCCATTTTTCAGCTGAATGTCATTTTTGCAAAGAATCGGTTGTAACTGGTTGAGAAATTCAATTCCTTCCGGACTTGGTTCCGTTTCTTTTTGTCAAGTCACACTCGTACTATAGCGTAGTTTGTACACGTAAGATGTCTCTTCAATAAACAAAACACGACATTGTTAACTAATTATTTGAACAGGTTTGTTAGTTGTTGGTTTGTGGCCTTCACAGGACTTAAAAACAAAATTTATTCTGCTTGGCAACTAGCTCCTCTCTGAAACATTGATTCGATATTGGGTGTCATATTGAGTAGAACTGGCCCAAGTTTCAGCTTTAGTTCTTGAGCAGTTTTGCTCTGGTTGTTCGGCAACTTTTTTCAAGCGTAACATTGGATCTTGAGGTGGCGTGGTGCATCACTCTCATTGGTCGAAGCTTCAGGCAAATTAGTGTACTGACCGTTAAAGGAATGATACCAAAGAAACAGCGTGAACACCATCTGGGTTCCTGTTCTTTGAGGTTTTGTGCGCCGAGGGGCCTCAATTCTATCTCCCAAGCATCTTTCGAGACCAACAGAGCACGTGTTGTCCGGACCAGAGATGCAGTGTAATCGCTGTTTTTTTTTGGCTCTGCGTTCACAGTTGCAACACTACTTCGTGATATGTATTTCTGTGACTATCACTGAATCTATTTGGTCTGAACCCTACAGAGTGGTCTTCCTTTCAGATACTGTTTGCCAGCAGGAATCCTACAAAGTTTTCTCCTCCACTACTAACCATTTTTCAGTCGTACAGGGTGGCAATGGTCTCAAGTTCAGTTCCCTCACACAAAACCCATGTTTTCGATACCTACTAACATAGTTTTCGCGTTGAAGCGACTTTAGTTCAAAAGGGACTTTGTTTGGTGTCTAGACGTTTTCCATTATTGGAGACGTTTTCACAGTGAGGGGTTATAGAGAAATGACTGCATGAGCCATTTTTAACAATGTCTCACTGACAACCATACAGTTCCCTTCTTTCACCGAAACCATTGACTGCTCTTCAACGGCTTGCAATTCAGGCTCCTGCCTGCGCATACAAAAATCGGACTGGCATGGAATTCAGCACTACCTTGTTTTAACTCGAAGATGGCTTGCCTAGGGCTTACTCTTCAGAGTGACCGCTTTATCAACTTCCATTGACTGAGCTAGTGGTAGTTACCCAGGGGGCCCACGGAGCGTCAGAACCTTCCTCCATGCCATAGGCGTCAGAACCTTCCTCAAAAGGGGCGTTTGAGAATAGCATAGCATTTCCAGGTCCCTCTGAAGAAAATATGGATCCACTGTCGAGGAAAGCATATCTGTGCAGACTGTTGCCAACGCTCGGTATTGATACATAAACTATCTTAAGAAAACTTAATTTTGTTAATTTGTTTGATTGTTGCTACGCTGACGCCGACGCTGACTGAGCGATTGCTCTCGTCCATTTGATTTTCTTAGTATAGCAATCACTTGTACTTGTATTTGTATTGCAGGCGTGGACCAACGATCTTTGATTGCTTGTCCTTTGCCATGACTGCGACAGCTTAGCACAAGCGTTGCTTCATAACTGCTGCATACCGATTATTCACAGTCAAACCCACAATATTTGACAGTTACAATTTTTTATGAAAACCATTAGCTAGTGAACAGTAATCGTTTTGTGTTTTTAGTTCGTTTTTTTCAGGTTCAAACCCGCACTGCTTTTGGTGTCTTCGAAAACCGTTTGTCTCTATTTGTGTTTCGTCGTAGTTTTTTCGCTCGCCATTGAAAGTCGAACACGCTTCTTGCACGAATGCCTTTCAAGATAGTTCTTGCCAAAATCAGATACGGCCAGTCTTCATGTTTATCAACATTATAGAAAAACCAATTCTCTTTGAGAACTGGAAGTCATTTATGTGCTGTAAAAAATATTTCAGACCACAAACTTGTCTGCAGCAACTGCCATATACTGTATGGATCTGGTTTTTCAGATCACAATTTTGGCTGCACCAACTTGTTTGATTCGTGCTGGCTGATACTGTTCTCATACTGTTCAAACTCTGCTGAGTACGCTGAGACAATTGGTGTGCTGTTTGCTGTGACCTTTTTCTGCTTTTTTAGCAGGGTTCGTTCGCTCTTCATGTTTATAATTCAGTTCTGCTTTTTGATTGGCCTTGCTGGCGATTCACTGTTGATACGTTCCATTTTCGTTAGTTGGCGCCTCTGGAACTCTCATCAACCGAGTTAATACTTGGTTTGTCTTCCACTATCCTGGTCGGCGGACCAGAATTAAGTGCGGCTTCTATCAATGAAAGGGAAAAATTTACAATTCAATTTTTTTTTCGGTGGTCACCAATCTGTCAGGATATTGCGCTTTTGCAGTTAAATTCTGTTGACTGTGTGATCTGTTGTACTGTTAATATCTGTTGAATTACTTGGTACTCAACTAGGCCCAGCATGTAATCTTTCAGTTTTGGTGTTCAGCAAAGTATTTCGCTCACAATGTTAAAAGTATTCCATGTTCAAACAAACAATTTTGTGCTTGAGTTTTGATAATATCTCAAAGTTTATTTCGAAACTGCAAAATCTATTGAACTTAGCTCTAGCTATCTATCTTATCAACTGGTTGTGGTAAATGGTTTTCTAAATCTCCGATTCAGTTAAGTTTTTGGAGATTTTTGAATTAGCTAAACGTAATTTTGTTCTCCCCGTACTTTGTGCTTTTCTTTCGCACTAAATTGCGCCAAAGTTAATAAGAGAAGTCGACTTTGTTCCTCGCACTAAAATCCTCCGAATTAGGTACTTTGTCACTTAGAAGGAAGGATTGGGAATATCACAGTAACACGTAATTTGCAGCTCAAGCCCTGTGCATCAATAGGCATTATATGTCAGTTTAATGAAGCGAAAGTATCTTGTTTGAATGCCTTTTCAGCTCTTTGAATGCTGATAGTCACGTGGTTTGCATGTCAAAATAGCATCTTTTATTGGCTGTAGATAATGATGACGACAGATTGTGCCCAGTTTTCCATAATGTCCTTTTCTAATGTAAATTTGATGTCATAGGAGGTTTGTTAAACATATCGAGTTTTTCTCGATTTTTGTTTGTCAACGGCAATTCCATTCGCAAACTAATCTTAAAGATTCTTATACAGTTTGGTCGTGAACTTCTCAATTCGTACATACTTCGCAACGCTGACTTAATTAAATTGAGATAGATAATTAGAGTTTGAGCTTGAATTTCATCTTACTTATCATAATCACGCACTAGTAATAGTTATTAACGTTGTTGACAAAGTGAATAAGTCGATTGGGCTGCGATAGAAAACAGCACTAAATTTTGCATGTCATGCCATTCTGGTTTCACTGCTTGTTTTGGCCATGAGTTCAACTTTTCATTAGATAAACTCGGCCTTAACTTCAAAAATAGATAATTTCGTAGTGCATCGTTAAGTGTTGTTCATTTCGTAATAACAAATTGTTTTTAAATTTCATTGCAAATTGGTTGTTAACCAGCCAAATAGCTTGAAAAAATTTATTAAAATGATTTTCTGTTAACTTTTTTGTGTCGACTACAAACCTTGTTTACAATCTGAGAATTAATTATCTTGCGTGACCAAATATCATTTTTTTAAAATTAATTTTTTAAATTTTCGCAAGAATATAGCGTTTCAAAGCCTTCCTATTTGTTCCGGCTTTTTTCCTATGAAAATTAAATCTTGAAGAAAAATTACCTCAAAGATTGCATTGTGAGGCAAATTTATAGTGTGATTGAATCCTAGTTTGGTCAAGTTTGATCGCCGAAAGACTTTTAAAAGTTGGTAGCCACTACTTGAGTTGCATAATAAAGCTTCAGATGCAAAAATGGAGTAGAGACCTTCCAAAAACTTTGGAAATTTCCAATCTGAAGGCGCACTAGCGATCAAAAATAGCTCTGATGGTTCTCCCAACATATCGAAGCAACACCGACGGAATCACAAAAAAATGGACATTTTAGACATTTTAGACATTTTTGAACATTTAGACATTTTGGCTTATGAAGACGTTTGTAGACATTAAAAAGCATTGTTCTTGGTTTTGTTAACATACAAAGCTATCAAAACCAGTTGAAGTTAAACAAAGGGTATAATTTCACAGAGTTATAATCATAAAGACCTATTTTTTAAAACTATTTACGGTATAAAAAGAGAATTGGAAAAGTTTTACGTCTTGTGTACAGGGTCTAAACTAAACTGTGTTTAGGATCTTATTGGTAACATTCAATGTGAATGGAAAGAGTATGAGAAACGTGGCCTCTTTTCAAAGTGCAGTCGAACACAGTGTCCAATTCAAACTCATCGCCAGACATAAACCAGAAATTGTCGCGATATGGTAAGAATTTCCCTGGTCGAGATCTGGAATTAATGAAAAGACCTATTAATTCCAGTTGGGGAGGGGGGCGGTAAATATTCAATTAAATTACACGGTCGAGGACCCTAGTTAAACTCGAGGCACACTATTAAACTCGAGGCACTAAATTCGTTTCATATGCAAAAATGAGGCACACTAAAAAAATGCGACAACATCTGGCTTCGATCTAGTGACCTTCTCCGAACTTACCCAATGCTTAACCAATTGCACTACATGTCCTTAACTTTGAAGGAAAATGAAAACAAGTCATTATAACGGTCGCGAGCGTAATTCCAGGACATATTTTATTGTCCAGCCAAATTCCAGAACACTTTTATTGTCCAGCCAAATTCCAGGAGGCATGTTTTATTTCTAGCCAAATTCTAGGACAGTTGTTTTAGCTTCAGCCAAAGTCCAGGACATCACATCCCAGGTTGAGGTCCAGACCAAAATGGCTTCTGATCAGACCGTCCCAGACAAAAGCGACCTCTGATCAGACCGACTAAGACTGAAGTGTCCTCTGATTAGACTATCATGCGCTCGAAGCTCCTTGTGCGCTTAAAGTTTGCTCAAAAACCTCTTCTGATCAGACTATTGTGCGCTCGAAAGCCATGCCCTGATCAGACTAGTGTGCGCTCGATTCCGCCACTTATCAGACTGAAGTGCGCTCGAAATAGCCTCTGATCATACTGAAGTGCGCTCGAAAATGCCTATGATGAGACTAAAGTGCGCTCGAAATCACCTCTTATCAGACAAAAGTGCGCTCGAAGTTGCCTCTGTTTAGACTAAAGTGCCTTCAAAATAGTTTGATCACTGAATGATTTTGAACATGAAGAAATTTCTCAATATCGTTATAATATATTCATTTCATGAAAATCGATGTTATCACTCTTATAATCATCTGATGAAAAGCCAATCCTAAGATTATTCCTAATGAAAATAAAACCAAAAAAATTGTTCAAAAAAATTTATTGAGTATTTCATTTATTTATGCTTTTAACTGAAAAAATGAACTTAGACAGCTTTGCATAAAAACGTCCTAATCTAGTTTGATTCAAAATCTTTTCTTGAGGGGACCAACAATTGCTATCAGCTGGACCTCTTGGTTCTGATCAAACCCATCCGATTTTCAGATGGAGTTCTGATGAGAATGCTGTTTTATTGTTTGCTCTTACCAGAGACAACAAATGTCAGTAAAAAAGCAAAAAAAAAACTAAAAAAAACTTCGCTCGATTTGGTCCTTGGTCAGACTAGTGAGCGCTCGAATCGGCATCTGATCAGACTAGTGTGCGCTTGAAACTGCCTCTGATCAGACCCTCCCAGACCAAAGTGACCTCTGATCAGACCGTCCAGACAAAAGTGCGCTCGAAGCCTTTTCCAGGCCATGTAATTCGAGCGCACCGAGAACATGTGTGCGCTCGAAGATGGTCCGATCAGAGCTCAATTCGGTCTGGCCACCTCGACCTGGGATTATGTCAAGACAAATTTTTTTCATACCCATTAACTGTCGAGGACGGTCTTTTAATAATTCCAGGTCTCGACTAGGGCTATACCAATAGTTGGCTTAAATTACGGTCTTACAGGTCTCAAAAAAACTCTTAAAATGTTACTGCAGCTGCTGTGATTATTTTTTGGCGTCTAACTTGTGGCTTTTATGCTGGATACATAGATAGGTACTTTGGTACTAGATATCGGACTTAAGATCAATTTAAGATCAAAATGATAAAAAAGATCGAAGGATGATTGATGATTGGAATTCAAACCTTTCAAGTAATATCGAAGGCAACAAAATTTGATCGAAAAATAGATCAAGAGATCATTAATAGAAAAATCAGGAAAAATGTGGGAATTAAATTCTATCCGAAAAAAACCATTAAGTTGCCCTCAATCCGACAAAATTTTTTGCCGAAAGATATCGCAACTTTAAGTTTGTAAAATAGAGATGCAAGAAATTTACGTAACGTTACAAGGGACAAATTGACAACATCAAAAATGGCTTTATTTTCCCCTTAATTCCTGCATCCAAGTAATTATAGTCTTCTCTTAAATGTGCCAATTTTGAAACTGGTAGAGTTTGTCCCATAATGTTGCATTCCTACGGAACCCTTCAGAGCTCAACGTTCAAATTTAAAACGTTCAAAGATCAGCTATTCGTTTTTCATTCCGATGTCGGGAATTCATCGACTGGAAACTTTATGGGACTTATTATATGGTCGTTTCTTGAATAGAATACATTAAAACAGAACAATGGAAAATGTGGATCTATTCTGTTTTGCCCCCCCCCCCCCCCCACACACACACACACACACCACCACCACCACCACCACCACCACCACCACCACCTTTGTGAGCTTTTATTTTTACGCCCCCAGGCGCACGCGCTATTTTTTTTTACATAGTAACGTACTATATCACAACATATAATTTGTAACTATGGGGCGTAAAAAACAACGGGCGGGGGGGGGGGGCAAAACAGAATAGATCCGGAAATGTCATGAAGGTATTTTTCGGGCTTTTCCTGTTGATTCATTTAGTTTGCAAGAATGTGGCGAAGTGAACAGAGTAAAAAACTTCTTCTCAGAGGCAGATGATTTGGTGAGACACGATTGGGGTGAAGCAACAAAGGCCAGACTGTCCTTTCTGGACTATGGACTGGCGACACAGTGCCATATTGGGTGCACATTCCTCATGGTTTTTATCAGGAACAAATTGAGGAGACTCTACAAGTTGTATGAGAAATCGGCGGTTCCACTGGCTCGTTTTAATCATTCTAAATTTACCAAAAACTTTGAACTTTTCCAATTAAAGAATCCCCCCCCCTTAGAAATTATGCCCCCCCCCCCCATTAAAGAATGATTGTACCAGCTAATGCAAACAAACTAATGCGGCCGATTTTCTTTTAAAAAATATTTTTAGTCCTTAAAGTAATTTTGTTTTACTATAATGATGTGATCTTTAATAGTAATTATAATAAAAATTGTAATATTTAAATATGCAAGGTCAAATTTTAGTCGAAGAATGGAAAACAGATCACTTATAGCTATCAGTATTCATCGTTGAGAAATTTTGTAACTCCCCATTGGCCGAAAAACTACATTTATTAGACTAACAAATCAGAAAACAACAACAAAATGTTTATTGATGTAAAAACTATCTTACATATGTTGTTTCAAGCTGTTAATTTTTGCTGCATTTTTTGATTCCAGGGTTCCTGTTGCCATTGTGCGTGTGAAACTCTCCGGAGAATGAGTAAAAAGTCGGTAAGTCTATAAAAATTGATGAATAGCTATTTTTCAAATAATTATTTATAAGCATTTTTATTCAAATACACGATTTTCTTACTAGCTGAACAAATGACCCTTTAATTGATCTCAATGAAGTTCAGCTTGTGGATTTTAAGCAATTTTTTTTACTGATTATGTTTTGTTTGATTTCTGTAAATTTTGCGCTTTATTATTAGCGCATGCCGGAGAATCGTTAAAAAGCAAGTTTTTTACTTGGTAAAAGCAGATATTTGCTTTGTTATAAATGCCGCAAATTATCAGAAAACTCAGAAAAAAGCAAGTTCAGGACATGGCCAAAATTGAAGAAGGGTTGGATCTTTTCTGCTAGCGCCCCCCCCCCCCCCAGCCTTATATGGCCGTTAAATTTGCACCCCCTCAAAATCTCAGTTTTCGCGAATTGTAAGAGCGATATTTGCATTTCATTGAAACAAGAGTGCCTAGGTAGATTGAAGGCACTTTTAGAATAGTTTCCTTCAGAATTTTTAAAAAATTAAGCCCTTATTGTAGCCGATAACACCAAAAATGATCTAATACAGAAATTTTTATTGATGCTTACGTTATATGCAACAAATTTTGGTTGATTACGTAATACTTTCAAACCATAGCTGTGCTAGCTTTTAGTAAATTCATATTGCTCATATATGTTCACGTATAAGATTACTTAGCTTTAACAATATGTTTACACATTTACAAAGGGGGGGGGGGGTGCCTAACTAAGCTAGCAGAAAAGATCCGAAGGGTTTTACTATTAAATTATTAAAAAAATAGTAAACTAAGGCATGCAGGCCTGATTCAGAGTGTGATGAGGTCAAATACAAGGCTGCTAAGAGAACACCCCTGAGTTGACCTCTTAGGTTTCTTTTAACAGAGAAAAATTAGGACTTGGGGTCTGGTCTTTGCCCAGAGAAGTCCCAAATCTTTGGTCTCTCTGCCCAGAGAAGGTCAAAGTCTCTAGGAAGCGTACACCCAAGATTTGGTAACATCTTGGCACAAAACGCAAAAAGAAAAATTTTCTCTATTGGTGAAAATGATCCAAGATTTGGTTTGCTCTGGGTAAAGGGTTAGAATGGTGGATTTTTCTAGGTTCATGCGCGGTGTTAATATAAGTACCCTTTTGTTCAAGTAAAAGCACCAATTATGAATTTGAATGCTATCAAAACTCAGCTCTTGTTAAGTTATGGTCACCTTTCCATGGTCTATTTTCAGGTATTTTCCTTTTTAGTTGCTCTCAAACGAAGTTTGTAGTATTTATATTAGTCCTGTGGCCTGCTTAAGCGATTTTTCTCTTGAACAATTTTTTGTCAGATGCTGTTGACTTTTGGCCCTCAAAAACGGGTCAAACAGATATCACCCGGAGGTCAATAAGTTCTCTAAGAGCTTTACGGCTTTACGATCTTTACGAGTTAGAGAGTTCTACTTCTAGAGTTGCAGGTTATAGAGTTCTACCCACTCGCTTCACTCCCTCATTCCACCCGTTCTACCCCCCTCCCCACCCCTCCATCCATCTCATTCCACACTTAAACCAGCGCGCTTGACCCCCCCCCCCCCGCCCTCGCTATTTATCTCTTCGGGTTACATTGGTTTTGAAGCGTCACAAGGAAGTATTAAACATTTATCCTGGAAACGTGGCGGAATTTTTTGAGATCCAAATTTTTGAGATCCAAATTTTTGAGATCCAAAAAAGTCATATTTTATGTGTTGCTCAAGTATTAACACACACTTGGCAGACCTGAATGAATTGGTTTTAGACTTGTCCAGTTCTGATATAGAATTAGAGGGAGGTCCGGTCTCTCCCCCGCTCCCCCCCCCCCCCCACACACACACACACACACACCCGGGGCCAAAAGGCAATGTTTCACTATAAAGAGATGAACAAGTTGTAATGGCTTCAGTTCAACATAACTAGTCGAAAACACTTTCAATGGTTAAAGTAGACTAGGCCTTAAGGTATTAATTATAATTACAAAACGATTTTTTCTTTTTTTTGTGTTTTTTTTGTCTGTGCTGCATTGAAAGTGTTTTAGTCTGTGTTTGATTTCAGGCTTGCTGTATCTTATCCGATAAGGGAGCTTGTGTCATCCAATTTGGAATCCAGAAACAGACTTTTATCGTAGTCGGAGTCCATCTTGCGTCAGGTGACCACAGTCAAAGAGAGAGGATGAAACAAATTGAGACTATCTGCACAAAATATCAACAACTGTTTTTATCATCACAGTATGGAAATTAATCACTGAAACATTTAATGTCTATTTCATTCACAGTTTTTGAGAATCTTTTCCGACTGATTTCCCTCGAGTCCCCTAGCGGGCTAATTACCTCATTTCATACCCGGAATAATTTTAATGGAAACTTGAGATAAATTCAGGACGTCATTGCTGGGTTTCCTGGGACCTTGAGCAGAAACTACCAGGAAGTTTAGGAAAGTGTTGGGGAATTATTAAGAAAAGTTACTCACGTTTTTTTATCGGTAATTATCACGTATCGTGCTCTGGTTGGCTGAAAAATAAGTCCTACGAAAAATTAATCAACTTAAGAATATTTATTCATAATAAAGAACTACTCAATAAAAACTGCTATATGAGAAATATAATCCTAAAAACTAACTCATAATTAAGCGATACTCAAATTTTTGGCAGTTTCGTGTTTTGGCTGGGCGACTTCAACTTCAGGACTGGAACCAGTAATCCTATAATCGACGATGTCTCTTTCCTAATGCTGAGTAACAGGGAGAAAGGAGGCGAGGGAATAGAAGAAAAATTCGAGGCGTACCTCTCAAAAGACCAGGTGAGTGAAACATGCAAAAAATCCCAATCACAATCGGACGGTTATCTTTCAAGATCTTGCAAGATTCTTGCAATATTACGCATCATTTTGAAAGATTTGGTAAGATTCTTGGTAAATTTGACAAGATGACCGTTGGAGGAAAATCGTTAGTTCAACGTAAAATGAGGTTTACCGGTTTGAAAAACAAATTGTTGATGCGGACAAACATTTTGTTTTTCAGACTTAGAACCTACAAATCACAACTACAGTTATGTCAGTTTCCAAAATTCCAACAATTCGAGAAACAAAACCTCAATTTACCCCTTGGATGTTAATAATTGATTAATCATTATCGCCCACCGCATCCTGAGTTCATCCATGCAAAACAGGTATGCGCGCAGTGGATTTATTTAATCAGAGGTTATTTCTGCTTGGATTATCGGGATTGGTTGGTGTTACATTTACCGCCTTAGGAACTCTTGAAAAATTATTCTTTGATTGATTGGTTGATCTAAAATTGATTACTAAGGCTCAGTTAGAAGGGTTTGCAAACAATCTCTTGGCCATCAGTGTTGCCAATGCTGAACCACAGTTGGTAAACAAATTTTTTTCCTCGAATCGCGTTATAACTTCATAATTTTTCGTTTAAATTAATTGCTCTCAAACGAATTTAGTAGCAATTGTAATAGTCATGTGATCTTTTCTATGCAATTTTTTGATTGACCAATTTTTCACCTGACCCTTTTAAATTTTCGTCCTCAAACAGGAGATAAAGAGGCAGCTTCTGGAGGGCATTAAGTTCTCTTAGAGCCTCACGGTCTTTTTAGTCTCTAAGTATGCGATTCACCGAACCTGATTAGGAGACATAATTTCATGGTGTGAAAGATATTTCTTAAAACTCTAACCCCTTAACGCTAAGCTAATAATTTCTCTCAAACAAAAATTGAAGCAATTATTGTAAACGTATCGGTCTTTTTTATGCCAATTTCTCGCTAGAACATTTTTGCGCTTTTGTTCTAGAAATTTTTTCGACTTCTTAAGTGACGTTATCACGCTTCACTTTTTTCATTTTGAGTGATTTCAATTATTCTCACGCTGAAATGTAGCTTGTTGCTTGTGATTGTTAGTGGTTGAGATGCGACTTCGTAGTGGCTTAGTGGTATAGATGTCTGACTGCTATCCTGGTGGAAGTCGCGGGTTCAAACCGCTAGAAGGTCCGAGTTTTTGCACCAAAAAAATCCACACCCCTAAATCAAACTGCCCCCCGACTGTCGTTCGAGAGCAATTCATCAGACTTTTCTTTGTCAAGAGCTTTGCGTTTTTGTTATTTTTCATGTTAATTTATGAGGTAAGTGAATGACAAATTTCCACTGGTCCGTTTTTTATTCAGTATTTAATGGAAAAAGCAGAACTGATCAGAGGTACGAAGAGTTCTACTTGTGCGGACTCCTTCTTCCAATTGGAGGAGGGAAAGATCCAATTCCCACCCACGTACAGATTCAGAGTACACGAGGCTGCTTCTATAAACAACCCAAATGGAATGGTCTGTCTTCCCTAGTTAGTGAAACACAATATACTTCTAATGGAAACGCCATTTAAGGAAAAAGTTCAGACTTACAATTTAAGACATGCTGGTTGGAATCCAGTTCTAATATACTTTGACACTAATTGCGCCTCCTCTGTGACCTCGGGATAACCCCCCCCCCCCCCCCCCCGCGCGGTGCAAGAGGGCCACCAGGTTGGTTGATGGTTTTCCATAGTTGATTTTTTTACACTTTTATAATTTTATATTAAAAGGATGTGGTCTTTCGCATTATAGCCCCCCCCCCCCGCTTAGTTGTCATGTAACGTATAGCCCCCATCATAGTAATTATAGCATAGTGGGGGCTATAATTTCGTGTGTGTGTGTGTGTGTGTGGGGGGGGGGGCTATAATGGGAAAGGCGCAAAAATTGTTCGACTGTCCCACCTCTTATTAGCAAGTATCAATAATTTTGGGCTAAAATCAAGCATTGGTTTGCTCACACTTTGTTATCAAAACAAACTTTTGTTCACGGCGGAAGAAGACCCAGGTCGAGCGTTTTGTTCAGATTTACTTATCATCAGTCCCTTCCAGACCAAAACGTCGTATCATCAGACCCATCCAGGTCTTTAAAACCTATAACCAGACTTGGCCTCAGCCATTTTCGCCATGATCAGACTTTATACAGACCTATAGTATTTATAACCCTACCACACGCCTCACCCCTCCCCTGCGCTTGTTTTCCGCTCATTTGTCCAATCATAAATTGTTTTGAGCGAGGACCTCTACCTAGGTAAAGGTTCCACTAAGGTCCTGTCAAATTGCAATTTTGTCTTTTTGCAGTGACTTGGGGAGTCGCCGACCTTCATGGTGTGACAGGGTGTTCTTCAGAGACGTGAATGGAGAAGCAAAAATGCGAGTAGAACAGTACTTGTGTCACTTACAGAGCATTATCTCCGACCATAAGCCAGTTTACGCTCTCATATCCTTTGACGTGAGTAAAAAAAACCGACATTTTGGACAATAAAAAAGCAAAGAAAAAAAATTGTGTGAAACATTTAATTAGATAGGGAAATAACTTTTTATTTTCGAGTGATTAAATTGCTGAACAAAGTTGAAAATTGGAGAACATTGTTTTATTTTGTTCTTACCGCTGTTTTTGAGAGAGCCAGAAATTGACATATGAAAAATTTTCTGTAAGCGAAGGAAATTTTTGTTGGTGGCGTGCGGCTTTTCCCTTTAAAATTTTTGGTTTAAGATGTATTTTTTGGTTACCTTTAAATTTTTTGGTTTAAAATGTAGTTTTTTAGATTAATTGGTTTGAATAGGCTGTAAAAGTAAATTCAAGCACGTTCAGATAACATTTAAAATGTTCGGTAGTTAATCCGAGTTTCTAATTGCTCTCAAATGAAGTTAGTAGTAACTATATTAGACCTGTGGCCTTTTTGTGCGCTTTATCGCTTGACCGATTTTTGTCTGACCTTTTTGAATTTTCTTACATTTTTTTACTCATGTCATTAATTCATTTTTTTACTCATGTCATCAATTGCTCTCAAACGAACTTTGTATGAATTATATTAGTCATGTGGTCTTTTTTAATGCGATTCATTGCTTGACCGATATTTTGTCTGACCCATTTGACTTTTCATCCTCAAAACGGGATAAACAGGTAGCGCCCAGAGTGCATTAAGTTCTCTTAGAGCCTATCGGTTTACTAGACTCTAAGTTTGCGCAAGTCTTTTGGGGACGTAAATTCATGGTGTGGAGGATGATTCTTACAGTTTGACCGCAACCCCTTCACTCCCCCCATCATCGTCCGCCACTTCCGCCCGTCATCCCATTTAACCCCCTTACTTCAATCCCTTTCCCCACTTTAGCCCAATCCCCATCCCCTCTGTATCGTGCCACTCGTAAACACAGCGCTCGACACCCCCGTGCGCTCCTTACGTCCTTCTCGCCACACGCCTCTTCAGTTAAGCTAAAACTATCCTTCTTAAACGGTAGATAGCTACTGACGTAGTCAACAGCTCGCCAGTTGTTTGAGAGCATTTCGCCATTGATTTGTTCCATTTTATCACTTATTGTGAATTGAAAGACATCTATTTCTTAAAATATGTTCTACCTACAAAATGATAATTTTTTGATTGCATAAAACTGTTGTTGCTGAGATAAATTCTGCAAAAATTTATGAATTCTGTAATAATTTTTAGCCAATTTTTTTGTTATTTTTCACTTTGCTGCAAACATGGAAATAGTTTTGCGCCTTGAATGTATTTCCTAGGGTTTTTGAGCACTGTGACTTTTTCATTTGCATAGAAAAATATTTTAATTGAAATTTGAAGCCATTTTTGCTAACGTGCCTTTTTATTAAACAAATTTATGCTTGATTGTTTTTGCACTTTTTTGGTTTCAAATGATATTCTTGCGCTAGAATTCTTTTTTTTTTGCTATATCATTTTTTCTCATTTCGAAATAAGGAATAAAGTGTATTGCTAAATTAAAAGCGATGGCAATCAATTTAGTGTCAGTGGCGTCATAGCTGAATGAATAGGACTTCAGACTGCAGTCCTGAAGGTCGCGGGATCAAACGCTTTTGTAGTCTGATTTTTTTTGCACCCACAAAAAAATGTTCTACGCTACATTTCTCTAAATTAATTTGACCCGACTGTCGATCAAGAGAATTTCACCATCAATCCATTGTTTAAATATTTTTGTTCGATAGTAGTTGTGCTGGTATTCTAGAAACCAGTAATTGAATTTTTAGTGTTAGCTTTTGAGCTATTTTCCTTTTTTGACCTTGTTTTATGTAAGTGGTTTTAGTTCCTTTAGTAGTAGATACCATTAAAATGGTAAATTTTTGACTGAAGAGACCCGGCGAGTTGTTCCCGGAAGTCTTCCGGCTGTGTTTTCTTTTCACTTCGTCGAACAAAATTTTTGCAAAAGTTCACAGCTTGTTCAAAATTTTGAGCAATATTCTTTGGCTGCTCTAGGCTAGTACCACTTTTCTATCATTTTGCTTAAAATGCTTCTAAACGGAAGTTGCGTAGCAAAACACTCTAAATGAGTTATTATTGAGGGTCAGAAATGGAAACGTGAGAAACCCGTGAAGCCCAATTTTAGATGCATTCTACTTTAATGTTGTTTTAGGCCTTAGTTACCATTTAGTGTTTATTTGTATTGATACTAGCCCCTACACCCCTTAATAAGAAACAGGAGTATGATGTCTAACTCTGCAATGAAATCAAAATTTTTTGCACTGTATAAAGTGTGTTTGGACAACAATGTTTTTTTTTCATTTTTTCTGTTCTTTCAATCCCGATCAGAGTTATGGAAATCAATGGGGGATATTTTTTAGCAAGGCGTTGGATACGTTTATATTAATGTGGAAATAGAGTGCTTACCAATTATAAACTTCCATGAAATTATAGCCCCTCCTTAAGAAATTTTATGACAATTAAAGTGAGCTATAGGTTAACCCACTATGCCGGAGCGCTCCAGAGTTTGGAAAAAGGGAAAAAGAGTACGTGTTGTAAGGTTTGCTGAATTTTTTTTCACAGAATAGAACAGAATAAATTCATTTAAATCCATATGCTATATATTTTTAATAGCTGCCCTCATCTTCTCAGACTCTTATTATAGCGCTCCTATTTTTTACAATTCAACGAATTTGAATTGTATTGGGCGGCTGTCTTTAAGATCTGTTCACACATTTTCATGATTTTTGAAGTCAAATTGGAGTGGTGATTTCGGTCACGCCGAAACCGGAAATGAAGCGAAAAAGCGAGTGCTTTTGCGGAGTGAAATTTTTTCGCTCTAAATTTAAATTGGAGTGAGAAAACGGTGTTTGAACAAAAATTCGCTTTCTCGCTAGTGGTTTTTTGTTCACATGCGGCAATTTCACTTTGATTTTTACAGTTTTTTCGATTTTTGGATCGTATTTTCTCTGAATGGTTTTTCTAATCCATTCATAGTCCGTTCTTGGTGTAGATTTCTGTTTAGTCAATGAAAGTTCTTTGAATTGTACGCCAGGACTTGTCCTGCTATGTTTTTTTTATTTCGTCGAACTTTTTTTTCGCTTAACTCATTTCGCCGCTTTTTCGACACTATGCGTGAAATCTTTATGACTTCTCTAGGCTAGTTTCACTCTTCAGTCATTATGCTCAAAGTCCTTTTAAACAGCAGCTGCTCAGCAAAGCAATTCAAAATGAAGAGAGTCAGCATAAAGAAATCGAAGTCAAAAATAGAAACGGGATAAACCCATAAAGCCCATTTTTAGATGCCCGGTACTTGAACTTTGTTCTCATAAGTTTTATTTACTATCTATAATGCTTATTGGTATTGATACTAGACCCTGTAGCCTCTCACTGAGAGACAGGAGTATGTTCAACTACAAAATGACATCAAAATAAATCGCACTTTAAAATGTTTTTATACAAAAATCATTTTTGTTGATATTTTTTTCCCTTCAATCCCAATAGAGTTATGGGAATCAACGGCGGCTATTTTCCGGCAATCTGCCGGGTATTTTTTTATCGGCTTTCCTTTATTTTCTGTTCTGTTTGTTGTCCAGTTACTTAATGTCATTATTGACCAGTAATGTTGGCTTTTTAAAGGCCAGTCATATCGGACCAGATTATTGCCCTTAATGCTAGTTCGGTTCGTTTTCATGTTTCTGTCGGTTCAATTTTTTTGTGCAAATATCAGTTTTTGTTGATATTTTCTTTTCTTTCAATCCCAATAGAGTTATGGGAATCAACGGCGGCTATTTTCCGGCAATCTGCCGGGTATGTTTTAGTTTGAGTTCATGGATGTGAAAAGATTCTCACGAGACAGACGAACAAGTGTAGATTATGAGTCATATACTGGACAAACAAACACTTCAATGCCATCAGTTGATGATAAACAACGCAGACATTCTAGTACAGTATACAGTGATTACTATTCAAACACCTTCAAGGTACCTTTGAAATACAGTTTAGAACTCCGTGTCCAAGTTTCTGTCAATAATTATGCAATAAATGATCGCTGTCAGCCGCGGAAAACATCACGAATTTTTGGGAGAAAATTGTTCGACAATTATCCACTAAACTTGTAGATTTTGTTCAAATTTCTTTCATAATTTAGCAGTTTTCAGCACATTAGGCGGATAGTTATCTAAGATTTATACGTTGATTTTTTTGCCACACTTGCAGTCATGACATTTCCTGTATCTTTCACCCTTGCCTTTTAATCACTATCCAAAGCATTAACCTTAAAATATTCAGACTATAAGTTTAAACTGAATTTTACTAAATGAGATCTAGTATTTTTTCAGACAGATAACTACTCAACTGTGGACAGTAGACGGATTGAATCAACAAAATCATTGTCAATGAAGCGAATGAGAGAATCTGTTTATAGTTGTGGCGACTGGTTTGTCGGAGCTCTCTCTCAACAAGTTAGAGACTTCTCATTTGAGCAGTTGGTTAATTTTTCCCGGGTCGAGAGTTAATCGGGAAATTATGGCACGATGTCAAGGCTTTTCAGGTCAATAGCAGAGAGGAATCTTTTTTACCGTATTCAGCGCAAAACGCCCTCTACTTTTTGTTCAATGCGATAGCCAGCACCCTTACTTACCAATAATTTTTTAATTATTATTGCCCTAATTTGAGAAACTTCCCGACGAAGAAATTGTAAAGTTTAATTTCATTATAGTATAATTTTTCTATAGTATTTTGAATAATAGTATTTAGCAATAAGAATAATCGTTCCTTTGCCGCCATATCCCACACTTTAAGACCCTTTCTATACGTATTAAGATACATTTTGTGGATTTGAGCTGGTAAAATGGGCTAAAAATGGTCCACCTTATAATGGTAAGTACACTGGCTCGCATTGTGATTTTTTGAAAGATTTGGGTGGAATTTTTTCTATCGAATTTAGCCGCGAACTTTTTTATCACCGCTTAAGAAGTGAAAAATTTTATCGCTCCCAACAGATAGATGTGAAAAATAATTTGCACCGCGGAAAGCGGTAAAAGTACTCCAATTTGATTAATAGTTTGAAAGATAGCAAAGTTCTATGCAGTGGTAAATTTTTCATGTTTTTTAATTTGAAAAAATATTCGAATTTACAAAAATTAGATGCATTTCGTTGCAACTATTTGACATTTTACATATTTTGACCATTCAGTGTAAAAATTAATTTTGTCTGTTTTGAAAAAAGGTTGCAAAACCTCCATGAAAAGTCTCCTTGAGAAATTTTACAGCAAAAGGAACATTAGACTTTACAAGAATCATCATCTGTTAATTAAATGTCTTAGTTGTGATTATTTGTCTTGTTTCAGCGTCAGTGGATTGAGGAAGCTGTTTTCAGAGCAGGGAGAGCCCGAGTATTGAAACTGCGAGATTTTAAAGAAAATGTATCACTTTGAAAATGTTGTCTAGTAATTGCGTCTGTATTAATAAAACCTTGAAATGTTTTTCTTGTTTTCTATATTCAAAAGCACAAAAAAGAATCAAAAGTTTTCTGTACTACAATTTTTTCGTCTGACTATTTTTTTGCTTGACCATTTGACTTTTCGTTCTGGAAAACCGGGCAAACAAGTTAAACCCGGAGGGAAATAGGTTCTTTTGGAGCCTTTTGGCTCACTAAACTATAAGTATGCGATTCACATTAACCTAAAGAGTTATAAATTCATAGTGTGAAGGATGATGATTTTTAGAGTTTGAACTAACCCCCCCCCCCCCACGCACTTGAGCCTCCCCCACTTAACGATGGTTGCCCTAAGCATACACGTACCTTTGCTTTTTTGTTGACTAGTGCGCCCTAAATTCTCGATTGTCACTGACTACGCAAATAAGATATCTGAAGGTCTTCTTTAATGAGTTTTCGGTTGGTGCTAGATGTAAACTTCTTTAATTTAATTTTTTAAATTTCTTTGATTTTTTGTCGTATTTTTACCCATTTTCTTGGGGTTCTTTGTTTGTTCTGACATTATTTGTCATTTTTTAAACTCTGCAACAACTTTTGAGGATATTGTTTAAAATGTGTTGATCTTTTTCAGACAAAATATTTGTTTGACCATTTCGAATTATCGAATGACTTTTACGCTCTTGACTCTTTTGTTTTGTCTGATGTAAATTTCTCTCTCAATCACCCGTGTCAGCAACTGAACTCAGATGGCGGAAATTCACTACTAAAAACCCTAAAAACCGATTGCAAAATGCGCCAAAATTTTTGTAATTTGTTTCTTTTTAAATTTTTTGGGTCGTTATAGAGGTATATGATAAAGTCAAATGACCTCATTTGAAGCCCCCCTTGGTGAATTTAGTTACTCCGCCTAGTGTAGCAGGCTGCAATTGGTTTGCGCTCCCAATAGGCTGCAATAGTTGTTCGAGAGCATTTCTTTGCAGTGCAAGGTTCTATGCAGTGGTTAATTTTTCATGTTTTTTAATTTGAAAAAAGATTCGAATTTACAAAAATTAGATGCATTTCGTTGCAACTATTTGACATTTTACATATTTTGACCATTCAGTGTAAAAATTAATTTTGTCTGTTTTGAAAAAAGGTTGTAGAACCTCCATGAAAAGTCTCCTTGAGAATTTTTACAGCAAAAGGAACATTAGACTTTACAAGAATCGTCATCGGTTAATTAAAAAAATGTCTTCGTTGTTTTTATTTGTCTTGTTTTAGCGTCAGTAGATTTAGGAAGCTGTTTTCAGAGCAGGGAGAGCCCGAGTAATGAAACTGCGAGATTTTAAAGAAAATGTATCACTTTGAAAATGTTGTCTAGTAATTGCGTCTGTATTAATAAAACCTTGAAATGTTTTTCTTGTTTTCTATATTCAAAAGCACAAAAGAGAATCAAAAGTTTTCTGTACTACAAATTTTTTGTCTGACTATTTTTTTGCCTGACCACTTGACTTTTAGTTCTCGAAAACCGGGCAAACAAGTTAAACCCGGAGGGAAATAGGTTCTTTTGGAGCCTTTCGGCTCACTAAACTATAAGTATGCGATTCACCTTAACTTAAAGAGTTATAAATTCATAGTGTGAAGGATGGTTTTTAGAGTTTGAACTAACCACCCCCCCACTCGCTTGAGCTTCTCCCACTTAACGATGGTTGCCCTAAGCATACACGTACCTTTGATTTTTAAGATTCTGCAATTTTAATTCGGTTGAAACTAAATCACATCTCACAGAAACACACAGCTGATGAATTGTTAATCGACCTTGAATGATTGATGGTTGAGTTTTGACATAATTGAATAAGAAGTTAAATTATATAAAAAATTTGTGGTACAAGCCAAAACTTGATCTGCATGAACTTGGTGTGAACTCAACTCGGATACCACTCCTATTTTTCTCACAAAAGTCAATTACAACTAAGTTCCGAACTTGTTACAAAACGTTGACCTCAAAGTTCGGGTTTACATTAAGAAGAAGAAAGGTGGATTCGGTAAAAGCATAAATTCTTAGCACGTAAAACAGCTGTTTCCGCGTCAGAATTACATCTTTCTGAACTTTTTTCCCCGCGAAGCGATAGCGAGGCTATTATTAATTTCATCGAGTTTTTTAATACACAGGAGTTGCATTTTATTGAAGCACTGCTTTTTTACGGCTCAAAAAGGAGTTATGGTGATCGCTTGTTAAGTGTCACTGAATCAAAGATAAAAAGTCAATGGCCAACGGTGAAAACAAGGGTTTAGGTCATCCGCCTGAACAACAGTCCTAAAAAGATAGAAAACTACAGTGCTTTTTGTGGTAGCATAGTTTTGAGTGAGCGGCAAAGTTAGGAGTGTCACAGTTTTAGAATTGTTTTGTTCCCGTGCAGCAATTTTAAAGCGTTTTTTTCTTAAACTCTTTTGGCCTCAATTCGTTAAACTTTATCGGACAAAATTCTTCTTCTCACCTTTAATGACAAGTAAACTACGTTTTTGAGTGTTCCTGGCCATTTTCATCATAGATTATAATTTTGGATGCAAATTTTAGCTACTTTTGTCGTTTTATCAATTTAGGCGCTTTTTAGCGGTTTTTTCTTCTATTTCAAGCTTTTGCAGTTAAAAAGAATTTTGTTTTTTTTTCTGGTTGCATAAATTCTTTGTATTCTTTTTTTGTTGTCTGTGCAATTAATTGGTATCAATTTTTTTTATTTTACAGAAAATTGATTAATTGAATCAACTTTCGTCCTTTTGTCTAACTTTGAAGATATCCGGCTAATAGTTTGGTTTTTTATGTACTCTGGATATTTTTCAATTTTTAGTTTTTTCAGAGGTTCTGTATAGTGATTGTTACTAAAAAGAGACAATTGAATGCTTGATGGGCCTGTTTAAATTGAAAATTTTTGCGATTGTGAATTTTTGTTAGTTAATTCGCCGTATATTCTCGATTGACTACGCAGATACCATATCTAAAGGTCTTCATTGATGAGTTTTTGAGTTGGTGCTATATGTAATTCTTTTTTAATTTATTTTTTATATTGCTTTGACACTATTTGTCCATTTAATTTATCTACAACAACTTTTGAGAACAACTTTTTTGTTTTGCGTGATGTAGATTTCTCTCTCAATCACCCGTGTCCGCAACCAAACTCGCAATTCACTACTAAAACCCTAGAAACCGATTGCAGAATGCGCCAAAATTTGTGTAATTTGTTTCCTTTTAATTTTTTTAGGTCGTTTTAGAGGTATATGATAGTCAAATGACTTCATTTGAAGACCCCCTTGATGAATCTAGTTACTGCCCCCTACCGTAGCAGGCTTCAATAGGTTCACGCTCCCAATGGGCTGATAGTCATTTGAGGGCATTTGTTCCGATGTTAGTCGGTTATGTTTGTTAAACGTCTTCAAGAATTTTTAGACCACCTATTTATAGGGTTGATCACCACTTGTACTACGTTCATAGCTCTAATAGTTTGTTCATAGCTCTAATAGTATGTTTTAGTTTGAGTTCATGGATGTGAAAAGATTCTCACGAGACAGACGAACAAGTGTAGATTATGAGTCATATACTGGACAAACAAACACTTCAATGCCATCAGTTGATGATAAACAACGCAGACATTCTAGTACAGTATACAGTGATTACTATTCAAACACCTTCAAGGTACCTTTGAAATACAGTTTAGAACTCCGTGTCCAAGTTTCTGTCAATAATTATGCAATAAATGATCGCTGTCAGCCGCGGAAAACATCACGAATTTTTGGGAGAAAATTGTTCGACAATTATCCACTAAACTTGTAGATTTTGTTCAAATTTCTTTCATAATTTAGCAGTTTTCAGCACATTAGGCGGATAGTTATCTAAGATTTATACGTTGATTTTTTTGCCACACTTGCAGTCATGACATTTCCTGTATCTTTCACCCTTGCCTTTTAATCACTATCCAAAGCATTAACCTTAAAATATTCAGACTATAAGTTTAAACTGAATTTTACTAAATGAGATCTAGTATTTTTTCAGACAGATAACTACTCAACTGTGGACAGTAGACGGATTGAATCAACAAAATCATTGTCAATGAAGCGAATGAGAGAATCTGTTTATAGTTGTGGCGACTGGTTTGTCGGAGCTCTCTCTCAACAAGTTAGAGACTTCTCATTTGAGCAGTTGGTTAATTTTTCCCGGGTCGAGAGTTAATCGGGAAATTATGGCACGATGTCAAGGCTTTTCAGGTCAATAGCAGAGAGGAATCTTTTTTACCGTATTCAGCGCAAAACGCCCTCTACTTTTTGTTCAATGCGATAGCCAGCACCCTTACTTACCAATAATTTTTTAATTATTATTGCCCTAATTTGAGAAACTTCCCGACGAAGAAATTGTAAAGTTTAATTTCATTATAGTATAATTTTTCTATAGTATTTTGAATAATAGTATTTAGCAATAAGAATAATCGTTCCTTTGCCGCCATATCCCACACTTTAAGACCCTTTCTATACGTATTAAGATACATTTTGTGGATTTGAGCTGGTAAAATGGGCTAAAAATGGTCCACCTTATAATGGTAAGTACACTGGCTCGCATTGTGATTTTTTGAAAGATTTGGGTGGAATTTTTTCTATCGAATTTAGCCGCGAACTTTTTTATCACCGCTTAAGAAGTGAAAAATTTTATCGCTCCCAACAGATAGATGTGAAAAATAATTTGCACCGCGGAAAGCGGTAAAAGTACTCCAATTTGATTAATAGTTTGAAAGATAGCAAAGTTCTATGCAGTGGTAAATTTTTCATGTTTTTTAATTTGAAAAAATATTCGAATTTACAAAAATTAGATGCATTTCGTTGCAACTATTTGACATTTTACATATTTTGACCATTCAGTGTAAAAATTAATTTTGTCTGTTTTGAAAAAAGGTTGCAAAACCTCCATGAAAAGTCTCCTTGAGAAATTTTACAGCAAAAGGAACATTAGACTTTACAAGAATCATCATCTGTTAATTAAATGTCTTAGTTGTGATTATTTGTCTTGTTTCAGCGTCAGTGGATTGAGGAAGCTGTTTTCAGAGCAGGGAGAGCCCGAGTATTGAAACTGCGAGATTTTAAAGAAAATGTATCACTTTGAAAATGTTGTCTAGTAATTGCGTCTGTATTAATAAAACCTTGAAATGTTTTTCTTGTTTTCTATATTCAAAAGCACAAAAAAGAATCAAAAGTTTTCTGTACTACAATTTTTTCGTCTGACTATTTTTTTGCTTGACCATTTGACTTTTCGTTCTGGAAAACCGTTCAAACAAGTTAAACCCGGAGGGAAATAGGTTCTTTTGGAGCCTTTTGGCTCACTAAACTATAAGTATGCGATTCACATTAACCTAAAGAGTTATAAATTCATAGTGTGAAGGATGATGATTTTTAGAGTTTGAACTAACCCCCCCCCCCCCACGCACTTGAGCCTCCCCCACTTAACGATGGTTGCCCTAAGCATACACGTATCTTTGCTTTTTTGTTGACTAGTGCGCCCTAAATTCTCGATTGTCACTGACTACGCAAATAAGATATCTGAAGGTCTTCTTTAATGAGTTTTCGGTTGGTGCTAGATGTAAACTTCTTTAATTTAATTTTTTAAATTTCTTTGATTTTTTGTCGTATTTTTACCCATTTTCTTGGGGTTCTTTGTTTGTTCTGACATTATTTGTCATTTTTTAAACTCTGCAACAACTTTTGAGGATATTGTTTAAAATGTGTTGATCTTTTTCAGACAAAATATTTGTTTGACCATTTCGAATTATCGAATGACTTTTACGCTCTTGACTCTTTTGTTTTGTCTGATGTAAATTTCTCTCTCAATCACCCGTGTCAGCAACTGAACTCAGATGGCGGAAATTCACTACTAAAAACCCTAAAAACCGATTGCAAAATGCGCCAAAATTTTTGTAATTTGTTTCTTTTTAAATTTTTTGGGTCGTTATAGAGGTATATGATAAAGTCAAATGACCTCATTTGAAGCCCCCCTTGGTGAATTTAGTTACTCCGCCTAGTGTAGCAGGCTGCAATTGGTTTGCGCTCCCAATAGGCTGCAATAGTCGTTCGAGAGCATTTCTTTGCAGTGCAAGGTTCTATGCAGTGGTTAATTTTTCATGTTTTTTAATTTGAAAAAAGATTCGAATTTACAAAAATTAGATGCATTTCGTTGCAACTATTTGACATTTTACATATTTTGACCATTCAGTGTAAAAATTAATTTTGTCTGTTTTGAAAAAAGGTTGTAGAACCTCCATGAAAAGTCTCCTTGAGAATTTTTACAGCAAAAGGAACATTAGACTTTACAAGAATCGTCATCGGTTAATTAAAAAAATGTCTTCGTTGTTTTTATTTGTCTTGTTTTAGCGTCAGTAGATTTAGGAAGCTGTTTTCAGAGCAGGGAGAGCCCGAGTAATGAAACTGCGAGATTTTAAAGAAAATGTATCACTTTGAAAATGTTGTCTAGTAATTGCGTCTGTATTAATAAAACCTTGAAATGTTTTTCTTGTTTTCTATATTCAAAAGCACAAAAGAGAATCAAAAGTTTTCTGTACTACAAATTTTTTGTCTGACTATTTTTTTGCCTGACCACTTGACTTTTAGTTCTGGAAAACCGGGCAAACAAGTTAAACCCGGAGGGAAATAGGTTCTTTTGGAGCCTTTCGGCTCACTAAACTATAAGTATGCGATTCACCTTAACTTAAAGAGTTATAAATTCATAGTGTGAAGGATGGTTTTTAGAGTTTGAACTAACCCCCCCCCCCCCCACTCGCTTGAGCTTCTCCCACTTAACGATGGTTGCCCTAAGCATACACGTACCTTTGATTTTTAAGATTCTGCAATTTTAATTCGGTTGAAACTAAATCACATCTCACAGAAACACACAGCTGATGAATTGTTAATCGACCTTGAATGATTGATGGTTGAGTTTTGACATAATTGAATAAGAAGTTAAATTATATAAAAAGTTTGTGGTACAAGCCAAAACTTGATCTGCATGAATTTGGTGTGAACTCAACTCGGATACCACTCCTATTTTTCTCACAAAAGTCAATTACAACTAAGTTCCGAACTTGTTACAAAACGTTGACCTCAAAGTTCGGGTTTACATTAAGAAGAAGAAAGGTGGATTCGGTAAAAGCATAAATTCTTAGCACGTAAAACAGCTGTTTCCGCGTCAGAATTACATCTTTCTGAACTTTTTTCCCCGCGAAGCGATAGCGAGGCTATTATTAATTTCATCGAGTTTTTTAATACACAGGAGTTGCATTTTATTGAAGCACTGCTTTTTTACGGCTCAAAAAGGAGTTATGGTGATCGCTTGTTAAGTGTAACTGAATCAAAGATAAAAAGTCAATGGCCAACGGTGAAAACAAGGGTTTAGGTCATCCGCCTGAACAACAGTCATAAAAAGATAGAAAACTACAGTGCTTTTTGTGGTAGCATAGTTTTGAGTGAGCGGCAAAGTTAGGAGTGTCACAGTTTTAGAATTGTTTTGTTCCCGTGCAGCAATTTTAAAGCGTTTTTTTCTTAAACTCTTTTGGCCTCAATTCGTTAAACTTTATCGGACAAAATTCTTCTTCTCACCTTTAATGACAAGTAAACTACGTTTGGGAGTGTTCCTGGCCATTTTCATCATAGATTATAATTTTGGATGCAAATTTTAGCTACTTTTGTCGTTTTATCAATTTAGGCGCTTTTTAGCGGTTTTTTCTTCTATTTCAAGCTTTTGCAGTTAAAAAGAATTTTGTTTTTTTTTCTGGTTGCATAAATTCTTTGTATTCTTTTTTTGTTGTCTGTGCAATTAATTGGTATCAATTTTTTTTATTTTACAGAAAATTGATTAATTGAATCAACTTTCGTCCTTTTGTCTAACTTTGAAGATATCCGGCTAATAGTTTGGTTTTTTATGTACTCTGGATATTTTTCAATTTTTAGTTTTTTCAGAGGTTCTGTATAGTGATTGTTACTAAAAAGAGACAATTGAATGCTTGATGGGCCTGTTTAAATTGAAAATTTTTGCGATTGTGAATTTTTGTTAGTTAATTCGCCGTATATTCTCGATTGACTACGCAGATACCATATCTAAAGGTCTTCATTGATGAGTTTTTGAGTTGGTGCTATATGTAATTCTTTTTTAATTTATTTTTTATATTGCTTTGACACTATTTGTCCATTTAATTTATCTACAACAACTTTTGAGAACAACTTTTTTGTTTTGCGTGATGTAGATTTCTCTCTCAATCACCCGTGTCCGCAACCAAACTCGCAATTCACTACTAAAACCCTAGAAACCGATTGCAGAATGCGCCAAAATTTGTGTAATTTGTTTCCTTTTAATTTTTTTAGGTCGTTTTAGAGGTATATGATAGTCAAATGACTTCATTTGAAGACCCCCTTGATGAATCTAGTTACTGCCCCCTACCGTAGCAGGCTTCAATAGGTTCACGCTCCCAATGGGCTGATAGTCATTTGAGGGCATTTGTTCCGATGTTAGTCGGTTATGTTTGTTAAACGTCTTCAAGAATTTTTAGACCACCTATTTATAGGGTTGATCACCACTTGTACTACGTTCATAGCTCTAATAGTTTGTTCATAGCTCTAATAGTATGTTTTAGTTTGAGTTCATGGATGTGAAAAGATTCTCACGAGACAGACGAACAAGTGTAGATTATGAGTCATATACTGGACAAACAAACACTTCAATGCCATCAGTTGATGATAAACAACGCAGACATTCTAGTACAGTATACAGTGATTACTATTCAAACACCTTCAAGGTACCTTTGAAATACAGTTTAGAACTCCGTGTCCAAGTTTCTGTCAATAATTATGCAATAAATGATCGCTGTCAGCCGCGGAAAACATCACGAATTTTTGGGAGAAAATTGTTCGACAATTATCCACTAAACTTGTAGATTTTGTTCAAATTTCTTTCATAATTTAGCAGTTTTCAGCACATTAGGCGGATAGTTATCTAAGATTTATACGTTGATTTTTTTGCCACACTTGCAGTCATGACATTTCCTGTATCTTTCACCCTTGCCTTTTAATCACTATCCAAAGCATTAACCTTAAAATATTCAGACTATAAGTTTAAACTGAATTTTACTAAATGAGATCTAGTATTTTTTCAGACAGATAACTACTCAACTGTGGACAGTAGACGGATTGAATCAACAAAATCATTGTCAATGAAGCGAATGAGAGAATCTGTTTATAGTTGTGGCGACTGGTTTGTCGGAGCTCTCTCTCAACAAGTTAGAGACTTCTCATTTGAGCAGTTGGTTAATTTTTCCCGGGTCGAGAGTTAATCGGGAAATTATGGCACGATGTCAAGGCTTTTCAGGTCAATAGCAGAGAGGAATCTTTTTTACCGTATTCAGCGCAAAACGCCCTCTACTTTTTGTTCAATGCGATAGCCAGCACCCTTACTTACCAATAATTTTTTAATTATTATTGCCCTAATTTGAGAAACTTCCCGACGAAGAAATTGTAAAGTTTAATTTCATTATAGTATAATTTTTCTATAGTATTTTGAATAATAGTATTTAGCAATAAGAATAATCGTTCCTTTGCCGCCATATCCCACACTTTAAGACCCTTTCTATACGTATTAAGATACATTTTGTGGATTTGAGCTGGTAAAATGGGCTAAAAATGGTCCACCTTATAATGGTAAGTACACTGGCTCGCATTGTGATTTTTTGAAAGATTTGGGTGGAATTTTTTCTATCGAATTTAGCCGCGAACTTTTTTATCACCGCTTAAGAAGTGAAAAATTTTATCGCTCCCAACAGATAGATGTGAAAAATAATTTGCACCGCGGAAAGCGGTAAAAGTACTCCAATTTGATTAATAGTTTGAAAGATAGCAAAGTTCTATGCAGTGGTAAATTTTTCATGTTTTTTAATTTGAAAAAATATTCGAATTTACAAAAATTAGATGCATTTCGTTGCAACTATTTGACATTTTACATATTTTGACCATTCAGTGTAAAAATTAATTTTGTCTGTTTTGAAAAAAGGTTGCAAAACCTCCATGAAAAGTCTCCTTGAGAAATTTTACAGCAAAAGGAACATTAGACTTTACAAGAATCATCATCTGTTAATTAAATGTCTTAGTTGTGATTATTTGTCTTGTTTCAGCGTCAGTGGATTGAGGAAGCTGTTTTCAGAGCAGGGAGAGCCCGAGTATTGAAACTGCGAGATTTTAAAGAAAATGTATCACTTTGAAAATGTTGTCTAGTAATTGCGTCTGTATTAATAAAACCTTGAAATGTTTTTCTTGTTTTCTATATTCAAAAGCACAAAAAAGAATCAAAAGTTTTCTGTACTACAATTTTTTCGTCTGACTATTTTTTTGCTTGACCATTTGACTTTTCGTTCTGGAAAACCGTTCAAACAAGTTAAACCCGGAGGGAAATAGGTTCTTTTGGAGCCTTTTGGCTCACTAAACTATAAGTATGCGATTCACATTAACCTAAAGAGTTATAAATTCATAGTGTGAAGGATGATGATTTTTAGAGTTTGAACTAACCCCCCCCCCCCACGCACTTGAGCCTCCCCCACTTAACGATGGTTGCCCTAAGCATACACGTATCTTTGCTTTTTTGTTGACTAGTGCGCCCTAAATTCTCGATTGTCACTGACTACGCAAATAAGATATCTGAAGGTCTTCTTTAATGAGTTTTCGGTTGGTGCTAGATGTAAACTTCTTTAATTTAATTTTTTAAATTTCTTTGATTTTTTGTCGTATTTTTACCCATTTTCTTGGGGTTCTTTGTTTGTTCTGACATTATTTGTCATTTTTTAAACTCTGCAACAACTTTTGAGGATATTGTTTAAAATGTGTTGATCTTTTTCAGACAAAATATTTGTTTGACCATTTCGAATTATCGAATGACTTTTACGCTCTTGACTCTTTTGTTTTGTCTGATGTAAATTTCTCTCTCAATCACCCGTGTCAGCAACTGAACTCAGATGGCGGAAATTCACTACTAAAAACCCTAAAAACCGATTGCAAAATGCGCCAAAATTTTTGTAATTTGTTTCTTTTTAAATTTTTTGGGTCGTTATAGAGGTATATGATAAAGTCAAATGACCTCATTTGAAGCCCCCCTTGGTGAATTTAGTTACTCCGCCTAGTGTAGCAGGCTGCAATTGGTTTGCGCTCCCAATAGGCTGCAATAGTCGTTCGAGAGCATTTCTTTGCAGTGCAAGGTTCTATGCAGTGGTTAATTTTTCATGTTTTTTAATTTGAAAAAAGATTCGAATTTACAAAAATTAGATGCATTTCGTTGCAACTATTTGACATTTTACATATTTTGACCATTCAGTGTAAAAATTAATTTTGTCTGTTTTGAAAAAAGGTTGTAGAACCTCCATGAAAAGTCTCCTTGAGAATTTTTACAGCAAAAGGAACATTAGACTTTACAAGAATCGTCATCGGTTAATTAAAAAAATGTCTTCGTTGTTTTTATTTGTCTTGTTTTAGCGTCAGTAGATTTAGGAAGCTGTTTTCAGAGCAGGGAGAGCCCGAGTAATGAAACTGCGAGATTTTAAAGAAAATGTATCACTTTGAAAATGTTGTCTAGTAATTGCGTCTGTATTAATAAAACCTTGAAATGTTTTTCTTGTTTTCTATATTCAAAAGCACAAAAGAGAATCAAAAGTTTTCTGTACTACAAATTTTTTGTCTGACTATTTTTTTGCCTGACCACTTGACTTTTAGTTCTGGAAAACCGGGCAAACAAGTTAAACCCGGAGGGAAATAGGTTCTTTTGGAGCCTTTCGGCTCACTAAACTATAAGTATGCGATTCACCTTAACTTAAAGAGTTATAAATTCATAGTGTGAAGGATGGTTTTTAGAGTTTGAACTAACCCCCCCCCACTCGCTTGAGCTTCTCCCACTTAACGATGGTTGCCCTAAGCATACACGTACCTTTGATTTTTAAGATTCTGCAATTTTAATTCGGTTGAAACTAAATCACATCTCACAGAAACACACAGCTGATGAATTGTTAATCGACCTTGAATGATTGATGGTTGAGTTTTGACATAATTGAATAAGAAGTTAAATTATATAAAAAATTTGTGGTACAAGCCAAAACTTGATCTGCATGAATTTGGTGTGAACTCAACTCGGATACCACTCCTATTTTTCTCACAAAAGTCAATTACAACTAAGTTCCGAACTTGTTACAAAACGTTGACCTCAAAGTTCGGGTTTACATTAAGAAGAAGAAAGGTGGATTCGGTAAAAGCATAAATTCTTAGCACGTAAAACAGCTGTTTCCGCGTCAGAATTACATCTTTCTGAACTTTTTTCCCCGCGAAGCGATAGCGAGGCTATTATTAATTTCATCGAGTTTTTTAATACACAGGAGTTGCATTTTATTGAAGCACTGCTTTTTTACGGCTCAAAAAGGAGTTATGGTGATCGCTTGTTAAGTGTAACTGAATCAAAGATAAAAAGTCAATGGCCAACGGTGAAAACAAGGGTTTAGGTCATCCGCCTGAACAACAGTCATAAAAAGATAGAAAACTACAGTGCTTTTTGTGGTAGCATAGTTTTGAGTGAGCGGCAAAGTTAGGAGTGTCACAGTTTTAGAATTGTTTTGTTCCCGTGCAGCAATTTTAAAGCGTTTTTTTCTTAAACTCTTTTGGCCTCAATTCGTTAAACTTTATCGGACAAAATTCTTCTTCTCACCTTTAATGACAAGTAAACTACGTTTGGGAGTGTTCCTGGCCATTTTCATCATAGATTATAATTTTGGATGCAAATTTTAGCTACTTTTGTCGTTTTATCAATTTAGGCGCTTTTTAGCGGTTTTTTCTTCTATTTCAAGCTTTTGCAGTTAAAAAGAATTTTGTTTTTTTTTTCTGGTTGCATAAATTCTTTGTATTCTTTTTTTGTTGTCTGTGCAATTAATTGGTATCAATTTTTTTTATTTTACAGAAAATTGATTAATTGAATCAACTTTCGTCCTTTTGTCTAACTTTGAAGATATCCGGCTAATAGTTTGGTTTTTTATGTACTCTGGATATTTTTCAATTTTTAGTTTTTTCAGAGGTTCTGTATAGTGATTGTTACTAAAAAGAGACAATTGAATGCTTGATGGGCCTGTTTAAATTGAAAATTTTTGCGATTGTGAATTTTTGTTAGTTAATTCGCCGTATATTCTCGATTGACTACGCAGATACCATATCTAAAGGTCTTCATTGATGAGTTTTTGAGTTGGTGCTATATGTAATTCTTTTTTAATTTATTTTTTATATTGCTTTGACACTATTTGTCCATTTAATTTATCTACAACAACTTTTGAGAACAACTTTTTTGTTTTGCGTGATGTAGATTTCTCTCTCAATCACCCGTGTCCGCAACCAAACTCGCAATTCACTACTAAAACCCTAGAAACCGATTGCAGAATGCGCCAAAATTTGTGTAATTTGTTTCCTTTTAATTTTTTTAGGTCGTTTTAGAGGTATATGATAGTCAAATGACTTCATTTGAAGACCCCCTTGATGAATCTAGTTACTGCCCCCTACCGTAGCAGGCTTCAATAGGTTCACGCTCCCAATAGGCTGATAGTCATTTGAGGGCATTTGTTCCGATGTTAGTCGGTTATGTTTGTTAAACGTCTTCAAGAATTTTTAGACCACCTATTTATAGGGTTGATCACCACTTGTACTACGTTCATAGCTCTAATGGTACCCTAGGAGGAGTTCTCTATGAAGAGTAAAAAAATAACGTGCTATTTGTTTTGGGTTTTCATAGGTGATGCTTCTCAATTCCTCTTGCCGGCAAAATCAATAGGCGATTTGATCTGTATAATCAGTGACAACTGAAAGTTCTCTTAAATTATTTTGCTGAAACTTAGTAATTTGCATATAATGGTAGAAACTCTAAACTGAAAAAAGAAATTAAGTTGGTTTCTTGTGCTTCTACGTTCAGTTTAATCAGCGAGAAAATTGCCTCTTCACGTAGATGTTCTGATTTATTTCTAACAAACAATTTTTTCATAATTTTTTAAACTAATTGATTAAAGATACAATTTCTTGCAGTCAGTTGAGAATTATTTTTTCACAATTGCAATATTCACAAATTTTTCTATTGAATAATTATCAAACTTTGTTTTTTCTTAATTTGCCTAATTTGAAAAATTGTGCAATTGGCGTTTGATTGATGCTCAAACTGAATTTGTTTTCAAGTCGATTCCAGGTTTTTGGCCCATGCTATTTTTTGAAATCTGTTTAGACTTTTTTCTTGGTAATGAGATGTCGAATTGTGGTATTGGTTTTTCATGATAGAAAAGCAAAAAGTTTAGGTTTGCTTTCTTATACTTATTAAGATGTCTCATGAGGGGACTGCTAACGTGTTTGTTTTGATAATATATCTGTAATTACAAAATTTAGTGATTTTTGAGTATTTATTAATCTCTTCAAAGTCCCGTTGCTCAGAATTTTTAATGACGAACCTTATCGCGTTTCTCATTTTGTATTGATAAAAGTACTTACTGCTTTCAGTTCACAGCTAATTGTTTCACACTGTACACGTTTTCGATACATATTAGTGATTTTTTTCGGCTTTCCTGTATTTGGTTGAGTTCTATTGTTTGTTTAACTTTATGTCTCGTTGGATAACCTTCACAATGATCGTTTATGTCAGCAATAATGAAGATTAAGTCGGGTGTTTCAGTAGGCATAGCTAACAAATTTTGGATTTGTTCTAGTTCGCCCCACTGTTTTGATGTCCCCCATTACAAATTATGCAATGTTATATGGCATGTAAAAATTTAGAGCGTGCGCATGGGGGCGTAAAAGCTGTATCAGCACTAAAAAGAATAGATTGTAGAATTTTTGACACTGACACTTGTTTTCATTAAAATTCGGTGAATTGTTTTTACCCTATTTCTTGTTGTTTTAATGTCCTGTTGCTTAAGCTTTGATACTGAGAGGTGTCACCAGCCTTCTAACGAAGCCTATACGTGTTATGTTTGGCACTTTTTTTATTTTCTACTGATTTTGTGTAACCTTGACTTTCTTCATAAACTTCTTTTAAATTTTTTGATTATTAACGATGTTTTGCTGTTTTTGTAGCGTTTGTCACTAATTGTCGTTAATGATTTTTTTGTTTTCTAGTGAGATGTAGAAGACTTTGTTTGATTTTTTCTTTACAAGAATCATCATCTGTTAATTAATTGACTTAGTTGTGATTATTTGTCTTTTTTCAGCGTCAGTGGATTGAGGAAGCTGTTTTCAGAGCAGGGAGAGCCCGAGTATTGAAACTGCGAGATTTTAAAGAAAAGGTATCACTTTGAAAATGTTGACTAGTAATTGCGTCTGTATTATTAAAACCTTGAAATATTTTTCTTGTTCTCCATATTCAAAAGCACAAAAAAGAATCAAAAGTTTTCGGTACTACAAATTTTTTGTCTGATTTTTTTCCTGACCATTCGACTTTTCGTTCTGGAAAACGGGGCAAACAAGTTAAACCCAGAGGGAAATAGGTTCTTGTGAAGCCTTTCGGCTCGCTAAACTATAAGTATGCGATTCACCTTAACTTAAAGAGTTATAAATTCATAGTGTGAAGGATGGTTTTTAGAGTTTGAACTAACCCACCCTCGCGCTTGAGCCTCCCCCACTTAACGATGGTTGCCCTAAGCATACACGTACCTTTGGTTTTTTCTTGGCTAGTGCGCCCTATATTCTCGATTGTCACTGACTACGCAAATACGATATCTGAAGGTCTTCTTTAATGAGTTTTTGGTTGGTGCTAGATGTAAACTTCTTTAATTTAATTTTTTAAATTTCTCTGATTTTTTGTCGTATTTTTACGCGTTTTCTTGGCGTTCTTTGTTTGTTTTGACATTATTTGTCCTTTTTTATTACTCTCCAACAACTTTTGAGGATACTGTTTAAAATGTGTTGATCTTTTTCACACAAAATATTTGTTTGACCATTTCGAATTATCGAATGACTTTTACGCTCTTGACTCTTTTGTTTAGCCTGATGTAAATTTCTCTCTCAATCACCCGTGTCAGCAACTGAACTCAGATGGCGGAAATTCACTACTAAAAACCCTAAA
This sequence comes from Convolutriloba macropyga, assembly GCF_964194025.1. Classification (NCBI taxonomy): domain Eukaryota; kingdom Metazoa; phylum Xenacoelomorpha; order Acoela; family Convolutidae; genus Convolutriloba; species Convolutriloba macropyga. Next base: position 1,987,328 of record NC_134480.1, read on the forward strand.
AACCGATTGCAGAATGCGCCAAAATTTGTAATTTGTTTCTTTTAAAATTTTTTTGGGTCGTTATAGAGGTATATGATAAAGTCAAATGACCTCATTTGGAGCCCCCCTTGGTGAATTTAGTTACTCCGCCTAGTGTAGCAGGCTGCAATAGGTTTGCGCTCCCAATAGGCTGCAATAGTCGTTCTAGAGCATTTCTCTGCAGTGCAAGGTTCTATGCAGTGGTAAATTTGTCATGTTTTTTATTTGAAAAAATATTCGAATTTACAAAAATTAGATGCATTTCGTTGCAACTATTTGACATTTTACATATTTTGACCATTCTGTGTAAAAATTAATTTTGTCTGTTTTGAAAAAAGGTTGCAAAACCTCCATGAAAAATCTCCTTGAGAATTTTTACAGCAAAAGGAACGTTAGACTTTAGAAGAATCATCATCCGTTAAATAAAAAAATATCTTAGTTGTTTTTATTTGTCTTGTTTCAGCGTCAGTGGATTGAGGAAGCTGTTTTCAGAGCAGGGAGAGCCCGAGTATTGAAACTGCGAGATTTGAAACAAAATGTATCACTTTGAAAATGTTGTCTAGTAATTACGTCTGTATTAATAAAACATTGAAATATTTTTTTTCTATATTCAAAAGCACAAAAAAGAATCAAAAGTTTTCTGTACTACAAATTTTTTGTCTGACTATTTTTTTGCCTGACCATTTGACTTTTCGTTCTGGAAAATCGGGCAAACAAGGTCAACCCGGAGGGAAGTTGGTTCTTTTGGAGCCTTTCGGCTCACTAAACTATAAGTATGCGATTCACCTTAACTTAAAGAGTTATAAATTCATAGTGTGAAGGATGGTTTTTAGAGTTTGAACTAACCCACCCTCGCGCTTGAGCCTCCCCCACTTAACGATGGTTGCCCTAAGCATACACGTACCTTTGCTTTTTTCTTGGCTAGTGCGCCCTATATTCTCGATTGTCACTGACTACGCAAATACGATATCTGAAGGTCTTCTTTAATGAGTTTTTGGTTGGTGCTAGATGTAAACTTCTTTAATTTAATTTTTTAAATTTCTCTGATTTTTTGTCGTATTTTTACGCGTTTTCTTGGCGTTCTTTGTTTGTTTTGACATTATTTGTCCTTTTTTATTACTCTCCAACAACTTTTGAGGATACTGTTTAAAATGTGTTGATCTTTTTCACACAAAATATTTGTTTCACCATTTCGAATTATCGAATGACTTTTACGCTCTTGACTCTTTTGTTTTGCCTGATGTAAATTTCTCTCTCAATCACCCGTGTCAGCAACTGAACTCAAATGGCGGAAATTCACTACTAAAAACCCTAAAAATCGATTGCAGAATGCGCCAAAATTCTTGTAATTTGTTTCTTTTTAAATTTTTTTGGGTCGTTATAGAGGTATATGATAAAGTCAATTGACCTCATTTGGAGCCCCCCTTGGTGAATTTAGTTACTCCGCCTAGTGTAGCAGGCTGCAATAGGTTTGCGCTCCCAATAGGCTGCAATAGTCGTTCTAGAGCATTTCTCTGCAGTGCAAAGTTCTATGCAGTGGTAAATTTTTCATGTTTTTTTATTTGAAAAAATATTCGAATTTACAAAAATTAGATGCATTTCGTTGCAACTATTTGACATTTTACATATTTTGACCATTCAGTGTAAAAATTAGTTTTGTCTGTTTTGAAAAAAGGTTGCAAAACCTCCATGAAAAATCTCCTTGAGAATTTTTACAGCAAAAGGAACATTAGACTTTACAAGAATCATCATCTGTTAATTAAAAAATGTCTTAGTTGTTTTTATTTGTCTTGTTTCAGCGTCAGTGGATTGAGGAAGCTGTTTTCAGAGCAGGGAGAGCCCGAGTATTGAAACTGCGAGATTTGAAACAAAATGTATCACTTTGAAAATGTAATTACGTCTGTATTAATAAAACCTCGAAATAGTTTTCTTGTTTTCTATATTCAAAAGCACAAAAAAGAATCAAAAGTTTTCTGTACTACAAATTTTTCGTCTGACTATTTTTTGCCTGACCATTTGACTTTTCGTTCTGGAAAACCGGGCAAACAAGTTAAACCCGGAGGGAAATTGGTTCTTTTGGAGCCTTTCGGCTCACTAAACTATAAGTATGCGATTCACCTTAACTTAAAGAGTTATAAATTCATAGTGTGAAGGATAGTTTTTAGAGTTTGAACTAACCCCCCACGCGCTTGAGCCTCCCCCACTTAACGATGGTCGCCCTAAGCATTCACGTACCGTTGATTTTTAAGATTCTGCAATTTTAATTCGGTTGAAACTAAATCACATCTCACAGAAACACACAGCTGATGAATTGTTAATCGACCTTGAATGATTGATGGTTGAGTTTTGACATAATTGAATAAGAAGTTAATTTATATGAAAAAATTTGGGGTACAAGCCAAAGCTTGATCTGCATGAACTTGGTGTGAACTCAACTCGGATACCACTCCCATTTTTCTCACAAAAGTCAATTACAACTAAGTTCTGAACTTCTTACAAAACTTTGACGTCGAAGTTCGGGTTTACATTAAGAAGAAAGGTGGATTCGGAAAAAGCATGCATTCTTAGCACGTAAAACAGCTGTTTCCACGTCAGAAATACATATTATTAATTTCATCGAGTTTTTTAATACACAGGAGTTGGATTTTATTGAAGCATTGCCTTTTTACGGCTCAAAAAGGAGTTATGGTGATCGTCCGTTAAGTGTCGCTCAATCAAAATAAAAAAGTCATTGGCCAACGGTGAAAACAAAGGGTTTAGGTCATCCGCCTGAACAACAGTCATAAAACGATAGAAAACTACAGTGCTTTTTGTGGTAGCATAGTTTTGAGACAGCGATAACGTAAGGAGTGTCAAAGTTTTAGAATTGTTTTGTTCCCGTGCAGCAATTTTAAAGCGTTTTTTTTTCTTATTTATTTTGGCCTCAATTCGTTAAACTTTATCGGACAAAATTCTTCTTCTCACCTTTAATAACAAGTAAACTACGTTTGTGAGTGTTTATGGCCATTTTCATCATAGATTATAATTTTAGATGCAAATTTGAGCTACTTTTGTCGTTTTATCAATTTAGGCGCTTTTTAGCGGTTTTTTCTTCTATTTCAAGCTTTTGCAGTTAAAAAGAATTTTGGTTTTTTTTCTGGTTGCATAAATGCTTTGTATTCTTTTTTTGTTGTCTGTGCAATTAATTGGTATCAATTTTTTTTTATTTTACAGAAAATTGATTGATTGAATCAACTTTCGTCCTTTTGTCTAACTTTGAAGATATCCGGCTAATAGTTTGGTTTTTTAATTGCTCTCAAACGAAGTTTGTAGCAATTATATTAGTCCTGTTGGTCTTTTTTTTATGCGATTTTTCCCTTGACCGATTTTTCGTCTTACGCTTTTGACTTTTCGTCCTCAAAAACGGGATAAACAGGTAGCGCCCAGCGGGCATTAAGTGCTCTTAGAGCCTTTCAGCTCTGTTTCACAGCTCAAACTTTTTGGAGACTCTCAAACGACCGCTCACGTTAGTCGGTTATGTTTATATAATTATGTATTCTGGATATTTTTCATTTTTTAAAATTTTTTCAGAGGTTCTGTATAGTGATTGTTACTAAAAAGAGACAATTGAATGATTGATGGGCCTGTTTAAATTGAAAATTTTTGCGATTGTGAATTTTTGTTAGTTAATGCGCCGTATATTCTCTATTGCCACTGACTACGCAGATACCATATCTAAAGGTCTTCATTGATGAGTTTTTGGGTTGGTGCTATATGTAAATTTTTTTAAATTTATTTTTTAAATTTCTTTGTTTTTTTGCCGTATTTTTGCCCGTTTTCTTGGCGTTCTTTGTTTGCTTTGACACTATTTGTCCATTTAATTTATCTACAACAACTTTTGAGAAGTTTTTTTTTTCAAAATGTGCTGAATTTTTTCATTCAAAATTTTGTTTGACCATTTTGACTTATCGAATGACTCTTACGCTCTTGACTTTTTTGTTTTGCGTGATGTAGATTTCTCTCTCAATCACCCGTGTCAGCAACTAAACTCGCAATTCACTACTAAAACCCTAGAAACCGATTGCAGAATTCGCCAAAATTTGTGTAATTTGTTTCCTTTTAATTTTTTTAGGTCGTTTTAGAGGTATATGATAAAGTCAAATGACTTCATTTGAAGACCCCCTTGATGAATCTAGTTACTGCCCCCTACCGTAGCAGGCTTCAATAGTTTCGCGCTCCCAATAGGCTGCAATAGTCATTCGAGGGCATTTGTTCCGATGTTAGTCGGTTATGTTTGTTAAATGTCTTCAAGAATTTTTAGACCACCTATTTATAGGGTTGATCACCACTTGTACTACGTGTACTACGTTCATAGCTCTAATGGTACTCTAAGAGGAGTTCTCTATGAAGAGTAAAAAGAAATAACGTGCTATTTGTTTTGGGTTTTCATAGGTGATGCTTCTCAATTCCTCTTGCCGGCAAAATCAATAGGCGATTTTATCTGTATAATCAGTGACGACTGAAAGTTCTCTTAAATTATTTTGCTTAAACTTAGTAATTTGCATATAATGGTAGAAACTCTAAATTGAAAAAAGAAATTTAGTTGGTTTCTCGTGCTTCTACGTTCAGTTTGATCAGCGAGAAAATTTCCTCTTCACGTAGATGTTCTGATTTATTTCTAACAAACAATTTTTTTCATAATTTTTTTAGTAATTGATTAAAGATACAATTTCTTGCAGTCAGTTGAGAATTATTTTTTCACAGTTGCAATCTTCACGAATTTGTCTATTGAATAATTATGAAACTTTGTTTTTTCTTAACTTGCCTAATTTGAAAAATTGTGCAATTGGTGTTTGATTGATGCTCAAACTGAATTTGTTTTCAAGTCGATTCCAGGTTTTTGGCCCATGCTATTTTTTGAAATCTGTTTACACTTTTTTCTTGGTAATGAGAAGTCGAATTATGGTATTGGTTTTTCATGCTTGAAAAGTAAAAAGAAGCAAAAAATTTAGGTTTGCTTTTTTATACTTATTAAGATGTCTCATGAGGGGACAGCTAACGGGTTTGTTTTTATAATATATATGTATTTACAAAATTTAGTGATTTTTGAGTATTTATTAATCTCTTCAATGTCCCGTTGCTCAGAATTTTTAATGACGAACCTTATCGCGTTTCTCATTTTGTATTGATAAAAGTACTTTCTGCTTTCAGTTCACAGCTAATTGTTTCACACTGTACACGTTTTCGATACATATTAGTGATTTTTTCGGCTTTCCTGTATTTGGTTGAGTTCTATTTTTTGTTTAAATTTATGTCTCGTTGGATAACCTTCACAATGATCGTTTATTAATTGCTCTCAAACGAAGTTTGTAGCAATTATATTAGTCCTGTCGGTCTTTTTTTTTATGCGATTTTTCGCTTGACCAATTTTTCGTCTGACGCTTTTGACTTTTCGTCCTCAAAAACGGGATAAACAGGTAGCGCCCAGCGGGCATTATGTGCTCTTAGAGCCTTTCAGGTCTGTTTCAGCTCAAACTGTCTTGGAGACTTATACTTATACTTATGGTGTGAGGGGCGGTTCTTAGAGGTTGACACCCCCCCCTTTGTTGACCCCCACCCCCACTATTGGCTCCACCCCCCACCGCGCTTTTGCCCCCCCCCCCACCCAGTGCTGCCCCCATCAGCCCCCGGTGCACCCCCCCCCCCGTGGCTAGCTACTGACCAAGCCAACCGCTCGCCGGTCGTTTGAGAGCAATTCGCCCGACGTTAGTCGGTTATGTTCGTTTATGTCGGCAATAATGAAGATTAAGTCGGGTGTTTCAGTAGGCATAGCTAACAAATTTTGGATTTATTCTATTTCGCCCCACTGTTTTTATGTCCCCCATTACAACTTATGCAATGTTATATGGCACATTACTATGTAAAAATTTAGAGCGTGCGCATGGGGGCGTAAAAGCTGTATCAGCACTAAAAAGAATAGATTGTAGAATTTTTGACCCTGACACTTGTTTTCATTAAAGTTCTGTGAATTGTTTTTACCCTATTTCTTGTTGTTTTAATGTCCGGTTGCTTAGGTTTGACACTGAGAGGTGTCACCAGCCTTCTAACGAAGCCTATACGTGCTATGTTGGGCATTTTATTTAATTTCTACTGATTCAGTGACTTGTGTGACCTTGAATTTCTTCTTAAACTTCTTTTATATTTTTTGAGTGTTAACGATTTTTGCTGTTTTTGTAGAGTTTGTCACTAATTGTCGTTAATGATTTTTTTTTTGGTTTTCCACTGAGATGTAGATTTTTTTTGAATTTTTTATTTACTTTCGCGCTTTTCCCCGGTGGTGGCCCTGTGGGGTGGTGGGAGTGGGGGGGGGGGGGGGGGGGCTGGAGTGGGGGGTGGGAGTGGGGAGGTTGGTTAGTGGCTGAGTTGAACGAATTAAAGGCTCTTCACTTTAAAATCTTGTCCAAGATTTCCTAATAGCTTCAACTTTGTTCCATTTGTAACCTGAATAAGTTCTGTTGATTTTCTGAATTTCTTTGGAATCTGTTTCTAATTTAAACTTGGACTTAAGTTTAGCTAAGTTTAAGCAAGGACTAAAACATTCTGGTTGGTTTCCATTAAAGAACTTTGTTCACATGCGTTTGCGGGCGAAATTGGGAAGCCCGCAGTTTCCGGTCTAGCAACCAGATTTCATAACAGTTTAAAATTTCTTATATTGTACAACGTGTACCAAAATAGTTAGAAGTAAACCCATACTAACCATACAGCTAAAACTGCACCTAAATAATTCTTTCCCTTTAGACTTGGGCTTAGAAAAGCTATTGAGTATTTGTAAACGTTCCTTTCACGCTTAGCTTGAGCCCACAATCGCCATTGAAATTTCCAAAGCCAAAATTTCAATGTTAGACTTCTTGAATTTAGGTAAAACTTTGGGTTTGAGTTGGATTTTGAGCGCTTATTAGCGGCTAATCTTGTCAAAATAAGAAACGTTATAATTGGATTACTATTTACTTGAAGAAATTTTAACAGTTACAAAAGCGTTGGCGGCTAATTTGCAATATTTCTGGAAATATTGAAAACGTATTTATTTTTGGTTAGTTTAATACCATGATTTTGTTGCATATATTCAACTTTTATTTTTTAAATATTCAAGTTACCAAATAACAAACTTGATTATGTTAGTTTAACTGAAACGCTTACTTAAATAGTTTGCATAAATTGTTTCCGTATAAATTTCAAACCGATTTTGAATTTTTTAACCTTCTGTTTATTTTATTGCGCGTGAAGTTTGTTGACGTGTACTTGTAGAAAACAGGTTACAGCAATAGTGAGGCAAAAGTACATTAACCTAAAAGAGTGGTAGATTTTAAATTTTTTTGTCTCTGAAAAAAACGGTCTTACAGCAATTGCTACGTACAATTAAACATTAAAAATAGCATAGGTCCTTTTATGCAAAAATTTAGCATTGTATTCGGCGAGCTTGTCTTTTTAAAAAATAACAAAAACAGCCAGCCATACGTCAGGCGGATGCGCAAAAAAATGGTTCGGTCAGTACATTGGTTCAGTTAAACAATTCTGTACAATATCTGTTAGAAACTTCACTTTATCGAGAAGCTGGACATTGTCTTCTCTTTTTTTTTCATGAAGAATCACAACATTTCATTAGGTATCGACAATGAAATTTGCCATAGTTATCGGAAAAGTCAGGTAAATTTTTATTTCAACAAGGAGGCTCACGAAAGTTTGTTCACACAGTGTTCTGACCCCACTCATCCACAGTCATGACTTAATTGATTTCAAATGGGGAAGAGATAGAAACCTCGAAAAACATTCATATCGTTCAACAAAACACTGATGAAATAAATAATGACAATGTAGAGGGCCGACGAAACTTGTTGTATATAGGACTTTTAGAAAAATAATAAAAAATCGAATAACAAACAATATTACGACCAAAACTCGATGTATATATTTGAAAAAATAATCAAAATCAAAAGAATAACAGACATAAAAATTCAGCTGGAAGAGACCGATTTATTTGCAGCATCTCAGGAAGCTAATTGCGCTTGTTGTTAATGAGACTAAGTCACAAGACTACTAAATAACAACAAACACACGCCAAAGCCAAAACTTTACGAACAGTTTCTTGAAACCACAGCCTTGAATGTACTAATAAGATGTTTTCTACAAAATTTGAAAATCATCATAAATTTTTTAACTGGACATCAACAGATCTTCCTCATAAAAAGATTACGTAGAAATGGTATAAAAACCCAAAAACTGAACAATGCGAGAACTTGAAAATTTTTGAAATTAAGTGGTCAAAGCCATCAGTGAAAACAATTAAACGATAGCGAAATTAATATTTGAATCAACAGAAGTAGTTGACTCAACTTACTAATGAGATTGAGTTATGATAATATGACAAAAATGAGAGGAAAACGGAGACATTAAAAATATCTTTCTTTTTATTTAAAAAAAACCATTTGAAGGTCATTAAAACAAATAGCTATAAACTGAAATAATAATGAAGGTTCAACTATATGTCCTGGGGAAACAAATGTGACTTATAAGTATCACGAATATGTTTTACAGCAATAAAACGAAAGAAAAGCACAGTCATAAATAACAAAAGTCCAATAAAATTTGAACTGTGCCAACAAAATGATACTTCGGCATGAAAATAAAATCAACCTCTAAAAGAAACATTCATGCTCAATGATCGTTTTTTTCTCACAAAACTCGTAGTATCAACACCAAGAAGATAATAATTAAATATAAAACCGCGACAAACATCAATTGATAATTCACAAGAAATGTGTTTTGGTCACTCTTTACCTATACTGCGCCATAAGATGAGAGAAATAAGATAAAATACCTGCAAATTCTAAAAAACACTGACATTGTCTCTGAAAGCAAAAGTATTGGAAGTCATAAAAGATAACAGTGGAGAGCATTGTTTAGGTCCACCTATACCTCATAAGAAGCGGAATGGATTTGTGATTGTCATTGAAATAAAAATAACAACAAATAACTCCAAAACAAAAGAAATTCTTAACAATTAACAAAAACATTTGGTTAAAGACACTAAAAATCATTAGCTCAACTCAGAATCCAAAATATATGTTATTTTGACTTAAATGATCTCTAAATCGTGTATGTGAAAAAATGAGCCTGAATTTGAAATTCTTGTTGGTGATTAACATAAAAATATATAATTGCTGAAATTCCAATATTGCTGCTCGTCTAAGAAGACAGTTTTGTGTTCAAGTTTTGCAAACTACATCATTTTCTAAATAAATTTATTTTTTATATCAAATATAAATAAAGCAGTTTCTACAATTATTGTGTTTAAAATTGCGAAAAACTGGCGAATTTGTAATTCCATAAGACTCTTAAAGCCGGTGTGAGTACAACTGACTCTCTTTTGAGTGGACAACGAATATGTCCAAAGTTTTTAGGCGTCTACATCCTAGAAATTTAAAGAAAATTGGCTAAAAAAAATTTTTGTTGCCATTTTTTGACGAAAAAAGTGAATTTCGATAAAAATAGCATTAATTTTAGTTAAAATTTTTGGACTGAGCAATTCAGCAACCGTCCTTTGTCGTTAAAGATAAAACCTATAAAACCTTTGTTATCGATTATAACGCATTTCAGCAAAATTGACTAAAATTGAGACAAAAATTACGGAAAATTTGAACGGAAGCTACGTCATTCGGATAATAGCTAATAATTTTAATGGCTTCACTAAATTGGGTTTTCGCAATGTTTGTAATTTTCTGTTCGTAACTTTTTGAGTTTTTCTGCATCTTTAGTCCTTTCCGATTGCTTAGTCTAACGAGAGACATGTCCTATTTGTTTCCTTATGACTTAATAGAATTATCAAGAATTGTTTCGTTAAAAGCTAATTGTTTTTAGTACTTTGGAATTTATTTGGTTTTAAAAATGTTGATCGATTTTTGAATTTCACCTCATTATTTTGTCTTTTGTCGACTTTATACCTAGTCTTATTAAAGAAAAAACCCATCTGTGTAGTTAGAAGAAAATTAAATTTGTGTAGTTAGGGTTTTGTCTGATTGTAAATTGACGTTGTTACTAGGTGCTTTTCGATTAAGATATTGAGTTTTTGCCGTGAAATTTCTTTTTTTTTGCTTTTTTGTTGTTGTTTTTCTCTCGTAATCTTTTCAATGGCAGATTACCTTGTAATGAGGTATGGCCTTTTTTATTCAATTAATAATATGGTTGTGTGATGATTTCTTTTAAACTCAATTATCGTTTTTTGATTATCTCTTTGCAAAAATTTAAGTCAAAAGACAGCTGAGTCCAAAATATGTTTGTTCCAAATGTTTGTTCCAGTATGTTAATGAAAGCAGTAGCTTAACATGCAACTTTTTTACAATGAGTATGTGATACTTTTTTGTGAATTTTCCAGTCAAATCAATGTTTTTTAGTTGACTTTTTTCCGTTTGTATGGATACAGAATTTTGATTTTTTTCATGAAGCTATCCGAAGCCTATTTGTGTCTTTCCATTTGTAGCAACGTCGAATTATCAACAGGGACCGTACCCAAATAATTAGATTAGAAAGACACAAGACATCTTTTCGTCGATAGTTGTGTCTTTGGAATCGTAAAATATAATAGAAAATTAAGACTCCGGACGCGACATTTTTGCCAATTTTGAAAACCCAATTTTGTGGACTGAGTAAGTTTCTGTCTGGACTGTAACTAGAATGCAAACCATTTATTGCTGTTTAAGTTTTTGAATTTAAATTTTAATCGTTTTGACAAACACTGGTAGATATTTTGTGCTTTTAAAATATTTTTTCATACTTATTTTTCAAATAAATCTTGATTAATTTTTTAATTTGGAAACTGGCTTTGCTGTTACCCGTTTCTATCGTTTCTTAAAGATGCTAGAATTTAAGATCACACGGAAATTTTCGTCGTTGTGCCTCAAAATTTACTCTCTCTGTCAAGGAGAAAACATCAATTGAGTTTTTTTTTAAAGAGTGGGGTCGGAAAATTATAAACATATACTCATTGAGGAACCTCCTAGTTTTTTGTAAAGAATTTTTTTATTTAATCAATAATTTCTGTGCAAACAAGATTTATTTATTTAGCACTGATTCTGCAAAGTTACAGTAAAAAATCTCTTAAAATTGTTTTGGATTTGAACTTGATAACATAGTAATGCGCGTTTACAATTTGATTATTATTTTCCATTTTTGTAGTTTGTGGAGTGTATAGTTGCTGATTATGCGGCATTATTACTGGTTACAACACTGAGAAATACACTGTACAGTTATAGAACTTATAATTAAATATCACCATGACAGTTATTATCATCTAGATATAAGTTCTAGATAGACTTAAAGTACTTGTTACTTAAAGACTTTAAAAAACTTGATCTATCGTATTCATTATTGACTGACAATTTATTATTATTTACACATGATGACTTTCTCATTACACTGCATATTGAAACTGACAGTTATAACTTTGATTAGTTATAACCTGGTTATGGTCAGGGTCATTACAGCCCAGAGTGGCCAGGTAGTTGAGGTCGAGGTAGGAAGGGCAAGTTTGGAGGTCTCATCTGATGAACAGAAGAAGAGATGCAATGGAACAATTCGAAGACTATCACCCGTGAGTGGGGAGATAGTGTCTAATACGACAGTGGTGGACGGGGAGCAGTTGTACGTGCCAGGGTCTAATTGCCAGTACGTCATATCAGGTGGGATCTTTGTTGATTGCTTCACAAGAGTCGAGTAATTTTTGAAAAAAAAGGTTAAAAAATTAAGTTGCAAACCGCAGTGTGATATTTTTGTAATCTGACTGTGAAGATATGGAATTCTGGAGCCCAAGAATCTGGCTCTGCAGAGATGTTAAATTTTGCACTTTAAAATTTGCACTTGAATGTTTCCACTCAAAATCCACTCAATTGATTTCCGTCAATTGTTTATTTTTGCAGAAGTTGGGGGTGTAAATATATCTCGATATATTAGAGATTTCCAATAATTTGTTTTCACTAATTTAGTTGGGGGTCGTAGAAATTTCGCAGAGTTAAAAAAACATGAACTGATTGGAATTTGAGTTGAAACGCGCAGTGTGAAATGATTCAGTTTTCGATATGATTGAAAAATGAGATAGTTGCAAAAACGAATACAAAATATGCATGAAAAATTTCAAAACGATCAATGGAAGGGTTAGTTTTTTTAACGTATTTATTCTTACCAAACACGTGGATTCCTTCGAATCATTTTTTTTACTTTATTTATTCTTGCCAAACACGTGGATTCCTTCGAATCATTTTTTTGGTTCAATCTTCGAAAACCAAATATTGAAAGAGAACAAAGATTGCCATAAATTGGAATTTTAGCCATGTTATTCTTTAAAGTTTTGGAAATTGTGTTTAAAATGCCCCGGCACCACGATGATTTTTAAAAATGAATTTTGTGTTTTATAACACGATATCTACAAAAATTATGTTCCCTTTATCGAACATTTAAAAACCTTTTTTTATTTGCAATTTTCGATTGAGCCCAAGCACTTGGAAAAACTATGTAGGTCACGTGCTCTCAATTGTCTTAAAACAGAGACAAGCCGAAATTTTTGTTTGCAGAAAAAATATTCAGCAATTAAAATTGCACATTTTTTGCCTTTGCAGTTTCTGACAAAAATGTTAAGTTTTCGATCATTCTATCGCGCTGTACTAAAAGCGTTATTCATTTAAGTATTAAAGTGACGTTACATTGTGAAATTTCAATTTTTTTGTTTATTTAAAATTGGTTCCGGGTGAAATTTAGACAGGAACTGCAGATCATCATTTGGTATAAATTAGAAAATTATTTTTGACAATCCAAGTTCTAAAAAAATTCAGATGATTTCCGTCAATATTGTTGGTCTTTGTTTTGGTAAAAATGATATTGTCTTTTATAGAAGCCAAGTATTGATTTTATATTGGTGCATATATTTAATAGTTACTTCTAATAAAATCGGTAATTTTGTGTTTTTAGAAGTAACTTCTTCAGAGCATAAAAATTTTTCATTAAAATCTTGTACAGACTTTTCTAACAGCTGTGGTTGATTACTTTCGATTAAATTATACTGAATTTGATTTCCTTTTTTGTCATATTGTTAGGATCCGTAGTATTTAATAATAAATTGATTTCTGGACTAAAACAGTGCCAATAAATGTGTTTTCGGATTATAGATCTTTTTGCCCTCAACATGTCTTGTTATCCAGTCACAGACAACACAAAAATGATAGACAGCATGTTTTGTGTAACGCAGTCAAATTTTTTATGATGTCAATAAAGTCCACTTTCATATTTTTGAAGAAAAAAGTCTAGAAGAAGAACAACACAAGATCAGTGTTTTGTATGATATAATGAAATGACACAAAAAATTCCGGATACCCGCTCACAATACTTGTTCTTCGATCAACAATTTGCAGTTAACAAAAATTATAACTTAATTAGAGTTTTGTTTCCTTGCCTAGCCGAGACCGTTTTTTGCAAAATTAAACCGTATCTTGCAAGATCGTTTCGGTTGCGAACTGCTCTCATTGGTTTTTAAAGGCACATGATATTTCATTCCGCTCAGATTTTTTCTGAGACAAAGTTTTGTGTGTTGTTAGAGATGATTATAAACAAAATTTGAAACTAGATGTTTTCAGTTATTGAACATTTCTGTTACAACCAGCTTAGCATAATTGTTACCGTTCTGTTGAAAACTGCAAACACGATTAGTGAATTTTTCAAAATTTTGAATTGATCCTTTAACCTTGTGGTATCTCGGTAATTACACTTTTTCAACCAAAATTTTCAAAATTGCACTTTTTCTTATTACATTTTTTAAATTCATTTATGCTCTTTCTTTTGAATTATAAAGATAAGTATTTGAAGTCGACTGGGATTGTTTCCTTGCTTGGCTGAATTTTTCCCTGTTGTCAATTATCCGTTTTAACTAAATGATTTAAATATGAGTTGAGAACATTTGTTTGCTGCACTGAAACATATAAACAATAAAAATGACAATCTCTTAAATCTTTTAATTATAGCAGAACAACGGAAGCATTATAGTTTTTGATTCTTCATTTTTACTGTTTAACAGAACCACAAAGGCTGGTTATAATGTTTGAGGTCATTTTTGGAGGCGAACGTCATCAGCGAAACATTATTTTTATTATATCAGGTTTTTGTGGTCTCGTTTATGCACATAAAACTATCAACAATTATTTGATATTAACTCTATTTTCTTCGAACTAACTCATTTTTAGCATTCAGCTTTATGAAAACAATCGAAAACAAAAAAAAACTTTGATGGAAATTGACATAAGAATCTCTCTTCATCTTTTTAATATGAAAAAAATTACCACGAATATTTCAAACTTCTAGTTAAAGAAAACTGATTTGACATTTCTCCCAGGTTCCCAAGTTTTCATGTTTGAAGGTACTTATAAAAAATTCATCGAGGCCATAATGAAATACAATTCGGGTTCTATCTCGTTCAATTTATGAAAATTTCAATCATATCTACAAAATCGCGCACAATCTAGATTTTAAAATCTCAATTGAAATATCCCGAATTAACAATTTTAAATCTTTTATTAAAAACAATTAACTTGGTTATAAAAACGGTGGTTTACAATACAACAGATCAACAGTTTATGAATCTCATTTCATCGGCATTTTTACGACTCGAAGAGGAGTATTGGTTTTCTTAAGGTTTTTTTTTACCGGAAGTACTATTCGTTCAGGCGATGTATTGACCTAGAAGCGAAAGTGAGCGAAATTGCCTTGTGAACTAATTTTTTCTTAGCGAGAGAAGTTTTTTGATCATGCGCTGCGTTTAGTGAATGACTTTTTGACTTTGAAAAGTAGTTTTTGACTGAATGGCACATATAGATATCCGTTTTTAGCCGTTTTTTCGTCTAAGTGGCCCAGTTTTTTGCTTTTAATTTGGTTTTTTGTAGTAATGATTTTTATTCGATGCTGTATTGAATTGTAAACCTCGGAAATTATTACCACAGTCTTTTGGAGAGCCTGAAAATGCGTTTGAAGTTCAAAATTGGCACATATTTTCTGATTTTTTAGTTAGTTTTTGACTTTTTTTTCTAGTAATTTCTTCAATTTTGGATCTTTCAGCTGTGTTTCTGTCAAAAATCAGTTAACGTAGCAACTTTCCTTTGACAATTCATATACTCAACGCCTCTTTCTACCTGGATGTAATTTCGTGTTTATAAAATTGTACATATGCTAATCCGATTTTGGTAGTTTTTTCCCAACCAATTTTTCTGTTTTTTTTGTAAATTGAATTTAATTACTAGAAAGAGTCTTTTTGTGCAACATGGGAGACTTCAATAAAAATCTGTTTTTGGCATTCATTTTTTTGGCTTTAAGTTTTTGAAAAACAGTTACTTTTTTTCATAAATGCAGTCTCAAGAATTTATTGAACATTTTATTCTGCAAAATGTTTTAATATTTTGTTTGTTTGAATTCTGCTTTTTCTTGCTTTGTGTTTTGCTCAGGGGATGGATCTTTGTCTCGTTGTCTTTTCAACGTCTCGAACGCTGAACAATGAAATGTATTCGCTTTTCTTGATTTTTTGTAACAAACAATAACTTTTCTAACTTTCAAAAATCAAGAATTAGTCTTTTTGTTACGGTTTTCCTTACATTGTGTCCATATTTATCACATTCTTGTTTGTATCATTCTGGCTTTGTCCTAGCACCTTCATTTTTTTCGTTATATTGATTTTTTCAGTTGTTAAAATTTGAATCATTTCAGCTTTTTGTTAGATTTTTCTCATTTGTTTGGTTTGCAAATGTTTTCATTCAACTTAAGCCAGTACTGAGAGTTTGCTAGAAATCCTTTGCCAAATTTTCCACTTATTACTATTTATTGCATTTTTCTTTGGGCCTTGGTATTACCTTAAAACGATTTTTGGCCTTTGATTAATATTCTTTTGCTTGTCTTTTCTATGATTTATTTAATTTTTGATTCAGTAAAAAATCATGTTTTCTAGAATATATACATAAAGGAAGATGTATATGTTGTT
The DNA here is from genome assembly GCF_964194025.1 of Convolutriloba macropyga. Taxonomy (NCBI): domain Eukaryota; kingdom Metazoa; phylum Xenacoelomorpha; order Acoela; family Convolutidae; genus Convolutriloba; species Convolutriloba macropyga. The sequence goes on from NC_134480.1 coordinate 2,003,385, forward strand.
GTTGTCTTAATTGTAGTGGTTAGAGATCTAATTGTGGTGGTTTTTTGATTTTTAAATTTGACCATTCTTTTTTAGAAAAATTCAGCCTAGTTTCTGAGATTGTTTTCTGCTGTTTACTTTCGCGATGTTTATGATAAAAGTATCATGAATTATTTAAGGACAATTGATAGCACTGTCAGTTTTTTCAGCCGGTCCGTAATTTGACCATCCTCATTATTTTGGACTTTTTTAACGTTACCAAACGTTTTCACTAATATTAAATTTTGTTGCATTTTGTCTCTCGTGGTGACAGTGGGTTAAATTTCACCAATTGTGAGATCAGACCTGAGGAGGTAATGAGAATGATTTAATATAAAAGGTTATGGTTTCAGCTTCAATTAGGGTTTTCTGTGAACTTTTGATGCTTCGAGTCGCTTCCGGAATTCTTCCGGCTATGTTTTTTAATTTTTCACATGTAAAATGTTTGTTTATATTCTCCCCACTTTGGTCAGGTAAGAATGAAAATAAGGTAAGATTAACAATTTTTATCAACTTGTCATTGTTTTGCATTGATGATATTATGTTATTGTTGTTTGTGATTTTTAGCGACCAAAGAGGATAGAATAGTGAGAATTAGATTCACTAAATTTGACCTTGAAGAGAGTGATGACTGCATTTACGATTACGTCAGACTAAATGACGGCATGTTTGGATACTCGCCTCTGATTGGTCCATATTGTGGAAAGAACACACCGCCCCCGTTAGTATTAAAACTACACGAAGAAATAACTTACACAGATACAAAAAATATTCACTCATTCAATTTTGTGACCTAATAATTAAGTCACGTGATCATCAGACCGTCACAGACCGAGAAGGAGAACGACCCCTACGGTAGAATATTATACGTTACCCAGGTTGAGAGGTTCAACGTTAACATATGAATAATTAATGGGGTCTAACCGAGGGGTAATTTTCCTGACACTTATATGATTGAGACCACAAATAACATCCCACCAAAGTGTTAAGATGATACACAAACCCACATTTTGTAAACCAATTATTGGCCCACCATGGTCTTCTCATGAAACCTCGCTCTTAACTAGGGTATCCATACTAGACATTTTCTGTTTTTCTTAACCCCCCCCCCCCCCCCCCCCTGTAGTTGCTCATAACGACTCGGTTTCATCTCAACGGCTGGTATCTTCGGGCATAAAATTTCCTCACACAATTTTTTAAGTATCCTAATTTAAAGCATGAGAGTCATTGATTGATCAATAAGCATAGCATTAAATACTAAAAACATTTTGCTCTATATTTTTTGAGGTTTGTAGCTGTAAAGTAATACAATAAGACAACAGTCTACCGAAGTTTCAATTTATCAAGAATAGGTATAGAGTCAACGTCATAAGTTCGTATATAAAGCAAGGTATAAGCTCATCGATGATCATAGCAACAAGTGAGAGTTTAGACGGAAAGGTTTTTGATGCTCTTTTACTGGTTTTTTGTCTGATGTTATTGACGTCAGAATCGGTTCATATTCAATCGAAAATCGGCTAAAGAACCTAAAATTATTAAGCCGAAACCCAGCTTATTCGATACATATAGTGATTATATTTACTTAAAATTAGGTTAAGCGAACTTTTTCGGAACATTATATCCAAATTGGAACGATTACTATGTGTGTTTAAATTGCTTGGAAATACTCGTTTCTGATTGGATAATAATCTCTCGCTTTAAATCTTTTTACTTGTTAACATCCTCCGGCCCAGAAGAAGGTGCTGGGAGAACGGGTACTAATTTTACAAGTGGGCGAACGAGCGATCCGGTAGACGTGCGCAGGACGGCGGAGCGCGCGACGCTGTCGGAACCGTAACGGAGTTCAGTGATCCGAGCAGTGGGGTAGTAACCCCTAGGGTTGGTCTCTTGAACTACCCAAATCAAATCACCGGTTTTAAGGTGTTGCCCGGCAGACGTCTGCCACTTGGAACGCCTGTTCAGCGCCGGTACGTACTCTTTGATCCAACGTGACCAAATAGTGTTAGCATACGACTGTGATCGGGCGTACCGTTTACGATGATTGAACTCGTCGACGCCAACGATTGACGGAATTGCTGTTGCTTGGTTACCGAGTAGGAAATGATTAGGGTGTTATTGCGCCTAGGTCGGACGGGTAGGCACTTACGGGCGTTAACGGACGTGAGTTAAGTGCGTGTTCGACGAGACAAAAAGTAGTGTTCAAAACTTCGTCCGTGAGACGACGAGCACCGAGGGTGGTGTAAAGTATTCGCTTAAAACTACGTACCAGCCTCTCCCAGATGCCACCTTGGTGTGGCGCACTGGGCGGATTGAATCTTCACTTAATGCCTTTGTGGGCAAGTGCCACGGCGATATTGATGGCGTTCCACTTTTCGATGTTCTCGCGTAGTTCTTAACAAAGTTTGTACCATTATAAGACCAAATAATGGCCGGTGTACCCCGACGGGAGACAAACCGCTCAACTCCCATTACACACGAACTGGCGTCCATGGACGGAACGATTTCAACATGAACGGCGCGAGTAGTTAGGCACGTAAAGAGGAAACCCCACCTCTTCTCGGTAGTCCTGCGTACAGTAACGTAAAATGGGCCAAAGTAGTCGACCCCGGTGTTCGTGAAGGGAGGAGACTGGTATGCGAGTCTTTCTTTTGGGAGGTCAGCCATGATTGGTTGGATAGTGGTAGCTCGGAACTTTCTGCACGTGACGCAGTTGGATTTAATGGAACGCAGTGAGGATCGTAATTTGAGGATGGTATAGAGTTCTTGTACTTTAGCCCGCAGGTAGTCAATACCTTGATGATGATGTTTAACGTGGTTGTGCCTAAGGAATAACTTTACAAATGCATGGCGTGCGTCGAGAACGATAGGATGTTTTACATCAAAGTCAACTTCGACCAACCGTTTGATGCGGCCGGCCGATCGGATTAGGCGATTTGGCCCAATAAAGGGAGAAAAAGGAGCAATACGGCTACTCCATTTAACGGGTTTGTTCTCGAGGAGATCTTTCCTTTCTGCATTGAATGACTCCACTTGGACAAGATACTGGAGATGACGCTCGGCTTTTTCAAGCTCTGTGGGGTCTATGATACTATTACGGAATTACGGTAACATTCGTGAGAAGGTAAAAAGCGGAGTGCGTGTGCTGTTATCCGTAGCAACTTCTGATAAGAACTGTACTTATCGAAGGGAATTAGTTGCGGGGGCGGTTCCTTAGTTGACTTGGTTACGGATGCGGCCAATGGTGTATTGGTTTCGTCAGTTTCCTTAATTACTATACCAAGTTTGATGTTATTAACTACTTCAGTGCTTGGTTCGAACGGGAATTGCTTGCTTCTTAGGAAGTCTGGACCTCTCACCCAGCTACTTGATTGCAAAACCTCAGCGGACATACCACGAGTGCCGGCATCTGCCGGATTATCGCTTGAGGCAACGTGGTTCCATTCGTCAACGGTAGTGTGTTCTAAGATCTCGCAAACATGGTTTGCAATAAATATTGGGTGCTTGGTTGCAGAGTTAAGCCATTGCAAGACAGTAGTGCTGTCAGTCCACATGAAAACCTTGTTGACTTTCACTGTGAGAGCTCGACAGATATCTTGTTTCAATCGAGCGGCCAGTAGTGCTGCCTGTAATTCCAGCTTTGGAACAGTCATGACCTTCATAGGTGCTACGCGAGCTTTACCCAGGACAAAAGCAAGCTCCGTTTGGGGTCCACCCGAAGTAGTTACTCGAGCTCGGAGAAATGCAACGGTACTGAAAACTTCTTTTGAACTATCGCCGAACATGTGTAAATCCAAGTGTTCAAAGTTTCCGGAAAAGTAGCTCCTTGGTATAGTGATTGCGGCAAGCTTGGGTAGTTCTACACTCCACTCGAGGAAACTTTCAACAGTGTCTTTTGGCAATTCTTCGTCCCAGTGCTGCCCGCTGACACGCCAGATGTCTTTTAGTAACAATCGGGCACCAACGGTAAATGGTGCCACTAAGCCGATGGGATCAAATACCTTGGACACTAGGCTCAATACCAAGCGTTGTGTTAAAGACTTGGTTACTGTAAAGGTGGTACCCCGACTCACAACTAGAGTATCATTGTTGTGATCCCATTTCAACCCAAGCACATGCGAAGATTCCTCCTTAGATGAGGCAATTACTTTTGGTTCGGTAGACTGAGGTGACCCATCAATTCGATCAGCCAGATTTGGTACATTGCTTACAAACTTAGTAAGCTTGAACCCACCGAGATGGAGAAGATGCACCAACTCTTTCGACCTTTTGAGAGCCCTCTCAGGTGACTCCACCGAATCCAAGTAATCGTCCATGTAGAAGTTTTCTAGAACGGCTTTGGTTGCTTCCGGGTACTGATTAACATTGTCTCGGGCCGTGCGTTGCAGTGCATAGTTAGCGCATGTGGGCGAGTCTTCAGCCCCGAATATATGGCGCGTTTATTGATACACTACAAGATTTGTTGTGGGGTCCTCCCGCCACAAAAAACGCAGTGATGGCTGATCACAGACAGGGACACCCACTTGGAGGAACTTACCCTCGATATCTGCGGACACGGCGAATTGATGTTGGCGGAACCTAAGTAGTACGTGGATTAGGTTTTGTGAGCAGGTCGGGGCCAGTGAGCAAAGATTCATTCAGAGAAGTTCCGTGGAACTTTGCTGCACCATTTAATACCCTACGCACTTTCCCCGGTTTGTTCGGGTTGATTATGGGATGATGTGGTAGGTACCACTCTTTATCCGACCGCTGCTCAACCTTGTGAGCATCAGGGACTGTAATCAAATAACCTTTTTCCATGTCTTCACGGATTGTATTAGTATAATTTTCGTTCAATGTTGTGTCTCTCGAGAGCAATTTTTCAAGAGACTTGAGCTGTACCAATGACGAAAAAAAGTTATTCGGGAGATGGATGTTGTCATCAGCCCATAACATGCCGACATCGTATCTTTGGCCGTTATGAAAGATTGTTGTTTCAAGTACTTCCTGAGCGCGAGCATCCGCTGCGGATCGTGGGTCTACCTGCTTGAACGCGCCATACGATTCCATATCATACCAAGACCTAACCTGACAAGCTAATTCATAATCCCGTTCAATATTGGCTTTGAAACACGTCGAGACGAAACTTGAACTTGACGGGAAAGGGCCACTTAGAACCCAACCTATGGGCAAGCGGACAGCGAACGGTGAGCACTTTTCGTCGGCTGAAAAATTCTCTAACGGGCGGATGGCATGGTAGACATCCTGACCAAGTATTATCTCAATGTCTCCATAGCTATATCTTACTGGATCTAGGACTGCCAGATGTGGGTAAGATTCTTGCATGGACTTAACGTCAATGATGTCGGAACCTACATTTAATATTTCCCTCATGTAGGGACGTACAGTAAACGATTCGAAGTCTTGATTTTTATGAGGTGTCACGGTCAATTGATCCACCTTCCTGTCGATAATTTCTTCTGTGTTTATACCCTTGACGGTAAGTTTTAATGCGGTACCTTGCAAACCGAGTCTAGCTGCGAGACTATCGGACACCCAAGAGTTACTGCAAGCGGTATCGCATAAAACCAACACCGTAGTACTAATACCAGAAGAGTTAGTAAGTTTTAGTTCCGTCACCTGAAGGAGGCCTTTGACGTCCGTCACGGAAGACAAAGTCTTTGTTTTGCTTGGTTGCTGTTGACCAGTAGATGGCCTACTAGTACCTGCGTTCGACTTCGAAGTATTGGAGGAAGACCACCACCAGCGTGTTGCCGCAGCTAAATTGGATGAGGCTGAATTAAGGGATAATCATTCTTTGTTTAGTCACCACTCAAGTGAACTGAAATCGCTTAAAGATAGAGGATCAGATAGAAGTCAGAGACTTGTTCAGGATTGGGTAAATTCTTTTCCAGCAGGTAATTCATTGACTGCTGCAAGTGGGTTAAATTTTTCTCGTCCTGGTTCAGCAACCGCTGACCCTCCTGTTCAAGATACTGCCCCTAGTAATCCTCCAGAAAACACAAGTAATGTTGCCGGTAACTTGAATCGTCTTGAAATGCTTTCTCAGTACACAAGGCCAGGAGTTGCAATTTCTGTTGCTCAGCAAGAATCGTTGTATCGGGAATACCTCCAGGCTCAACTACAGCAATCACTCAGTGATCAAAGGGTTGAGCGGGCACATAGTCCCTCAGCAGTGGTATGGTAAACCAAGTGAACCAAGTACCAGTCGACGTACAAAATGTTGCACTCCCACCACCTCAGTCACCTATGCAACCTCGCCGACCACCAACACCCATTATGGCACCAACGAACTGCATGTTTGTACCTGATTTTTCAACAAACCCACAGTTAGATCATTTCTTGGGTCCGAAAAGCTCCAGTGTGCCTGCTGAATTACATATGTCGATGCCTCATGTTCCGCAACTACAGAATCCATCTCAAAGTATCATTCCACACCAAACACAAGTTCCTATTGCCCATTCCCCACATAATGTCCTTCCACCTCTAAACCCACTCGTGAACCAGCCACCCGTAAACCCGCCTCAACAATTATTTATTTCGCAGCCTCCCGTGATTCCGTCGCCCATTCCAGCGAGCACAGCAACATACTTACCCGTCTCCAACATTCCGCAACATAACACTGTCCATTCAGCTCAAACCCACGCGCGGAGATACTGCAATGGACATATTTTTATATTATACGCTGCTAAAGTTTGCCCTCAAGTTAATTCAAACTTTTTAACTGATCCGCTCGGGTCGAGATTTTAACCGAAAAATAACGGGGAAAATAGCGAGTGTGAAAAAAATATGTTTGTACCGTTTGTGCTACAATTAATAACGGTGACAAAAAAAGAAAAAAAGAGTGTAATTATAAGAAAAAGGGTGGAACAGTGTAATAGAAAGATTCATTGGTCCCGAACTATACTTAATTAGTTTTTCAGCGCTCAATCATGATAAGAACTTGATAAGAACTTTTATTCTGAATTTTGGACTGCCAAGTGTGATCAGAGAAAAAATTCAGGACAACCTAGTTTCTCTGAATTTGTTCTGAACTACATGACAAAATCAGACTGTGGCAATACTGCTCAAAAAAATATCAGCCTGAAAAAAACGTGTAAAATAAAGGCGTAAAAATAATTTGACACAAGTAAATATTCAACATGTGTTGTTTCAGTTTCGAGTCATCTGGCCGAAATGTGCATATAGAGTTCAAAAGTGACGCACATGTTGAAAAGAGTGGATTCAGACTACAGTTCGAATTTGTTCAGACAGATTTGCAGAATGTGAGAGATGATTGTGTGTATCACTTGT
>NC_134480.1:2010892-2045892 GCF_964194025.1 Convolutriloba macropyga
CTGTTAATTTTGTTTTTATTCTCTTTTCTATATTGAATTGTGCTTTCACTATCAAAGTAAGCAAACTTAAAACTAGATTTACATTGATATATTTTGATGTTTATGAACAGGTTTGTTTTAATTGACGAAAACTGGTTGCATCATTTTTTTAGTCGCAACATTTATGATGAACAGATCAATTTTCTTTTTTGACGCAGCATCCTAAACGTTTGCAGAAGATACTCGTGCGATGATTATTGATAAGATTTTTAGTAAACAACACTTTCGATGCGACGGAGTGGGAACATCTGCTTTTGACATGCTCATATTAAATCAATCTAAGCAGTCTATAGAAAATGCTATCACTTTGTTGTTATAATCATCTCAAATTTGCAGACATCAAAGTTGAAAAAAAAAATGGATGTATCTTACTTCCATCTTATGTTCAATTGTTTGTCCGCATCAATGTTGTAAATTTTACGAACAACTAGACTCATTAGAGTTTTCCATCTCTTATTTTGCGAGCTCTTACTGTCAAATCTCTGATCGAGCTTTAATTTTTTAGGTACAAGGCAAGTTCTTTGTTATTTTTGATTTTTTTGGCTATGAATAATAGCTTGATCACTTCTTTCACTGACTAATGACAAACTATTCAAATCAAACAATCAACGCTATTGATCCTTATTTTTAGTTCATCCCAAAATCAAAAAATTGTTTTTCAAATTTTGAAAAAGTAAAAGTGGTCAAAAATGTTTGCCTTTTATAATAACAAAAAAAACAAACTTTTTAACTAAGATTTTCATCCTCAATTCCTTTTTTTCAGAGTATCCTATTGTAACAACCCAACTGTGGTGTTAGCTAAATCCACATACTGCTAAAGAATTAGAGCTTAGAGGACTCCAGGCATGCTACCGTTGCACAAAAGCTCTGCTGAAGTAGCAACTTTGTTAGTTTGATATACCACAGGCTGGGTTATTACACTAATAAAGTACATCACTTGAAATGACTCAAGTTAGGCAGTCGACTCTGTAGGTTATCTGTTCCTAATTTTGTGCTCTTTCTGTAATATATACATAGGAATCGCATAGAAGTTTTTAAACCATGAATTATAGAGCGTTTTTGTACCATAATCTAACAAGGTGTACAATTATATTCCAATTATGATGTGAGAACTATAGGCCGTGAGATTATAACAGTCAACATTATATAATTATCTCAAAGATGTCGCGAGATCCTAGAAAAGTTCTTGTTCAATTAACAGTTTTTAAATTGAACTATCTGATAGGTTTATTTTGCTAATATTCATTTTAGATTTTCTTTTATTTCTTCAGAATCTGACTTCAACCTAACAGGGCATGAAAACTTTTAACCTCCGGGTGAAAAACCAAAACATAAAAAGCAAAAGTAAAGGCCTAAAAGTGGCGGGGGGCTTTTTCCCTCTTTCTCCCCATCCCCCTTCTAAGCGCACGTGAAATGATTTCTGTTATCGATTATTTCCTCAATGGCAATTTCTCTCTACCAGGTTTTTATCTTGTCATTCGTGGCCTAAGGGCACAACTTAAAATCAGGACACGGAAAGCGGGATTTGACGGAGCCCTTATCTTTAAATTTTTTTCAACTTTGTTCAATTTTTGTTCCCCCGTCTTTTTTCAGTCTTTCCGGTCACACTTAAGCATAAAAAGCGAATTTCACAGTCAAAGTTGAATAAAAGGCTGAAAAGAATTTTAAAAGGAATGAAAACATTGAGGCCATTGTGATTTTTTTGTGCTTCTTTGAGTTTAAAAGTAGTATATATTAAATTGGCATAACATTTGTGCTTGTATTAAATCCGCATAGTGTAAAAATGCAATATATAAAGATAGTATCCATACTAAATGTATCGGGTTACATTTTTGACTGGGCTATCTTTTCAACCGTTATACTTTTTTTTTCATTTTAGCCGTATACGCAATGCTCTTAATAGACACAAACCCAGTGATATGGAAAAAAAGAGCTAAAATACGGCTAAAATGGGCTATATGAGTGTATGTGTATTTTTGTAAGGTATAAAAAAGTTCACAAGTTCAAAATATTCCCTACGATTTTTTAGCCGTTGCAAACTAATGCCCAACTTACCCGCGGTTGAAAATACCCCGTATTTTTAACCAATGCATGACCTCTCGAACCCGGGAATAATTTAAAGGGTATAAAGTGTAATAAATGAAGCTAATACGAGAGACATTTATTGCTTACTCATTTTCAAGTGCACCATTTTAAGAATATTTAAACAGTGAAGATACTTTTTTTTACTTTACGTGAAGATGCTTTACGGCGGATATTTTTTCTACCAGCTATCAAGGTATTCTATTTTGGTTTAGCTTATATGGTTCAATATACAAAACTTTCCTGATTGCCATGGTAGAGTTTTGTTGATACTTCTGTTTTTCGAACATTTATGTGAGTCGACTTCTAGAATTTTTTCCGGATCTTTTCAGTTTGTGCCCCCCCCCCCCAGCTTAGTGGGTGCATATTATTTGCAACCCCCAGACGCACGTGTCATTTTTTGCATGATAATTTACTATGTAATGGCACCTGCTCTGTAATTGGGGGGCACATAACGTACTGGGGGGCACAAACGGAAAAAATCCGTTTTTCCGATTATCAATTTTTAATAGCTAAAACTCCCCCCCCCCCCAAGGTTTGGTAAAAATTGATTAGTCTCATTAGTTCCGGACACCTAACTTGCTTTCAAACCAAATGAATATAAAAAAATTGGTCAAAATACAGCGTTAGTTTTATCTGACAAAATGCGGCCAATTAAAATTCAAAAAATATCACTGACTGTGGGCTAACTGTAAAAGAAACTGTTGGAGTTCACTTGACTGGGCATTTTTAGAGCCTACTGACGACATGTCAAACATGAAAGACGTGTTTGGTCGAATTAATTGAATGCCCTCCTATTCATAAAATCAATTTATTAATTAACTGATAACCCTGCAGACAAACTGCAACAAAATTATCTTGAGAGATCGTCAATAAATAATATAAATAAAAGTAATCTTGAAGTACCATTAGCACACAGAATCTTAACAGATAATATTTTTCCATGCTGTATTTATGGCTAACTTTCGCAATCCAGCCAGATAATTTTCGAATTGAACATCCCAACGTTTTGGAAAAATTTTTCAAATGCGGCATCATTAGAAGTAAAACAACGTTTTGAAAACTTTTTCTTACCAGGCACAGTATAATTTACTGAAGTCTCCTTTTTTCCATATTTAAATTTTGTAAATTCAAAAACAAAATTTATCCTATTTGACGGCTAATTAATTTATTTATAGTTTAGTAGCAAAATTATGAAATGCTTGCATTAATCGGCAGTTGCCATATTTAAAAACTTTGCAGCAAGAGGTCTCATTTTTTGAGCAAATTTTTGTCCTCAAATTTTAAAGCACTTATTGCATTGTGAATTTGGTTTAACTTTGTTATCAAAAAAATCTGATCAGATTCTGAACCCTTTTTTGCAACTGTATGCAATTAGGACTTCAAAAAATATTTTTGAAAGATTTTGACAAAGTCGGTGTTGCTTGCTAACCTCTGTTCTCCTCATTATTTATTTATTAAGAGCCAACTGATGATAGTTAATTGTTTCAATTTGATCTTCCTTTGATGCCTATATCTTTTTTTTACAAATTGACCTCGCAATGAAAACTTTTGAAAATTTCTATTTTTTTTGGAAATATGGAGCAACTTTCTCTTTAAATTTCTTATTATTAACCTGCTGAAAAACGTATGACAAATATAGAACTCTATGTTGTATATAAATAAAATTTAGCTAATCTTAAAAGATTACTATCTGATTTTTTATCTCAAGATTTATTTAGCTGCAGTAATTTGCCCATTTGGGCATTGATGAAAAAGTTGTAAGAATTTGCGAAAATGGATTGATGTTCAGATTGATTTCCTATTATATCATAGGACTGTTTTATTTGATCTACTTGATTGATCATCAGTACAACTGACTTATTTGGTTCCATTAGAACAAAAGATTTGTTTGACGCTGAAAAACATGAAATACTGTTATTAAACAATGAACCCAAATTGATTCTTTCTGTATCAAGAAATTGTATTGTTTGATTGTTTTGGAGCACTCTTAGAGCGCTATAAACTATCAGTCTTCCCAAAATGTTTCCTTTGTCATATCATGTTTTGTCAACTTGAAACAATGCAATAGCAAAATAGCCTTAATGAATGGACATTTTTTTCTCAAAATTCAGTTTGCGCATTTCATGACAGCAGACTCCTTTGAAAATCATTTACCTCTTTATCTTTTCTTGCCAAATCCCCTGTGTTTCATTGAAAAGTTCTCACCGCAAGTCTAATAATCCGATGATTTTTTATTGAGAAAAAGTAGTAATCACGTTATAATTGCGCGTTAAACCGCCATGAGTTGAGGTTTAGTATTTTTGTAAAGTTTTGTAATATTGGCTTCCAGGACAAAAGTTTTGCCACATTGTGACTTTTTAATCTAATAAGCCAGTTCCTCATTTTGTATCGAAATCAAAGTTGTTGAAATTCACTTGCTTGTTGAGCAGCAATACTCCTGAAAAGTTGTCACTGTTTCATTTGTGATTTTGTCAACTTTGATTTCGCACAAGCAATGAGACCAAAATTAGTCAAACCCTGTAACACGCGAAATATGTTATTAAAATATGTAATTTTCGCCATTTGCCTCAACTTTGTTTCAAATAATGTTCACAACTGAAACAAAGAAGTTGATAGCAGCTGCAAAAATATTTTTCACTGAAAGTTAACATTTTTTAATGTATTATCTGAGCTGATTTTTTTTCATAAAACTGTGCAACTAAACAAAGTTGAAATCTGAGTTGGCAATTACGAATTGACCTAATTAATTTGCAATTGATTAATTGCAGCAGAAATATCTATGAAATACTTAAAAGAGGAAGCGGACTTGCGTCTCAGAGCATTTCAGTGCTGAGGCAGCATATATAATTTCTGAAACATTGCGTACCAAATGTTTTTCAATTTTTGCAGGAGCATATCATCATTATGATTTAAATGATGTAATTGAGTCCACCGAGGATAACTTTGTCATATATTCTGGAAAATTACTCATGCACCGAAATTAAGTCTGAGCAGCATAATTTCATACTTTCGCAGCTTATATATTTGTAATTTTGTACTTTCAAAACTTCTATATTAGTAAACACGCTTTTTATACTTAAACTAGAAAATAGGCAATAACCACAAAGCCCTCCTAGCTCACTGGTTACATCATGCTACGCAATCTCAATATTAAAAGTACCCACGCAAAAGTTCGAATCGCAGATAAAGCAAACCTCGTAGGTGGGATTTAAACCGATCGCACTATTTTTACGCATCATTTTTTTTCGAAAACAAAACGAGCCAGTGTGAATTGGGACATAAACAGAGTATTGGCCATCCACAAAAAAACTTATGTCTTTAGACTGACTGTATAGGTTAATGATGAAATCTTTTTGCCCCATTTGTGTTTGCATTCTCAGCAATTAGTTACAAATGTTTTCCGCAAAACATTAATAAATATTTTTCGAATCTATAAAAGATTATCAAAATCTTGAAAACATACAAGTTTCATTTATTTATGCGTTTGAAAAGCGCCAAAATAGCAGATATTTGATTTTGTTTTCTCCGTTGACTTTTTTCAGCTGTAAAGATAGATTAATATTTTGTGATTTCGATCAAACTTACTTTCAAACATTGTAGTATTTCCAAAAAGTTTTACACCATCCCCCTCCCCCGCCCCCGCTACTCCCTCTAAATTAGCATAACCATCTAATAATGAATTTACTACATTTTTTCTGCTTTTGAGAAAATCACAATTTTGGTTTTAATTCAAAATAATGCCATGGCATGATGCATAATGGCTTTCTGCAATCCGATTGGTCAACATTTTTGTGGCTTTTTATTTCCTTTTCCCAGCTATATTCCCCCCTTTTAGCAAAAAACTGAAGCCTTTTATATCCTCTTATGCTTTTCCTTATTTCCCCCTTTTCTTTCCCGTGCTGTTTTCAGTTTTTATTCCACTTTCCTTGAAGTAGAAAGTAGCTGCAACTACAAATCGATAAAACTTTGGCCTCGTTTTTTCAAGAGCATGTTACAAACTTGTCTGGTTTCTGTGACGTCATTGAAATTTACAAACTAGTGCAAAATTCAAAGGTAAGTTTTGTCCGTTTTTTCTTCGTTTAAAATCATAAAACTCAATGTATTTTTTCATTTAGTCATGCGTGCGCCTACCCACGGCTTTTTTTTCTGAAAAAATATTGACTTCTTTTTCATTAATAATTTACAAAAAGTATTTAAAATCTAGGGCTTCGGGCTTCCTGTAAAATTAACCGCATTTATTATTGCTTAAAATATTAATATCTTGATATCTTCGCGGAGGCCGATACTGACTTAAACTAGTTATTTAATTATAACATATTTTCAGAGTCCGGTGAGTTGTAAAAATATTCTTTTATCTTATCAGATATTCATAAAATTTATGCTCACGTAAGCTTCCGTACACAAAAATGTCAGCCTTCACAAAATTTTCTCAGATTTCATTTTCATACCTCACACACATTTAATTTTCTGTCTTTCTAGTCTCGAAATGTTGTTTTCAGGACACGAATTTCCAGAATAACGTTGGAAACGCGAGCCAGAGTTTTGGAAGTACGTATTCAACATAAAGAGTGTCTTCAGGTTTGCGCGGGCGTTTCTCATTTTGGTAATTCGCTTTAACCAGGAAGTTATTAAATAGCGGACTTTAACCATTGGTTATAAAAGTTTACATTCATATTCCCTAATTCCCTAGTTTGCCGGGAATAAACGCAAAAATTCCACTGGATTTTGTATTTATTCCATTGAGTTCAACCCACAAATTCCTTGGTAAGTTTTGATATCATAAACCACTAGTTATAAATGGGTTAGCGTGGTTAGTATAATTTATGAATTGTGCGGTTATGTTTTTGGACTGTTATGACATTTGCATTTGTTACCCGGTATTATCTCGAATTTGTTAATAACAGTTTTTACGCTCCATTATTATTATTATTATTATCATTACTTCGACCTTGTTGAGTTTTAATATTTCGAAGACTGGATAAATTTGAGATTCTCTTTTAATGAGAAAGATTACTCGGGCGGCAAAGCGAGTGAAACTCAACGCACAAATGGTTGCTGAAGTTCGCGACACTATCGCGTTCAGATTTTCTGCCATTTTGAAAACAAATGAAATCAAAAAGTAAACAAAATTTGACGCAACAGAGGGACAGTTAATTAAAAATCAAATCTTCACATTTAACCATTGTCCTGTTATCGTTTCAAAATTGAATTTGGGTCAAAATTAGAAGTCATTAAACCATAAAAGCCGCTTGCCAATGCGGCTTTAAACACTCAAAAATGACCCCAATCTAAAAAGATCTTGATTTAATTTACACAAAAATTGCTAGAATCAAACAGAAAAATAATTTCTGAAAAAAAGATAGACATTATCTTTGGGATATTTCACAATGAAGCCGATCTATTTGTTGATATTTATTGTGATTTATTTCGGGCCGATGAAAACCCAAGAAACGAATATTTATTACAACACATTAATCAAACGACAGCCCGAATTAACTATAACCCAGGGTTCAGTTACCAACTTATCATTCGAAAGTTTACCCATCAGCTATTCACAGGACGAAAAATGTACAGTTTACGTTATACAGAACGACCCAATAACCCGGAAATTTGGACAATTATCCAAAACGACGTTTAGCTGTGAAGAAATTTCGTCGGTTCAATTTCACCATTTTGGCGCCTTTTTTCCAACCGAAGCGAATGTTAAACTTCGTATCCAATACGAAAACAGAGCGGGTATGAAGGTGTACCCGACGACTTTGTTTGTTACAGTTTTAGGCAATCGGTTAAGTTATGCGTCTCCGTCTTACGAATTGAAGAGAGACCCGAATTTGCTAAGCGTGTCTTCTGTCAATGGGATGTCAGCCGCAATTTCAACCAAGCATATCTCGATACAAGATATAAACAACAAGTAAGATCTTTGAAAAAATGTTCAACATTTATTTTTTTTTCAACAGCTTCAACCTTTTTTTTCATCAACCTCTCCTAAGAAATTTTAACACTGGGCTGTTCACAAAGCAAAAAAATTCTAAGTTTAATTTAAACAAAACGACTCTATAACGTGTAAAATTTTGCAGCCGATACCTCAGCTAAAATTTTGTTTGTCCTAGAATTTTATTTAGTTTGTAATTATTAGATGGGTCCAAGGAATCTTAAAAATTATGCTGTTCTTACTGAAAGCTGACACTGAATCAAAAACTAGAAACGCGTGATTTTGAAACAGCGGGACTCGACGCAGCTCAGAGAAAAATGCAACGTCTTTTATATAAATTTGAAAAATGTTGTCGCGGTTTTGCAAATACAAATTTCATCAAGAGTTCTCCATAAGTCATTAAAAGCTTTGGAAACCGGTCTTGTATCTTGCAAAAAAACTATTTTTAAAAATTTGTACATGTCATCGTTCGTACTGATTTCAAGTGAAAATCAGAGGTGAATAAATTTCATTGGAATAGAAAATGAAAAAAAAATGTTTCGAAGACTGATTCATATCAGTTTTTCAGCATGTCAGAATTGTGCTTTGTTTGCTTACAGCCAAGCAGAAGTATAGTTATATATGTTCTCACTTTAAACTTCGGATTTTGAGATCCTCACACCATCTGCAGTCGATATTAAGCGATAAAAAGAGCCTTTGTTTGTCGAGAAAATAGGTATAAATATATGACCTGAAAAGGTTTCCTTAGAATTTCTCGTTACCGGTGCCATGAGTTCGATAAGGTATCAAGTATCATGTTTTTGAACTTCAAAAAATAATTTCAGCCTGCTCAAAAAAATCCATAGCAATCAAAACAACCTGCTCAAGCAATCACAAATATATCTAAAAACATCTTAACTAATTTAATAAAAAGCACTTCAAAAGGAAAAGGTGTTTTTAAAAAACTTGAAAAGCAAGAAAAAAGACTGAGGATCACGCCATAAAGCACACTTTGAGAACGTTTTTAAGAAATTTCTAAAACGCATGCTTATGTGTTTATGGTGGTAATCGATCAACTAATTAAACTATAAAAGAAACAGTTTTTTACTTGAGGCTAAAGTGGACTCTATCCCTAACCATGCTACGTGTTTCTGGAAAAAATGTTTATTTAGCTAAAATATTTTGGAAAATTTAAAAAACTCTAGCTTGTAATTCTTAAGGAAAACAAAAGATTTTAAAGTAAAAAAAGCAGACCATTTTTTATTGTAAAATTCGCTTATCATCCTGGCTTTTAAGATTAACAGTAATTTGAGTTTCTTTCCCGAAGATTTATTGGGGAATTCAAATTTGTAAAGAATCGCTGATATTTTCATTAACTTTCCGATTTATACATATGTAGTCTGGATGTGTGCTAGGTTACCTTGAATCAGCGGAACTTTCCGAGCTGTATTGCCGATCAGTGTTCTGTTTCAGGTATTTCAGAACGAACCATTCTTCAAAAATTAAAGATGCTCTGTCAAGCTTAATTTTCTTTATTTTGAAATATTTTGATTGCGTTTATAGAATGTTTTGTACGAGAAACGTTTTGCTAGATCAACTTGGTCTTGCATCATTTCATAAAAACTAGTTCTGAAATGTTGCCTGTTACTCCTTTCTATTTTTTTTTTCAATTGCTCCGTCAACTTCAAAAAAAATGTATAGCCAATTCAATCTTGAACATTCAATAATCTCTGATAAATTTGAGAATTGGTTACTTCAACACTTGCACTCCATTTAATTAACCCAAGAAATTTGATTTATGTTAACATCTAAAATTGAAGCCAGTCAATCTTGAGTACCTATGTTTTAAAAAATGAAAATTGAAAATGGGAAAATCATACGTCATATATTTGAGCTGGGCCAAATCAAGACTTTGTTTTTCAATACTGAGAGCAATAAACTTTTGTTGGAGCTCAAATGACATGGAGCTCAAATATTGGAGCTCAAATGACATGTCACCCAATGAGGGGGGACTTTTTATTAGTCGATTCTTCTCGGCTCACCCAATGAGAGGGGAGTTGGAAAAGTTGCTTAAGTTGACTGAAACTAAGACAAAAGCAATTGATGAAATTAACAAACAGGAAGGGAACGCTAATCTCAGTTATTGAAAACTTGAAATTTTAACAATAATGCAAGAATGAATGTTTACGTCATTTAGTAAACGGTATGGTACAACAGTGGTAACTATACTTGAGCATGTAACCTACCAATGAAAATATTCAAATTCTTGCAGGAGTCTTGCATGCCATTTTGTAAGGAAATAAATACTGCTTCCACTTGTTCATACAGGATTCTTGCAAGCTTCGATGGATCTTAAAAGAATCGGGTAAGATTTCAATCCGCCAATCATAAGGGTATTACTGTTTGTCGTATATTTTTCAGAAGCTTTCAAGAAAAAAATTTCAGGAGACCAAAATATTAAATTTATTTTAGATTTATGTAATTCGGATATTTTCGAATTATGTTAATTCAATAACTTTTTTGTACTAGAGGATGTCGAATGGGCACTAACTACCTCTTGTCCAAAATGTACCCTGAGTACGGTAGAGTGGAGGGTGACAAAATGGGGGGAACCCTGGTGCCCTGTGCCCAGTTTCTGGACTCTGGAGTCTATTACAAACACGAGAGAGTTGTCTTAGACGGAGGTTAGTTGTAATTAACATTTTTATAACTCTATCTTTTCTTTTTTAAATTTGGGTATTTGGGTAGCTTGCGAATTGGTTTGTTTCGAATTCCTTATTAAAAATTGCCTTATTTTTCCTCACCCAAACATGTAAATTCATGATTATAACCAAATAGTTAAATAAATACAAAACAACTTATACGAATTATAGTCCATAGCATAAAGTTGAAAGGCTAGCGAACCTTTCAGAGGTCGAAGTTCAAATTTGAAACATGCAAATACCGACATTCTGATGTTTACATGCATCCCGTATTTTTCGTTTAACTTTTAAATCGTGAAACTCACTTGTTAAATCACACGGGTAGTTTTCTCTTTTTAGCCCGAAAAATGGTGCCCGATTACGACTATATACCTTTCATAGTCGAGGGTTATTCGCCATCCAAAATGCGCAAAGAGTACGAGTATTTCATGCTCCCAGTCAGACTTCCGACCTCAGTTCTCGACTCAACCCAGAAAGACAGACCAAGACAAGAACGCCCACCTCAAATACTCGAAACCCAATTCCAGGGTGAAGCCAGTCTAGTGCCCATAACCTCTGACACCCTTTCTGTCTCTGATCTGTTCACGAACCCTGACGAAATTGTGTTCAAAGTTGAGCCCAGCATGAACAAAGAAAAATACTTTTCAAACTTTGGGCGATTGGTGTTCACGGACAACCCGAGTCAGGAAGTGACGACATTTACCCAAAAAGACGTGAAAGACCTCAAAATTGCGTTCCAGCAAAAAGATACGGACCGAACTGCTATTGCGCATATTTACTTACGGGCAATTGACTCGCACGGTATAAAATCAGACAGACTCGATCTACAGATTAAAGTTAAGCCTAAAAACCCGTTTGCGCCCGAAGTCGTAACGAACGATGTTTTGATGGTAAATGAAGGGATCAAAGTGATGTTGTCGAATACAGTTCTTTCGGCTACTTTGGCAAATTTACCGGTTGAGAAAGTTAGTCTGGATTTCAAAATTGTGGCACCCAGAGAGAGAAAGGGAAGTTACTACGTACATGGGAAACGGAGACAGGATTTCACTTTGAGCGATATTACCAATAATGCTGTAAGTAGTTTCCAGTTCTTTATTTCTATTTTAAAAAAGAACGATAAACTTGCTTTTGAGGACTTTAAAATGTCAGAATTTGATTAGAGAGTTTTGTGAAAATTTTGCAGTCCGCACGGCTTTTTTCTTATAGGTGGTTATCGTGAAAATAAACTATCATGGGAAAAAAACCACCTTGCCCGCCCAGGTGGAATATAGCCGCCTATAATTGAAAGTTTTACACACTTATACTGGCATGTTCAATTTTTATTGGCTCCAGTCCTATCTTTTCTTGGGCTGTGCAAAATCAATGTTAAATCAATAGAGCGCATTAGCACAGTTATGAAAAGAAATCTGTAATTTGTTCACGCACAAGCTGTGTTTGCGTGTGCGTGCATTCATGAGTGCGGGGGGGGGGGGGGGTTGCCGAGAATAAACAGTTCCTGATTCTTTCTACATTTTCATCTTAAGGTTCGATACATGCCTGGAAACGACGAAAACGACGCGGACAATGTCATACTCGAAATCACGAAAGCGGGCTCTGAAGAGAACAAAACTACCTGTCTCTTTCGCATAATGGTGAAACCCTCTGACAACCAGAAACCCCGTCTGAACATAAAACAGCCCACGGTTGAGATTTCTCACTCGAAGGTAGCTCTGATGACGTTGGCTCACGTCCAGTTCATTGACGACGATTCGAACTGGAACCAACTGGTTTACAAACTTCGATCTCCTCTGCCCAAAATGATCACAGTCATCAAAATACAACAAAACAAGTAAATACCTTTTTCCAGGTAGATCTTTACCATTATAGCCCCCCCCCCCAGGTTAGTGGTCATATAACTTATACCCCCATCATGATAATTATACAATAATAGAGTCTATAATTTCCTGAGGAGGGATTATAATGGGAAAGACCCGTTTATTGTACCAATTTCTGTTGACTTCTCTGGCTTATAATGTGGATCTTTTTCCGTTTTCGCCCACCCCTTCCCCCTCCACCTTCCTCCCCCCCCCCCCCCTCCCCAAGTACGTTATGCACCCCCAGTTACAGAGCAATTGGCATTACATAGTAAATCATATGTAAAAATCTGGCATGTTTGTCGGTGTTGAAAATAATATGCACCCACTAATCTAGGGGGGGGGGGGGGGGGGCACAAACGGAAAAGATCCCAGAGTGTATGCTCGCTCTAATTTTTGTTCATTTTCTCTAACTGCGTCTGTTTGATATTAGGTCGAAAGAAAAACAAAAGTAAGCATATCTAGATCAGATAGCTAAACTTGTTTACCTTTTATGTAGTCAACAACTGTTTAGATGTTAGTTGGGGACTGCTCTTATTATCTGGTCACGTGCCAATTTACCGCAATGTACCAAAATACCCGATATGACAAAATACCCATTGATCCAAAAATATCCAATTTATTCCCTTTGATATTGTTATTCAATAATCTTGATTACGAATTAGCTGTTTATATTACGAGCATGTTTTTCTCGTACACGCTTGTTATATTTTTTGCATAAAGTTCCATTAGCCGCTGAGGCATGACCAAACCAACTAGTATTGTATTTGAAACTTGGTAAATACATTTTATTTACTATAAATTATCTCATTTAGGCATTATTATGGTAAATAGCCTTTTAAAAATAATTTTAAGGTAATTATAAAATATTGGTAAAGTCATGGGTATCTTTGAATTGGGTATTTTGCCATGATGACTCATTTTTATACAGAAAATGGCTGTCAATCGCTTGTTCAGGTGAGTGATAATAGGTTCTATTTAATTGAAATGTAAAAAAAAATTAATAAAAAAAGATGTTTCAATGAACCTAGAAAACTTTTCTGGTAGGTTACAGCAAAGTACAAAATTAGGGAGATTACATTACACTAAGCGCAACTTTCTAGTGAAAGCTTTTTCAAAAATTAGTATTGTTTGTTATTGTTGGTTAAACCATCTAGGAGATGTCGAATAACAAGTTTTAAGCAAAAGATAATTGTGCTGATTTAAACTTAATAAAAAAGATTTAAAACAAGCCAACTAAGCAATTTCCCCGTAGAAATATATGTATGATCCGACAAGCTCATAACTAATGACGATACGACGAGCTATTCTGTTTGGTTTTGATTATTCTGATGCTTGATTAAAAACATAATGTTTCAAACTGGAACAAATATTAGAATCTTTAGAATACAATTTATTGGTTTATTGGTTGCGTAAATGATAAGTGATGTCTCAGAGATGCACCACCAAATAAGATTACAGCAAAAAACTTGTTACCCGATGAGAAGCATAAACGAAAGACGTAGAAGAGGAGGAGAGTTTGACAAAAAATTATTTAAAGATTGATTTTGATATGATTTTCAGGATAGTTTTCGGGAACCATACCATTTCTGAACTTTTTGCTTTTTTTTGAATTTTTTGGTTGTTATAAAATTTTTTGAAAATTTTCTGGTCTTTCGTGACTAAAGATGGTATAGTTTGAATGTGATAGTAACTGGAGCTATTAATTTGAATTAGTCTGAATGAAACCTTCAGTTTTATGACCTGGATTGGTTAAACTCATACTCAAAGATGGTCTGAAAATTCCCAGCTCTTGCTTCAATATGCTGTTGTGTTTTAAATTGGCTGTTTTTCTGGCTTTTCAAAAGTTTTTGTGTTGTTCATCTTTCAACGCCCTCAATGAACGTGTTTGTAAAAAAATTTTAAAAAATTTTAAAAATTTAGAAACTTTAAAAAAACTTTAAAAGCCTAGTAAAAAACACTATAAAATACGGTATTATGATTTTAAAAATGACAGAAATATTTTTCCCATTAAGGTTATTTTTCTCATAATTTGGTTTCTGATAGATTACCGCTGCTAAAATTTATTATGTTCCAGGCACTGATGTTAAACGCATATCAAAAACGCAGAAATTATGAACAATTGCCGTGTCCGTACTAAACAGTACCAGACAAAACAGCTGCGAATTGCAAAATGTTCTCGGAAAAAGTAGTGCAATAAAAGCAGACAAAATAGTCCCGAATAAATACCGAAGCAGTTGTAAATATAATCTACGAACAATTAACAAACATAATCTTGGATTAGTCGAGTTTGCGAATGCATTGTTTTTGATTGATCATAAGAATTAAGATTAAGCCAAAATTTGTTTAAAAATACGTAATTTGGACAAAACTATGTTGTAATCAATCTTTGTTCAGTGACATACAATAATATAAATAACTCAGAGAATTTCTTGGTTAACTGATGTTCATATGTTTAGTTGGGACTATTTTGTCTGGGACTGTTTTGTCCGCTTTTTTGGGACTATTTTGTCTGGACAGTTTTTTCGTGGAAATTTTTGCTATTCGGGACAGTTTTGTTAGGGACTGTTTTGTGTGGGACTTCTCTTGTCACCAACACTATCGTAAGTCATCCGTGTCACTAATAGCCAATTAAAGACAGATAATAAATTATCAAGTAAACATTTGTTTGTTCATTTTTGACTTGCAGTTAAACTAATCAATCAAAGAATGTTGATAAATCGAATTTTGGGCAAAAATGAAGCAGTTTTGAATCGGAAACATTTCTAATACTGAATTAAATATGGAGTGTTTGCGACCGAGTGGGATGTAACAAAAAACTACCAAAAACGGCTAATTCCACAAAAAAAAAAAAACAAAACACAAACATCAAAATTGCTCATAAAAAAGTAATTTATGAAAAAGTTGACCATCTTTTAACGCTCTCTTCTTCATTGGGCAGTCATAAGTGATTTTGAAGGAGCACTTTGAACTCTGGAGTCATAACTGCATACACAAATTTGCTAATTAGGTCATACCTATTCTTCCATTGAATGTTAATTATGAGACACTCCAATCTCTATTTCTCAGAACTTTGATCGCTCCGAATGGCAACAGGTTTTAGAATAATTGACTGAAACGATTTTTGACATTTCACGACATTTTTGCTTTTCACGGACCAGTTTATAAAAAATAGCTCTCTTAGAGGTCGTTGTAGTTGAGACTTCACTGGCTTTGTTAGAATTCACTGGCCATTTTAAATTTTCTCAAAATACGGGTTTCAAAAAACTTAAATTCATGTCTCGCTCTTTGCACACGAAAGCAATGTTAATTGCTGAATTGTTTTGCTACCTAAATGCAAGAAATTGTTTATTGAACTTTCCGAAAATAAACATTCGTTGATTTTTTAAGGTTTTTGCAACAAACACAAGAAATTCCGGAGGAGTGGACGCAAGAAGACATATTACGTGGTTTAATCTACTTACAGTATCGCGGCGGTTCCTCAGAAGTCGAAAGAAGCGAACTGGTTAAAATTGGGGTCCGCGATCGAAACGCGATTCCAAACTCAAACTCATTTCAACTCCTTGTCAAAATCATACCGAAAGATGAAAACCCGCCGCGACCCTCATCCGAGTGTTTAATGTATATGGACGTTATTGATTACCAGACAACCGGGTTTACGAAATTTATGCTGAATTATATCGACGAAGGGTCTCAAGACCCAGCCGATATCGAATACGATGTCATCAATCACCCCTACGATACTAATACTTTGAACCCTCTAAAAGCGGGTAGTTTGTATATAGTCAAGGGTGATCATAGACAAGAAGCGGGCAAATTTACTCAAGCTGACATCAACAGCGGGTTTTTGAAATACATACCCCCCAGTTCCGAACGAGGAGTTACAGCTCGTTATATTGAATTTGGGTTTTCAGTTAGAGACAAGTACGGTAACGTGGTCAAAAACCAGGTGTTTTCAATTAACCTTCAAGCATTTGATCGTCAGCCGCCGCAGATTTTTACAGGAAACAAACGAATTTTACCAGGAGCTGAATTTCGTATTAGTGATAAATTTTTGCATATTTACTCCGTCGATCCGAATAGCCGACCCAAAATCGAGCTGGTGAAAGAACCGACGCTTGGGGTGTTGTACCTCGACCGCGATGAGTTAAAAACGAGTTTAAATCGGTTTTTCTATATTGAAGACTTGAAAAATCAAGAATTGAGATACAGAAATAACATTGATGCTTTGAACGGCGACAACGAAGAAGAAGATTCCTTCACGCTTTCTATAAACGACGGGGTGAATGTTCTAAACATAGATTTGTTCATAACTATTTCACGACAGGGTCAATTTGTCACCGATGTTTTCAGGGAAGATAGTTCAACTGTCGGGATTAACATCTACGTAGCCGAAAACAAAGTTACAAACATAAACAACGCTGTTCATAAATATTTTCAGTCTGTTCTTAATATGACGCATTCATCGAATTCTTTCCGAAAAAGACTTGAGGGTTTGGTAAACTCACAAAAAACTGAAGGTTGCTCTATGACCTTGACCCGGGGGCCCAAAGTTGACAGTACGGGCGAAAATCTTTACGGAAACTTGAAAAACGGTCGAAAACAGTATTTGAGGTATAAACCACGACTTCAAGAATCGAACAGTTTATCGTGCGAAGATGCGTTTAATAACCATGCTTTGTACCAAACGCATAGTCAATTAGAAATCGGCGTCCGATCAAAAATTGACGAAATGGAATTTGACGTTACTTTGTCAACCAGCGACCAAAGTGTAATTCTAATTGACCAAAAATTCGTTTTGAGGGTTTTTATTCTACCTGTTGACAGTAAAGAACCGCAACTTCGGGTTCTGAACGAGGTTTCGGTTCTTGAAGGTCGCAAAAGTCGAATTGGGAACGATATTTTGCGAATTGATGACATTGATACGCCTAAAAATAAACTGTTTTGCATTATCAGTCACAAGCCCGAGTTCGGTTATCTAATTGACCAATCAAATTCGGCCACGAGTGATATACCAATCAGTGCTTTTAAGTACTCCGCTTTAGTCGAGGGTAGAATTTACTACGTTCAAAGTTTGCACACCCACAGAATCCGAACTGTAGAACCGGAACACGACAAATTCAAACTTCTCTGTACCGATTTCCAAAAATCGAGTTCGTCGGATGTTATTATTAAAGTTATACCACAATCTGACGAACCGCCGAGTTTGGACGTCCGAATGGCACTGTCTTTGAACGAAGGGGGTTCTATAAAGTTAGGCTATCCCTACTTTTCCGCGAGCGACCGCGACCTCCCCAGGGAAAATTTGACCTTGAACGTAATTGTTCAGCCCAAGTACGGCTACATCAAAATTGAGAAAGTAATGCCAAATGAGCGGTCACAAACCAGAATTGTGGAAAGTTTTCCAGTGTCGCTGATAGAACAAAAAGGGAACCAGGGTTCCATGAATACGAGATCCGAAAAGGTTCTGTATCAACATGATGGATCCGAAAACTTTGAGGACTCATTCAGGTTGCAAGTTACGGATGGTGGTCCGAAGACAGCGATTGACGAGATCCCGATTTTGATCACACCTCTGGATGATGAAAAACCACGACTTATAACTCACAACGACTTAGTTGTGAAACCTGGAGACGTAAGGTAAGGTTTTAAAATTTTTTAAAAAGTAAATTAACCTTATTTGCATTGTTATTAAAAACCGAGCTTAAGTTTTTTGTTGCAGTTTTCAAATAAAGACTTTGTCAAATCAAAAGGTTGAATCTTGTCTCGGGGAATGTTGTTTAATGTATTTTCCTCTCTAACTCAGTAGCAATTTTCCTATTCCCTTCGCATTCAGTGGGTGATTTGAAAATTGTCGTTGAAATTGTTTTCACCTGGTGAAATGTCTTCACCTGGTCAAGTTTCCGAAGGGGTCACTGAAAAGTAAGATTAAATTAATAATCAAAAAATTAACGGCAGGTTTTTTTACATTGCATTGTTATCAATTATTTTTAAAAAAAGTGATTATGGAGTATTGTATAACAATAAAAGTGTGAATAAAAATTTAATCGCACTACCAAAAATAATTTTTTGATTACTAGTAAGCTATCATTTGTGCCGCTACTCGTTAGATTAAACGATTTATAGTTTTCTCCAAAGCAGAAAAAAGAAGCAGAAGTTTTCCAATCTGTTACTTCCTGTTTCTTTAAATACCAATTTAGATAGAATTAATTGATAGAAACGACACTTGTTGAATTGTTTTATTGGCATGATTGAATAAATTATCTTTCGAGAACTAAAAAATGTTTATTTAAAAGAAATTTCATCAGTTTTTTTTTCTAAAACAATTGCATTTAAAGATGAATGTTCTGATCTTTTCGAGAAGCCAATTGACATTAAACAAAAGTTTTGCTGACTGGCGTTTATTTTCTATGATTTTGAAAAAGAAGCTTTTTTTGCTAGGATTGTTTTTCAAAAAAACTCAAGCTCAGCAAACTTGCTTAATACTGATAGGTTCTAATATATACGTGCATAAATTTTAAATTTCAGTTGAAGATATATGTCTAGAGATGTCTGAGGAAATTAGTTTTTCAATTAATTTCTTTTTGTTCAAAAAACTTTTATAGTTGTCGTTTACTGACAAATAGTTTTGAAGTTATTTTAATTGATGTGTTTTGACTCATATTGTCAAGAAAAAGAAAAAGAAACTAAAATGAAAATTATCAAAGACTTTTACTAATTTTCTTTCTTTCTTTTGAGGCGGCTCCATTTTTGTTTGCTCCAAACAAATCATTTTGTTTTGTTCTGTTGACTTGCTGATCTTACACAAAAGCTGGATTAAGCAAAAACTTATTAGACATCAGACAATTTTTTACATAGATTTTGTCTTAATTAGGTCAACATCAGTTTTAAATTAGGCTAAACAAATTAATTATGGTTTTTTGAAATTCACTTGATGTTATGAAGTTGCCAAGCTTCCTTATCGGTTGTCATTTAATTGAGCTCAGAAGTTTTGATTAAAGAAAGGCATTTGTTTCAACCTTTTTCGACTCTTTCTCCAGTGTGTTTCCTCCTTTGTTGCGTAGTGCTAGGCTTTAAAACTGGCAAAATCACAGAGAAAACAATAATCAAGGTAAAGTTTGTGAAAATGCGTATTTTTTCTAAATCTAATTTTCTAGAGTTATTGGGCAATAATGCTAAACAATAAAGGGATGAACTTAAACTCAACAAATGCAATTTGAAGCTCAAGAGATAATAAGATAATAAGTGAAAACTTTTTATTATATTTTTATTATTCATTTCCTGGGCTCTTGAATACTTTTTAGTGCCACCCCCCCCCCCCCCCCCAATTGGTGTTCATTTTAATTTCCACCAAATTTGGGAATGCATGCTTGTTGTCTTCCAAAAAAAACATCTTTTGCTTTTTCGCCTTATCACATAACACTCATTCACGTTTGTTAAAATTTACATAGCTCACGCGATTTGACGAAAAAAAGTTTTAATTATACAAATTAAGTCTGGAAATATGAGAATTATAACAGCGCAAAATTTCGTTCACAGGCAAATGAAAACAGATCAGTTTTTGTTAGTTTTGACGGATCTATTCTGTTTTACCCACCCCCGCTCCACTGTTTTTTACGCCCCCCAGTTACATACAAATTATATGTTGGTATATAGCACGATACTATGTAAAAAAATAGCACGTGCGTCTGGGGGGGGGGGGGGGGGGGGTGAAAGATATTGGTGAAAGCCCACTAAGCTTTGCAAAACAGAATAGATTCGTTCTGACTTTGAATTTACTTTTATTTTTATTTTAGATATCTGACAACGAACACTTTGGACGCTGTTGACGAGGATTCCTCGGAAGAAAAGATCCGATACATCGTCAAACAGACTCCGATGCAAGGAAGAATGGAAAAATGGGATCAAAACTCACAAACTTACCGACCTTTACAAATCGGGGATGGATTTAGCCAACTGAACATCGAATTGCAACATATAGTCCGATATTCGCAGACAGAACCGATTTCGAAAGAGCAAGTTCAAGATAAAGTTATTTTCGACATCACTGATGGTTTGAACACACGTTACGGTCAGGAACTTAATATCAAAATTCAGAACAAAGATTTTTTGGGGGAGAAAATTACAAAAACGATATTGCTGCC
This sequence comes from Convolutriloba macropyga, assembly GCF_964194025.1. Lineage (NCBI taxonomy): Eukaryota > Metazoa > Xenacoelomorpha > Acoela > Convolutidae > Convolutriloba > Convolutriloba macropyga. The sequence goes on from NC_134480.1 coordinate 2,031,627, forward strand.
ATCCATAACGAACACGACGATATTCGGAGATGATATCTTACCGGTTATGGATTTGGATTTTGATGAGAAACGACGGAAAGTTTACTTCAGGTTAAGCGTTCCTCCGGTCAATGGATTCTTGGTCAAGGTAAAGAATTTTAAGTTTTTCCCATTATAACCCCCCCCCCCCCCCCCAAATAACACACAGACACAAAATTATGCTATAATTACGGTAATTGAAGGGGTTCTACGCTATATGATCACTAAGTTTGTGTTTGTTTGTGTGTTTGTGTGTGTGTGTGTGTGTGTGTGTGTTTGTGTGTGTGTGTGTGTGTGTGTGTGTGTGTGTGTGTATGTGTGTGTGTGTGTGTGTGGGGGGGGGGGGGGTCATAAAAGGATCATTGTTAAGACATTTTTTTGTACACCCCTCCCCGGATAAATTAGCTTTAGTCACAAATGAAAAAATATAAGAAGTTAGTTACGTGTGACATCCAAACTTTTTAAGTCATTTGTCATTTATGAATTGGAATAAAATTTTGTTAATATGGGTGCCTTAACTTATTAGCTCCCCTCCCTCCCTCCCTCCTCTCCCCCCCCCCCCCCCATTAATAAAATTGGGCTACTGTTTATGGTTTTGGGTCCAAACAGCTAATCTGTAATGAGGGTACCCACCACCATCACCAACATAGTCTAAATACGTTGAGGGGGGGGGGTCGGCTTTAGATTAGGTTTTAGCCCGACTAATTGGGATGGAGCTTGATTAAAAACATTCAATTAAGAAAAAAGCAATACGTGAATATAATATTGTTTTTTTTTTCACTTGAACTCAATCTGTTCAGACGGGAACCAACAACATGAACTCAAACGTGCAGACATTCAGCCGTGATGACGTCAGACTTCAGCAGATTTTCTACCGTCACAGTCCTTACAAATCGGTCAGAATGGACTGTATGAACATAGAACTCCTCGAAGACAGCCGGGTCGCACCCGGACCCATTTTGATCCGACTTTTCCAAATTGTAATCATAGACGAAGCGGATGAAAGCCCGATTTTAACCCTGAAAAACATGACAATATACGAGGGCCAGGAAAAACCACTCTCTGATTTCATAATCGTTGATACCAGGAATCGCCCGGCACGCGACTTCTCGTTCATGGTCAATGTTAGCCCGATGAACGGGGTGTTACGTAATCGTAACGTGGGCGCCAACACGCGAGTGGGTGACTTCTCTTACGAAGATTTAGCCCAAGGTTATATCGTATACGTACACAACGGGAAAGAACCCAACGGTATCCCCGAAGCTATCAACTTAAAGTTGATCGAAACTAACCCCAAAACTGCGGGCAATTTACGCTTTTACCAGTTGCCAAACGTTACCAAACCCGGATCGCCGTATTTCAAGTTCGAAATCACAGTTTTTCCAGTCGATGACGAAACCCCGAGGATGAAATTTAGTGGTCCGACTAAAAACATGCACTATATTGAGGGTAGGCCTGGATTGTATCTGGCTAAAGAGTATATTTTGGCGACTGATGACGATACTGGACCTGACGGGATATTTTACGAGATCACAAGGATGCCTCTGCATGGGTTGCTGACTTATAGTATACACGGACACCAGCCTGTGACCAACTTTTCTCAAAGTAAGTTACACTTTGTCAAAAAAATTGGAACTATTGTTTCGCCTCCCCCCCCCCCCCCCCTAGTGTGTTTTTATGTCCGCCAATTAGAATTTATGTGTGTTATGTGTTGTTACATAACACGTTCTTATGTAAATTATAGTACGTGCGCCTGGGAGGCGTAAAGTTATATGTAAATTAACCGGGGGGGGGGGTTGAGAAATAGGGAAAGATCCAATAAAAAAGTTTTGCAAAACTTTTTGTTTTTTTTTCAAACTCCTCTGCTGTCTTTCGAAACTTGTGCTCCTTGAGGGAATTTTTGTTTACAGTTGTTTCACCAAATTATTAGCCCACACCTTCTGAAATCAATTTTGAGTTTGTAACTCAAATGTTTGTCTCTCTATAAGTTACAAATCAATTTTGGGGTCTTTCCCATTATAGCCCCCCTCCCCCTCCCCCAGCTTAGTGGTCAGATAATCTATAGCCCCACCCACTCCCCCCCAATCATGGTAAATGTACCATAATGGGAGGCTATAATGAGAAAGACACGAATTTTGAAGGTCTCTAATGCATAAAAATCAGCGACCTACTTGGACGGGAAAAAATTTGGCAAAATTTGGTGTTTTGTTGTAAATTTTTCCTGCTTTTTAATTGTGATATTGAGACAAATTGCATCTCGACTAAAAAAAAATTAAAATTCCATTATAACGCTAATCACTTATATGTTCTCAAATTACACGATGTATTAGTCCTTCAGCAACGCAATTTCATTCTATAAAATCTAAATTTGGTTTTATTTATGGTCAAGACATTATTCATAAACAAATTACGACTTCATTTTCTTAAATGACTGCTTAAGCAACAAAAGATTGGTAATTTTTAGTCATAAAGTGAGATGTTATTTAGACAGTTAAATCTGCTTGACTAAATGTCGAATCACTCAAGCATTGTAATTTGGTTAATATGTCTGTGAATTATCAATTCAAATGCTTTTGTGACGGTTTTTGAGTGACGTTTCTAGCTCGTTATCAAATCAACAAATCAATGTTGAAGATTTTTTTCGTATTTAATTTAAAAGCAACACAGCTATGCATATTTTCATGCTTAATGCAAAAAAGCTCTTTTTGTGTTGTTGGTACTGAAAACATTATAACTGGCACATCGAATAAAATGTTCATTTTTATGACCAAAAGAATTTTTGGTTCTTCGTTTTCAACAATCAATGATTCATGTTTCAGAAGTCTAGACATAATTCGTATCATTAAACTTCGGTTATTCTATGTTAAGAAAAAAATGTTTAATGTATAAATTTCAAGCAAGTAACTTTAACCAAGTGGTTTTTTTTCAATTTACATATCAGATATGGAGAAATTCGGTAAAAAAAACTCTAAAAAGGCCATTTTTAGTCAAAATTCCTTTTTGAGACTTGTACCATATGTTTACCCTAGCAGTCTTGCTTAGCATTTTAAAAACTTTATTTAACTTTTGTATTTTTGTCTAGTTTTTGGTTTTGCTTCTCTGTCTATCAAACATTTCATTAAAACTCAATTGAATATTGCTTCCTCTCTTTGAAAAAATGTGGTCGACATAGATGTCTCCAGCTATAAGTAAATAGTTTTCAAAAGATATGCTTTTTCGGGAATGTTCAATTTTTTGTTTTCTTGTTTGTGGACAATTTTCGTGTTGCAAAAAAAGGTTGATTCTAATTCCAAGCACCAAAAATTCTTCACAAGGCAATTTTTTTTTGATACAGTTCTTTGGTTTGTCAACAAAAACGAAACTCTGTAATAAAGTCTCCAATCACATTCCTTTGTCAGAAGCAGTCGCTACTTTTTTTGATCAAAATTGACTAGGCAAAATGTAGAACGGGGCAGTTTTTGTTCACAGACACTGCAAACTATAGAAAAAGAAAACTTGTTCTCAACGTCTTTGTCCAATTTTCCAATCATCATTGTATAAGTTGCCCTGGAAAAAAATCAAGATGGGAAATATCAATAAAAATAAATCTTTCTTACATACGTCGGAAAAAACTTTGAGTAATCTTTTTCAGTTGTCCCATTTTTATTTGAAAAATAATGAAATATGTAGTTTCCTTCCCCCCTAATTTTTCTAATTTTTCCAAACAAAAAACTGTTACATTTTTTGTAAAGCATTAAATTTCTTTTTGTTTTTTTAAAATAAAAATGCAATAACCGTTCTGGCAGCGCAGAGATTCATTCCTATCACTTTTTTCATTTAAAAAAATGTCTACAACGAAATTTGAAGCGATTATTGTAAACATGTTGGTCTTTTCATCACACCAAGGTGAGTATTAAGATTCTACAGGTTTTCTTAGCCGAAGCAACTTTGTTAATGAATTGAACTTTTGTCGTTTGTTCTGGAACATTGACTCCTGTCTTGGGACGTTGGTTTCTGTTTTTGAAAAGTGAACTTTAACAGTAGCGTAGTTATTAAGGTATAGTAAAAAAAAGAACTGCTAGTGAAGTTCAAGGTGAAAAGCTCTTCTCGAGAACATTTGATTCCATATAGAGCCCTGCCCCTTCCTAACCTAGCTTCCGCACCTACCTACAGCCCCCCCCCCACCACCAACCTATCCATATCAACCTACGCCCCCATCAACATCCAACCACTTTCCTAATACTGTTTTGTTTTTTTGATATTTCGGGAATATGTAGGGCCAATTGAAGGAGTTTTTCTGCACGACTCCTCTTCAAGTCAATTCCGGTTTTTTTTTGAAATGATCGATTTGGTTTTTGGAGTAACTTTTGCGCCCTTGACTTCTTTGTTTTGCGTGATCGAAATTTTTCTCTCATTCACAAGTGTCAGCAGTTGAACTCAAGTAGCCAAGTAGCGTTAATCCACTACTAAAAATCAAATGGAAACTGCGCAAAAATTTTTGTCAATTGTTTTTATTTTAATTTTTATTAGTGATGTTAGTGGTATATAATACTAATGACTTGTTTTTTAGCCCCCTTAGCAATTTTAGTTACCACCTCCACCCACCTGAAGCAGGTTAAAATAGATTAGAGCTCCCACTAGTCGTTCGAGGGCAATTCTTCCGACGCTAGTCGGTTATGTTTGAAATTGTCCGAGAAACTGATGAAAAGATAATTGTTTCTTTATTTTACTTTTTAGTTAGCCTTGCAAATGATTCTTTTTTTGATGTACTTCATCTTCTTTAAGGAGAAAACGCGAGAAAAAAAAGCAATGCCTCGAGAATGTAATCTAATGACAAAGATTAACTTAAGAAAAGAGATTAGAAGACCGAAAATTGCTGGTAATAAACTAAACTACAAATAATTCTAGTTTTCCACTCTTGAAACAGCGATTATGAATGATTGAATGAAATAAAAAGAAATTCTATGAGTTCAAAGCAGCGATGTGACACTTCGACATTCAAACTAAAAATTCATAAATAATTTGCAGAACAGGAAATTTCGCTTTGTTTTTCCTGTTGCAATAGTTTTTTAATTGCTTCAATAACCGTTCTGCCAGAAAGTATATTTTTCCTTGTTATTATTTTTTTGTTCAAATTGAGTATTTAACCAATTTATGGATGTGACTTTGTTCATTAAAAGCATTCAATTATACAAGCAGGACCAGGTTGTTGTACAGTCATAGAAGTTAAAATATACAATTTGAAAATTATCGAAGTTATAAACAGTTACCGGGCCAACCTTTTTGTGTAACAATGGGTTTAATTATATAACTGAGTATGCATGTCTACAGCAGACAGATTTTATGTCTTCAAAATTTATATATTGTTTGACATTCGACGGGTTGCAACATTATGTTCAAAAGCCTATTACTAACCCCCCCCCCTCCCCCCCCCTCACCCACCCCACTCCTGTTTTATTCTCCTTCAACTTCAAATTCCTAAAATTAAGCTTGAAGAATTTGGAATTACTTATGGTTTGTAAATAACAACAACCCCTCCCATAGTCTAGGCCATAATAGGTAAGAATTAACTATGATCGAATTTTGTCACGTCTGATGTTTCAGTAATCTCTTACAGTCTGAGAACCGAAGTCGAGAATTAAGAAACTCTTCCTAAAATCAGATATTTGTGACTTTGTGATTAAAGATTATTTTTATACCCATGTAACATAATTTTCAGTGGACTGTAATATGAACACATACGTTGGTCAATCAACTAGTCCGTCAAAATTTAATTTCATTTGAATTAGAAAATTGCTTGAACTGTTTTTGAGTTCAATTTGGAATTGAAGTTTTTTTCCCGATTCAAAAGCGGTCTTTCCGTATTCTAAGGTGGCGCACTTCCAATCACGATCGAACGATATCTTATTTGCAAATCTAACAGTAGGAGGTGATTTTATATTGGAAATGTTTTCCTCAATTTATTTGCTAATAAATGTTGCATAATTTGTTCAATTCTTCAATTTCTGACGTATGCTCTTTTATATTGAGTTCGCCTTCATTTCTGAGTATGACATAAAACATGATCATAGGTACAACGTATTTATCTTTCTCAATTTTTATTCGACCGGTATAAATTCGATAATAAAATCGATCAGATTTTGATTTAAATATTTATTGTTTGAAACTTCCTTTTAAAACTGACTGTGATAAAGACCCATCAAGCCACAATTAGAGCCTGGATTTATAATTTAAATATCACAAATTTATTTATTATAACTCCTGACTCGGGATAAGCCGGAAATTTAAAAGAAAACCCTTGAAGGTATAAAGTTATATAGGTATATATAAATATATACCAATCACTATAACTAGATTGTTTTTAATGCGAGGGGTCATAAATTATTCATAAAGTTATGGTCTACTAATTTTCGCAGCTCTATTATTTCCATGAAGTTTCAGGCGCATATATAAGGAAAAAAGCGTGAACTGTTTAAGGAATATTGAGTTTGAAACTTGGGAAAATTGGCAAAATTTGTGATCTGAGCTGGATCAATTTTTGAGTGGGAAACGTGACAGTGGGTAAATATCTACAGGGTACAAATGTCGTTTGTCTCCCCACAAAAATGCCACTGGCTAATTTGGACTACCCGGCTGTTATTACTTATAACTATTACTACTATTACTTATAACTAGTACTTATACAAATTTGATATAAACTACTATCTTTACTCATAGTTTTGATGGTAATAACACTAATATTTCATAAATTCTTACAAAATTTGATATTTCGAAATTTGCCCGCTCAGAGGTTTCAGATCGAACTTTTGTTTCTTTTGGAACCCAATTTTAAAAAGCGAATTATTTCGTCATTTTAACCCAGACATACCCTTGAGCTTTTCATTGTTTACTGTATTGATAGTTAAAGGCTGATTCTGTAGTAGGGCAAAAGTTATTAAATCGCTCAAGTTAAGAAATAAGTTAAGGGCAAATGAAATCTGCGGGGGAGTTTAATTCTTTCTCTTTTTGAAATCTTTGCAAACAACTGTTCCAATCAGAAGCCCACCGGCTGTTTACCAATCAATATGATTTGGTCTTTCACGTGCACACATAGTCCTTGCTGGGCGATTTTAATTCCCCCTTCTTAGAGGGTTATGCCTTTCTTGTGAAGGCAAACCCCCCTCATTTTCCTTCTTTCCTTTTGAATATATTTTCCCAAAATCCGCTATGGGTCTTATATATATACGTGTGTATGCATATTTGTAATATATGGTGATCTTATGAATAGGGTAAAACATATCACGCATGTTTTATGACGCAATGGCTAAACCTAAATTTCTGCCTCAATCGTGCTAACTTCTCATTTTATTTTCTCATTTTCTCGATTTCTTCTATCCTTTACCCGCGTGTTCAGTTGTAAACAATAACTAACTTAGCCCAAGGCAACCCACAGCCCAAGATATTGGGTTCGCCTTAGCGCCCTGCGTTCCATGGGTGCACGTGAACAAACAACAAAGGGTGGCGATGGAATAGGGGATTGTAGGGTCGGTCGGGGGTCTCGTGGTCCAAAGAGAGAGAGAGGGGGGGTCGAGGTTGAGATAAAGTTTGTGCGTCTGTGAGCTATTGTACCAACAAATTAAATAATGGGTTAGCGGGGCTTGTTGGAGGGAATGGGGGGGGGGGGTAAAGAAGTAAGAATTAGATAACAATAATATTATTGTACCGAAGAAAATGAGAGTGAGAGAGAGGGGTTGATTTTAGCGGGGGTTAATTGTGAACAAAACTGAGGGTATACTTTAATTTATTTTTGGTTGCCCACTGTGCTTTCTGTTGTTATATAGCTCCCCAGTTGGTCTAATTTGGAATTTTGTCTCCTATTTCGCTACCTAGTACCCCAACCCACACAGATGCAAGAAACAAGCAAACAAACAACCCAGCAACCGAGTCGGGGGCATCAATTGTTGTTAATTAAAACAAACACAAAACATAAAACACAGAAGATAATTCAATAATATTTTCTTCCAAATCTACAACCAAAGTTCCGCAATTCGAGTCAAATTGCAAAACACGGGTAAAATGTTTCAAGTAAAATTGAACTCTGGTCACACTGTTATGAAGTTTTCACACTATTAATTCTTTGAAGATTTCTGAAGATTGAATTGATTCTCGACAATGTTTTGATCAAATTTTCAACTACTTAAGAAATGGTTGCAAATAATAAAGAACATGGTTATAAACCATTCATAAGTTTTAAAACATTATTTAGACGTGATCAATTAAGACTAGAAAATAACTCCCAAATATGGTACAAAAAATTGTTGAATTTGACGCGTATCGCGAACTGTTTTGAGATGGGATTTTAATTGGTCCGGTTATGGCCTAAACTTAACCAATGCCCTTACGGTATCGAAATTACGATGAAAAACAATGTAAAGATTTTCGAAATAATGAATTTTCTAAACTAATCAGTTTCGAGTTTTCTTTTTTTGTGAGATTGACAGTTCTTGATGAATTCTGATGTTGTTTTTTGCTGCTTTCTTGCTTGACCTTTTGTTAACCATGTCGAATCAACATAGGGCAGAGATGCCAAATAGTGCACATATTGCAAATAATCAACTGAGAATCAAAGTTGATGACATGATTTTATTTTTGTTTTCATTATTTTCTGCAATAAAATTCATTGCTGGAATCTATATTCGGTCACTTTACAAAAAATGTATCAACATATGAACGTAATTTGAATTTGAGGGTCTTTCGTAAAATGAATAATTATTGTTATTTACAGAGACAATGCTGCATATTTGCTCAATATATCTTTTTTTGAAATTATCATTTCGTGAGAATAAGCAATTTTTGAATTATCTTAGAAGAAGTTTCAAGTTGGAAGCTTATCTCGTAATGCTAATGAAAATTCTATAATCAGACTGAAAGATTATGTGAAGTTACTAAATGGCATTCCTGAACTATTTTGGAGTCAAACAGTCTTGGAGTCAAACAGTAATCAATTGTAGTTTAAATTATTAGTGTATGGGAAGTTACACGTTAAATCAAGGGGATTTTTTTTCAACAATTGGTTTTCTTTGCTACGAAATACATAATCGCCCTCCTTTCTGCGGAAAAGTTGAAATTTTTTTCGAATTATAATATGATTGGGTTAAGAACGAAAACCCTGCTCATTTTTGTCCATTGCGTTTATCATATTTATGCATGCGTGTAAAATCGACACTCGCCAAAAGTCTCCCTTATGCATAGAAGAGCATAAGTTAAAAAGAGCCAGCAATTTCTTTGTGAAAAGTTACTTTTTGGCAGAAGTACATGCATATTTTTGAGTAATCCTGTAAGTTTTTACCGTAAACATGCAATTTCTTTGAAATTCGACAATCATAAGAAATCCGGCCATAACATTTCTGGATGCAAAAAAATTTTACAGCAGAAAAATACTTTAAATTCTCCATGGAGACAAATGCCGTCAAAAACAATCACTTGCAACAAAGATAAATTTGAAATGAGCTTAATGAGCAAACTATTCTAAGCTTCAATTTGATGTCAAATAGCTTCATGTAAAAACGGTTGCTTTTCGAAATTGTTTTTGGAATTTCTTCAGCAATTTGTACAATTTGAAAAAAAAGTTTTTTGAAAAAAAGCTAATATTAAAAACAGTTCAAGTTGGTAGTATTTGAATTGTATATTAGGTTTTAAATAATAAAAATAATCTAGGACAGCTTTATATCATTGTCAGAACGTCTCTGCAGTTTTTACATTTATTACTATATGTCTAGTAATTACTTTAATGGCTTATTAGTAAAGGAGTTTATCAGTTTTTTATATGCTGCAGCAAAATACAATTGAACTTTTTAAGTTTTTTGTTTGGAAAAATATTGCTCACAATTTTATTGTTTTTCAGTTAGCTTCCCTTTGGAAATCATTCCCTTTCCAATATATTTGTCAATCAATCAACAAATAGGTTATTTTAATGTTCCTTTTTAAGCTTTCAATGTTTTAATGTCAGAAGTCAAATATAGCAAAATGTATTTAATATATTTGTATTTTTGTTTCAGAGGACATTAATGAGAGGAGAGTGTACTACCTGTTGCAACATGGAACTGAGGAATGGGAGGACTCTTTCGAGTACAACTTGGCTGACAGAGGTCAGATTATCCTTATTCTCATTTGATCACACCAATTTGATCAACAACTGATTACACAAATTTGATCAACAATTGATCACACCAATTTGACCAATTTGATCAACAATTGATCACACCAATTTGACCAATTTGATCAACAATTGATCACAACACTTTTTTAGTAGTTACGCTAACTTGATCACACCAATTTGATCACACCAATTTGATCAATAACTGATCACACCAATTTGATCAACAATTGATCACACCAATTTGATCAAAAATTGATCACACCAATTTGATCAACAATTGATCACAAAACATTTTACTAGTTACGTTCATTTGATCATCATCTTATATCGCACCTTTTCGTTTGGACCCTCTAAATTTAGCTGGGAATAGGAACTTGATGCAGGCCTGGTTTCTGTTTATTCTGAACTTTACATTTTTAATTGATTCTTTATCTACATAAAGCAGACTCAAAAGTTACTAAATGTCAGACTTAAAACTCGGTAACAAAATTCAATAACAAAACTTGCAAAAAAATATTATTTTCAGATTTTACTCCAAAAAGCCTTTACTCAAACAAAAACATTGTGAACAGGGTTAACATGACTTGGGGAAAATTAGGGAAGCTTTGTGAAACAGTTTAATGGGAATAATCATTTTTTGGCTCAATTGATAGCAAAAATAATTCAAAAATTTCTCCTGAATTGTATCAAAATTTACATAGCTTTTATTTTAAAAAAGTTGAGTTTGGGAATTTGGCGTTAAATAACATTGCATTTTGGCTTCAAAATATATTAAGTGACCTAAATGAGAATAATTTGTTCAGGTAAATAATAAATTGATTTTTTAAGCAAGGTAAAACTTGCGGTTTTCAAAAGTTAACTTTCCACTCGTCACGTTTCTTTTAGTGTCCTTTTTATAGGCTAACTCTTCCAGTATTCTTCCAGTACACGTTGTGAACCAGACAAAATAATTATCTCAATCTTTTAATTTTATTTAAAAATCAATTTTAATGAAGAAAAAATCTTCGGCAATTTTGTGTATATTTACTTATTGCGTGCTCTGCTAAAAACAATAATTATAGCTTGACATTTTCTAGAACTCAATGTATCTTGCTACAACTGAACTCTAGCTAGAACTCTAGAACTCCACACAAATGAATGCAATTGCTCTGATATTTTTGACCTAACGAATTAATAGCGTTAGACCTAAAACGACGAAACTTATAGATAAAAACGTACACATGGTATTGTGGAAAACTATGTCACAAAATATTTTAGTTTTGTTAAATTAAAATTACTTCTATTTCTTTTTTAAAAAATCAAACCGGCAATTTGCCTCAAATAAATCAAAATATATAACGAATAGAAACTATGATTCCTCCACTTTTCGATCAACAAAAAAAACCTATAGATATGAACTTAAGTACAGTTGCTACGCGGTCAGATATTCCAACTTAGACAGAGTCCATTTTGGGGTATTCCTGTTCTTATTATTTACTTTTTCTTCTAGGGAACTGAGATATCATCAGATATTGTTTCCAATAATCGTTTCCTTTTATTGAATTCGGAAGAAGAAATTTCAGTTCTTTGATCTTCTTTTTGTTTTTATCTAAAAATTGTTTAAATTATTTAAAGTTACAACTCTTGATATAATTACTGTTAGGTAATTTTTGTCGTTACAAGTTAAGCGCAAATGGCAACTGAACCTACTGGAAAATTGTTGCCGAGGATTTTGGCTGAAAATTCTACCCCAAATTCTGTTTCATAGCTGGATTAAATAACTAAATTTAAACTACTCCGTGTGTTTATAAAACCTTTTTATTTTTGTAAATTGATGGAAACATTTTTTATTCGTTCCTGCCATAATTGCAATGATAAAATTGGTTAATTATGCTATAATGCTACGCTAGTGGCTCTAGCAGGCTGAACTACTCTGAAAATGGACCAGTATTGTATTCGAACCAGCATCTTATACTTGCAAGCCTAGTGTGCTAACCGTTTACGCCAACTGTTTTTAAACTCTCGAACTTATCTTTCGGGCATATCTTTCCACCCCTTCTCATGTTCTTTCCTGCTCCTCGGTGCTTCTTTTATCGAGCCAATTATACGTTAAACAAGTCCGGCTTTTTGTCAACATATGTCAAGTTTATCTTATGCACAATTTACATTAAGTTGCTCTCTCTCAACCTTCTGATATGCTACAAAAACTAATGAGTTTCGAATATGCAAAGTTGCTGCTATTAAAAGTATGAAATTCCACAATATTGACGCCATTTTCTATTTTACGAATCCAATTGATTCAACACTTAAAAGGACTTCAAACCTCCGAACCTGTACCTGTGTGGAATTCTGAATTTAAATATTTTACAGATGTTTTGGAGAAAGTTTGGGTTCCATTCTTTTGAAATGTGCTGATTAGTCTCTGTTGGAAAACAGCATTTGGCCTCAAGAATAATTTTTCTATACTTACCTCATTTTTTATCTGACAAAAATGTTCTGACCATTTCTTTTTCTTTTAGTACATAGATTGAAAGTAAACCTATTTAAAATTTTTGCTCAAAATAGAGCAAACGAAATGGCTAGATAGGTATAAAACCTAATGAACCAAAATGAAAAATTAGTTTCAGAGATCGAAATTCAAGAGTTTAAGACAAAATTCTGCAGATGTTTTCATATTTAATATTGTGTCGCCGATTGAATAGAAAAATAGTCTTTTTTATTTTAGTGAGGTCAGCATAATGAATTTTCAACAAATTGCTATTAGCTCGCTATGATCGATTTTGGAACTTAGTGGCCATAATAAATATTTCAATATTGTTTATCATTCGCGAGATTGCAATTTTTACCTAGATCCAGGTGTGCGCTTCACGGTCAGACAGACCCATCACGACAACAATTGCCCATGATCAGAATTTAGTTCATTTTTCATACTTTCTCGTTTGTACCTCGCTTTTAAGCAGAACTCACCCGGACTGTACATCAAGTCTGAATCAGTTCTGATTCAGTAAAAATACAATTCTTAAATCAGCACTGATTCAGAGCTCAGATCATGACAATTCTTAAGACTTGAAATAAGACTCAAGACGTGTATTTTAATGGACTCAAGTGTATTTTAATGAAAAAGTACTGATCAATAAATGAAGATCGTACGAGTATAAAAATATCCTTCAAATTCACAAAAGTTAAAATAACTCACCCGGGTTTGTTGAAGGCCTACACTTAAATTTGAGCACAGCTTTGAAACTATTGGGGCTGATTTTATGACCTCTGCAACCCATTCAGAAGTGAGTTTAATTGGAGCGTGAATTATGTCTACATTTTCCAATTTTGGACCTAATTATCCCTCGAAGTAGTTATGCTAATTGAACCGACGTGAGGCGTGAATTTAAATTATATCACGCTTGTCGCCCTATTGTCTCTCGATGAGAATATAAAACGGAGAGCATCTTTTTATGCGTCTAATCAAAAAAATAATAAAAGATCAATTTTTACAATTTTGCTATGTTCAATTAATGCTCTGTTTCTGCTTTCCCCGTTTAAGTCTTGACAAAGACTTGACAAGCCTTGAGTCAAGTCTTGAACAAGACTTGACAAGTCTTGATTATTGTGCAGTTAGGCAAAGTGGAGTTTATAAAAAATATTTATAATTAATGCATTTCAAAATTAGCAAAAACTTGTAATTAGCAAAAAAAAAATTACGAGTAAATTGCTAATCTGATTAATCTATTTCTAAATTGAGCATATACCAACTTCAAATGTCCCATATATTCATCCTGAAACCAATTTTGTTTTCAATGGGCAGAAAAAAGTGGCCATGAATGGTATTTTGGGCGATATCAGAATTTTTTTTAAATTCCCTATCAAGTGAACTTTGTGGAAGTGTTCGTGTTGTTTTGTGCTTCTGTTTTTCACTTTGGAGAGTTTTTCAGAAAGGCCGCTGCAAGTGGCGGCCTTCTTTTTTTGTTACCAAACGAAAGCAAACCTACAATAAAAATTGTGCTGAATACTTGACTCAAAATTTGTCAAGTCTCGACCAAGTCTTGCTCAAAACTGGCCAAAATTAGGACTTGATTTAAGGCGTACCAAGTCTAAGAAGTGACACGATCAGAACTCTGGTAGAGTAATGGTTGAAGACTTGCCTTTTCACTGTAT